>NC_089650.1:28823200-29133200 GCF_037042795.1 Molothrus aeneus | reverse complement strand
GAAATTCAAGCTAACTGGTTGTACACTTTGACTAAATCCATATTATTAGAATTTGTGATGAAGAAATGTTTGAAAATGACAGTGCTTGAATGACAATTTACTGCTAGGCTATGTAAAAATGCTAGTTTAAAAATAACAGGCCGTAGAAAAATTGACTTTGGATTCTAGATATTATTTTGCATCCTAAGTACTATATGAATACTAGAAAAAGACTAATTGAATTTGGGCATAAAACTTTCTCAAATTATATTTTTCTGAATATGCATTTACAAATGCTGGAAATATTGAACTCTTATTTGCCTGAAAATAAGCACTATTTTCTGTACACAGAAATCAACATAAGCAATATTTACACTGATAATATTGTAGAATGCTCTCTTTACAGAATACTCTAATTTAGTTTCCCCTTACTGGTAGACAAATGACGTATCAAGGAATTCATGTTGTTATGGTGAGAATTTTCTTTGACCTAGACCTTGAAGAGTCATTTTAGCAATGCAGTTCAAACTTTCAAAATGAGAGACATTCAGCTATACAGGGCTTGTGACTCAAAAGCAAACCTTAAATGCACTTTTCAGAGGTGATAGTGAAATTTGTAGGGACTGAGGTGCCAGACCAAGGTTTGGTGGCTGTGGAGACCTTGTTAGGTTAGTTCTTTTTTCAGGGCTGTTGCTTTAGCTTGGACACTACTCTGCACCTGAGAGCAGTGTGAGGTGTTCTACTGTGGAATTGAAATCACAAACTAATGAGTAGATTGTTAGCTTAATTCTCTGTACATGTGCTTTTCTTATGATATTATTTGGTTTACAGTGTTCAGGCCTATGGCAGCTGGGATCGATCCTGTTCCTGGCAAAGTCAATGGCAAAATTTCCATGGTAAGTAACAACTAGAGTTTCCCAATCCTTGACAATGTTAAAATACACTTGAACAAAAGCTTTACTCTGCTGCAGGTATGAACTAGCAAGAAATAACTCCCCAGAGTAAGAGAAGTAGGCAGGAATGAGTGCCTCAGGGCAGACAGACACGGTACTTGTAAGTCCTGCTGCTTTGGGCACCAGACTTGCTTTAAGCCAAAAGCTCTCAGGAAGTCAGCACATGTAACCAACATTTCAAGTGGTAACTGAGAAACTTTGTCAAGGTTGATGTCTGTGTAATCATATACAGGTGAATCATATACTTCAGGTGAAATATATGATTAAAATGACCGAAAGGTTCCTCATATTTACACATTTTTTCACAAAAATAGTAGGTTCAAAGTAATGAATCTCTTGCAAATATGTACAAAGAGACAATTAATACTGGATGCATTACATGAAAGCACCAGTTAGAAAGCTGATTTTCCTGGTGTCTTATCTTTAAAATGCAGTGGCCCTATTTAAACATGACAAATGAGGACAAAACCCCTGCAAAACAAGCCTTGTCTAGTTCGTAGTGCTGATATCATTGTTTAATCAATGAAATGGATGGATTTTATTTTAAAAAGTGGAAATATATCATGGATTTCCAAAGAGATCCCAGTGAAAAAGCATGCATTATTGAAAAAGCATGTAATATTGTTATTTAATCTGTAAAAGTAAACTGAACACAAACAATCAAACTTTAGTTCTTAATTATGGGAAATGCTTATTTATACTGGGGGCAGAGAGTTACAATCATGTTTACCCAATAGAACTGATAAATGCAACTGAGTCTTTTTCCAGCTGTTTTACAGAGGATTATGTTTTCAAAAGCTTTTCATAAATCTGTCAAAATAAGCAAAAAAGTTAATGGAGGACAGAGTGTCTTGCTGAATAAATAAGCTCATTGATATGGCAAAAGTTGGAAGGATGAGGTTGGGTACATACTTCATGGTGGCAACTTGAGTGTTGTGTAATTTTGGCAACCAGATTCACATATGCATAAGAACTCTGGTGTTTGCTGGAAGATTAGCACAAATTGTGGATTTGGGGAAGCAGCAGCACCAAGAGTTAAGTTGAGCAGGTAGTGAAAGAGTCAAGAGTGGACTGTGTTGAAAAAGGTGATTTAGTGTAGCAATTAAAGTTCTTCAAATATATGTTTACATGTTTCCACTTTTGGGTAAGTACTCAGAGCCCAGTTTTATTCTCTTCTGTGACAATATTGGAGGAATAGAAATGCACCAATAAAGTGGGTACATCATCCTTTAGACCAGAAAGGAGGTCCAGAATTTAATTTTCAGCTGCCAGGTACAGAGTCCTGAACAAGGACTCTGGCAGGGTACACCCATTCTGCAGTGCCATGCAGAAGCAAGTAGAAGGTTCAAGTAGATAGCAAGTACAAGGTTCACTTTGTGATACCAGAGAAGGTAGACACCTTCCTCACCTGTTTACTCACCACTGGCTCATAACATGTCTTTAATGATCAGTTAGGAGTGGGAAAATGTTCAGTTTTTATTCAATAGAAATAACACGCTCATTTTTTGAAAACAGAGAATTGTTAAAAACCAAAAATTTAAAGACAATGCTTTAAAAATCTTAGATAATTTAAAACTGTTAATATTTTAGCCTAATTATTTTCTGAGCCAGTAGAATATTTATACATTTGACAATTTGACTTTGTATTTTAAAAAGCAAATTATCTGTTGTATAACTTCATTAAGCCAGCTCTCTTGTTCATGTGGTTTGAATTTGCCTAGGGTTACAGTACAGTACATACTTGAGGAATTGGCATTAGAAACTAAAATGGGGTCAGAGGAGGGAAAGATGGCTTCAGACATTTTAGCTTTGCATATTTAGAAAGTTTATTTCAAAAAAAGGCAAACAGATATTCTTTTTTTTTTTGCTTTGCAGTGATTTAGCAGATTTATGTTTAGTTTCTTTAAAATTTTCTCTCTTATATCTGAGCCAAAACACTGAAATCTCTTCTATGTCATCTCCTTTGATGTGAGAAATAGAAGGATTATAAATCACAAAATCCCTGTGAACAGAGTCTACTAAGTCTCTTGGGAAAATTGTGCAAATTAATTTGGACACACCACTGTGAAATCCAAACTGAAACAGCTTTTGTTGTAGGAAGAAAAAAAGATAGCTCTCACTACCTCACATGAGCCAAAGGAGGATAGCAATTTTGTGCAAAATGCTTGGTGGGAAAGAGTTAGCCATAGTTTATGAGTTAGCCATAGTTTATGAGTTAGCCATAGTTTTTATACAGATTAGCAGGTAAAGGGAAAAATAGAAGAAAAGCATTGTTACTAAATGCTTCTGTATAAAATAAAACACCTGTGGTTCATATTCAAGTTCATGGAAAACAAATGAGCTAGTAAACATGTAGTGTTTGAATTTAGCAAAAGGATTTTGTTTGCCATAGGGGAAGAAAGAGTATGACTGTACATTTGTGGTACTTAGATGGTAGTGCTTATATTACTCATCATTGTACCATTTGCTTTTTTATTGCAAGTCTGGCAAAAATAAGATTAATCATCCTACAAATGATGGACTAACATGAAAACAGCTTCAAAATTTAACTCTTTTTGACCAACAGGTGTTCTTATCAGATAGTACTCATAAAATTATACATATTTCTACTGGAGCTGACATGTATTCTCTTTCTTTAAGAATGCATACACTGTTCCCCCATGTATACACCTGTACATATGCATTTTCAGGTATATATACATGGATATTTGTGTGTAGGGGTATACATACATACACTAACCTATGGATAGACCATATATTAGAGAGAGAATGAGAGAAGGGGGGTAGGGGGAGGCAGAGACAGATGCATATCCATCTGTCAGGTCCACCAACTCCTACAACTCAGCGCTGTTTGCTTGTGTAGACTGGGGCTGACAAAATGCTGTTCCTAAGCACAGAATGGATTTGCTTCGGGAATTATGTGCTGACACTCAGTGGTGACAGGAGACCAGCCAGGCCTGAAAGTGTGATCAGTGGAGAGAGTTAGTCCAAGGGTGGCATCAAATCTGGAACTTTGTGTCTCCTGGACGAACACCTTTCCATCCATAACTACAAGGAGAGACTGTGCCTCCAAAAAAGGGCATCAGGATAAAGAAGTGCATGGTAGAAATGCTATTTGCTTTCCATATCTGTGTGAGTGAATTCTTGCGGGTATTACTTAAAAACAGGTCAAAGGAGGGTGATGATAAAACAGCATGCAGAAAAAATCTACTTATTTGATATTTTTACTTATTTTATTTGATTGACATAATTCAGCAGCTAATGCCAGATTCTAGACCATATACTGGATGACATTATGTCTGTTGCATATAATCAAAAGAACAATATCCTGCCAGCTTCCCAGTTGTAAGCCACAAAATTTGTCTTCTGGCTACACAAATCTCAAATTTAAAATGTTGCCCTAACTTGCAAATATGCAGAAATTATTTAATATTTTGCATCTTGTTGGACTAAATATAAAATGTAATATTTATTGTTCATTATCCAGTTATTTCTTTTCCTGAGGAGTAGAAGAAAGTAATTCTGAAAGGTATTGGGGGTGAAGATCATTGCCAAATTAAATCTGAAATAAAATCATCTGAAACAACCAGCAAAGTTGTACATTCCTCTGCCATATTTTGGTATACAGATAATAATCCTTTCCCTTAGGATATAACCCTGTTCTCCTGACAATAGGTATTTGCTTCTGGCTATGATTTCTAAAATCACAAGTGAGTAAATTACTTCAAAGGTATGATTTTTATCAGTCTGAAATGGAGGTATGCTTCTGAATTATAGGTATACTTTAAAATTGGTTGCCTTTCATGTTAGTGACATGTATTCAGATTCCCTAATATATGGACACAGACCGCTTTTTATCTTTTTACCTTTCTATATATGAGAAAGAATATCTTGTCTGTCTGTCTGTTTGTTTGTTTGTTTGTTTTTGGTGATATTTCATTTAGATGATAGTGTAGGGAATATTCCAACTCACCCGTAGGAAAAAATATACTTTCTGTCACATCTCAGATAAAACAGTAAAATGAAAATATTACTCAACCTCATATTTAAATGACTGAATAGTCCAATAACCTAAAAGCAGGTTGTATATATGATTTAAAACAGACACAGGTTTTTGACCATGGAAACTTCTGAACTTTCTTTTATTATAACAATCAATTTCGAAATTAATTCAGCATTCAGGGTATGAGGAGTAGGAAACATTTTAAAAGTCAGCTTGAATATACTATATTTTATTTTTTATATAATTCAATCTTTTTCCTTCTCTCTTATTTTTAAGTTGACCAGTGGGCTATGAAATTGAAAAATATACTGCAAATACATTCTGAAAAAATGGGCAATGAGGGACTGTCTTAGAGTTACAACTCTGTGGGATGAATAAGGCAATCCACAACAGGTTGGGAAACCTTGGAAGCATAGACTAGTCAAAACAGTTTGCCTCCCTGATGATTTCCATATACTCTACAATAAAACAGTTATTACTCAGAGCCCAGTTTTATTCTCTTCTGTGAGTGACAATATTGAGGGCATGGAAAAGCATCAACAAAGTGGATACATCATCCTTTAGACATATGATAACCAGAAAGGAGATAACCAGAATTTAAATTTCAGCTGCTAGGTTCAAGATCCTGAGCAAGGACGCTGGCAGGGCACACCCATTGTGCAGGGATAGCAAGAACAAGGTTCCCTTTGTGGTACTAAAGCAGGTAGTCATCTTCCTCATCTGTTTACTCACCCACCACTGGCTCACAACACATGTTTAGGGATCCCTTAAGAGTGGGAAAATTCACCAGTGCTTTGTGTTTTAGTTGGTTGGGGTGTTTTTCTGCTTTAACATCTTGTTAGGAGCATTTCATCATGTTCAAAGCTCTGGGCAGCATCTCATGTTACTCTGCATGTCTTAGCTTGGCTGAAAGAGTTTTTTGCCTAAATTTTTTCCCTCCCAGCTAAGGGAAATTGCTCTGGCTCCTCTTTTCCATAACTGAAAGTTTGTTTATGTTTGGCTGGTGCATTTTGTCAGCAAGAGTAAACTGGTTTCTTTTACATCTCCATTATTAGTACAATACCAGATGGATGTGTGTTCCTGCTGTCTCATCCTCCTCTCTTTCATTCTTTTTCCTCTGCTTATTACACAATTCATTTTTCAAAGACCTATCTTGATGTTCAACCTCTGATGTTCAAATCAAAATGAGTAGTTAGTAGTTACAGCACTTTCTGCTAACTGCTTGATATTAAGTATGTATTGAGAAATGATGCCCAAAATGTTACTAGAATAAAATTTTGCAAGTTTATAGGGTGGGAGTTTATAGGGAGGGAGAGATCTGAAGTCTAGAAATAAAACCAAACCATGTCATCCTGAATTAAGGACAATCAATTATTGCTGCTACTTAACAGAATTTCATGAATTGTAAAGATCTTCATTGAGGGAGACAGATATAGAATGTCAAAGTATGGCTAAACTCAAACCTAAATGCTTGCCTTTTGCATGGACAGAGCGTGTGGAGGGTGTGCAGAGGCAGCACACACCATTCCTCGCGACTGCTCTGCCCACTGAGCCGTGGCACTGGCGGCACCGCGGCCGCCTTTGTGACCTCCAGCCTGCACACCCGGTGCCAGCCTGGCACGGAACCTACCGACACATGGGCCAGGGGCAGGTGGAGCAGCTGCTGGGACTCACCTGCCTCCAGCAGTGAGCTCGCTGCTGTGGTCTGCTGCTCTTTTTGCACACGTGCTCGTACACACGCTCGCGCATGCACCACTTTTCTTGCTCAGAGAGATTTCCCTACCAAGGTGATGATAGTACATATGAAAAACAAATCTCAATATACAACCCTAAAGTGTGCTACTTCTAGCTCACACACACCAGTACTCACTCTGAGTAAAATTGCTTGGCAGTGAAGAGAAACAACTGAAGTATAACCTTAGAGGATAATTAAGAAATAACATTGGTTTTTTTCTTTTGCTTTCCTTGACATGTTTTTTTTACAAGACTTCATTCAAGTTTAACTAAGTTTTGCTTTGAGGCTCTGAACCTGGAACAGTGCATTTTTATTTTCCTTGTAATAGAACCTTTACCTTGCAGGTAACAAAAAAATGAAGTCTTGGGGCTAGAATCATCAGATCATAGAATGAAAGGATTATAAGTTTTATACAGGCTAAAAAATAAAACCTTTGAATTAATTAGCATTTTATGAGTTTCAGGTACCTGCAAAATATCAAATTAATAGGGTTTTATTCTATTCTTATTAGGTGTTAGAAGAATATTAAGTGAGAAAATGTAACTCGTTCAATTTAAGAGCTCTTCAAACTAGGAAGATGTTGGAAAGTGATTAAAACATAGACTCTGAAAGCTTCACCAGCTTTAATAGTTTAAACTAATATAAGCCAAAGGTTTGGGGGGGTTAACCTGAATAAGATGAATAAAAATTGTACATCAAACAAAACACCCTTTTAAACTGAAATATCTTGACTTCAAAGTTACTTTTATATCTCTGATATGAGCACTATAATTTCTAATCTTTCCTTTCAATGTAGGATTACAAAGCCTATACTACTGCTCATTATCCAGTCATGTGAGAGATGCAATCGAAACAAGTGAACTAATCAGTCTAAGGTAGATGAAGTTGCAGCTCTGAAAGATCACAGAGCATGAAAAATTAGTAATGAAGCACACATTCTCTTGTATATTTAACAGGCAAATCATTCTCATTTATATTATATATGCATGTCAAGCATTTTAAGGACAGTATCAAAATTGTAATCTAATTTTGATCATGAAATATGTTCAGCATTTCTGCAGTTTTTTTTGATTTTGAGTCACAACAATATTATCTTCTCTCATTGTTCCACCAAGAAAATATGAGTTTCCAACACTCAGAGAGACTTATCTCAATCTAGGTATGAGAATCAGAGATAAAAGTTTCACTGTCCAAAGCACAATCTATTCTAAATTCCTGTGCTGAAAATGCAAATAAGGAAGTATTTCACTGTACATGGTCAGAAACTCAAACTAATGTTATAGTTTTTCTACTATGGGTACTATAATTGACCTTTTCATGTAATTTCTGGAACAATATCCCATTAGCATCCTATTGCTAAAATGAAAAACATGAACAGATATTGATCATGCCAAAAATAAAAAGCCAAACTACAAAATGGTCTCTTGAAGGGGTGCGGGAATGTCAAAATCAACATTGATTTCAGAGAATAGGTAAAAATTGTTAAGAGAAACTAATTAGCACAATCCACACATAGACAGTATTACTTCTTCAATGTAATTTTGATTTCATGCTAAAAGCCCTTGGTCTGAGACAGAAATTTTGTCAGAATGACACTAACATAGCTTTGTACCCTTGTGCTCTGTTGCTCATGAACTTAGCTTCAGATCCACCATCCATCTTTTCTTTCAGTGCAGCAGCTTGCTACAGCTTCTTTTGTGAGGGGAAGGTAAAGATTGTCGAACAAAGTAAGTGCTTGGAAAAAATTGCAAGCTCACACAAACAGAAGAATCCTTTAATATTTCAGTGTTTTATCTGGTCAGCTACAGAGATTTCAGAATCTTTCTGACAGGTTAAAGAGGCCTATTTTGATGTGAATATATGACTGCAGGCTGTTTTTAACTGTTAAAACTAGTCCACAGTTGAATGCAGATAAATATTCATCTGTAACTTACACATTATTACACATTATTTCCTCTGTGAAGATCAGCAATTATGCTGGTGCTGACTTTGTTTAAAAGTTAAAGTCATCATTCCAATCTCATTTGGCTTCCTTATGTGACTGCAAAACCTTACTCTGACCTGAACATTACAATAACATTAGAGTAAGACACATTTTGAGTAAGGGTTTAGTATTGTTTTGATCAAATATCAGGATGTGATAAATAAGCACCTTTAAATGCAGATTTCTTCAGTGTAGTCCATGCCCCTTGACTTTCTCCTTTACTAAATCATGAGGCACTATGCACTCTGCTGCATGTTGTTTGCTTGGTCAGGGAACCCTGGGCAGCTGGGAGAACAGAACCATAGCTCCAAACACCTCCTTGACCTCTTTCAGGATGCTGCTGATCAGATCCACCTGGACTACAGGACTGCAAAAGTACTAAATCTTGTGAAGTCCAGGAGAATATCCTCATCAGCATCTGAAGAAGACTAACCCATATTTCCCCTTCTTTGTTCAGAGCCATTACTACAAAGGGCAGTCAACACAATCCGTGCATTTGCTCAGCAGCCCTGCTACCCTTTTATCAAAGTGCTTTTCAGTTCGTAGCTTCCTCTCCAATTTGCTGCAAAGGTGGCATGTGCATAAAATGGAAATGAAATTTGGAGACACGTGGTGAGGAAAGGACCATGGTAAAGCAGTGTGCTGCTCCACAGCATAAAGCAGCATGAGCACAAATTGCAGGACATTTTATAAAATGGCAGCAGGTGTTTATCTTGACTACACAGAATAAGGTGGGTTTTTCCCCTAGCCATATAAAATTAGTATTAAACAGCAGAATGTGACATCAAATTGTACAAATTAATATGACCTTCTACATAGAGTTGAAGAAAAAGGACTGTCTTTCAAAGTGTTCAAGCAAAGAGAAGATGGATTATTTTAATAACAGTATCATGCAGGTTCTTGTCCTGTTAAAATATTTTTATTACTACTAATTACTTATGTTCTAAGGGGAAAACAATGGTTTCTCTGTTCATTCTTAGTCTATTTCACAGCCAGAGTGCACATGAGCCAGCTTGTATTTCTTAAACCAAGTAAGTGCAAGCTGTAGTCTTGATGATAATTAAGGTGCAAGACAGACTGAAGATTCAACTAGTTCTATGTGGTTTTCTCTGTAAAAAAATTGTCCTATGACATTTTAAATTTTTTATTTATACATTTCGCATTGTCTTAATAACAGATTCATATTTTTACAAATTTTTACAAAATATTTTTACAAATATTTTACAAATATTTTCCAATAGGCTCATAAGGCTAGATCTAGATGTACTTAACTTTCTCCACAAGGATGTAAGAATTTCTGAAATCAGTTTTATTTGGTTAAAGTGACAATAGAAATTCCATTTTGAAACCGGATGTGCAGCTTTCAATTGGAGAAAATCCAAATTAGGGACTTTAACATTCCTGTCTTTCTGCCATCTGTGTTCTTGAAGGTCAGACCTTGCTCTTGATCCCTCAGTGTTTTTTATTGAATGTCAGTGACTTTCTCAGTGACATCACCTCTGACTGGTCCCTAGAAGCACAATCTGGCAGGGTTGAAGTCTGTCTGTCCTTCCTGCCCACTGCACTCTCTTTAGTGTCTACATGAGACTGAGCAGCTCTTGCTTTTGCCGTTTCCCCTCTGTAGTTTCCACAGGAAAGATGCAACATCCCTCCAGACATCCCACTTGATCTCATCTTGTCAACTATAAATAAGGCCTCTTCAAACCAAGACAGAGAAGCCAATGTTTTGCATTATTATTAATTATTTTTACTTATTTATTTATTATAATTAATATTGTCTGTATTTGCCAGTTATTTTTACCTTGTTACCACTTAAAAACAAGTCTTGGTCTCATTGTGCTAAACACTGCATGAACATAACTAATGAAATAGTCTATTTCCCTAAAAGCTTTCAGTCTGAAGGATAGGACATAAATAGCAGATGAAACAATCAAGTCAACTGGACAACACTTAAGGAAAACATGCTCAAAAAAACCCCTACAATCCCCAGTTTAATGTATTCTGCATCACAGCCACAATTTTCCCATCTGTTTCTGACTGATAACAGTCTGAGAGATATCATTTCCCCTGTTACTGCTTAATTTAGTAAAACATTATGTTAAAAAGATGCCTCTCTGAGGGACATTAGTGAAAGGAATACAAGTGAATACAAAGCTTAAGAGGTTTTGGCCTCCCAGTCATTCCAAAGGAAAATAAATGCAGTAAGCATCAAGGTGATTCTTTGCTGCCCTATACTGACAACAAAACTGGTAGTTCAAATAGCAGGCAAGTCAAAGAAGCAAGTACTCCTCAGTCTTTCAGCCTTTCTGAGGGTTAATCCCACCAAAGTCAAGAGCTGTACAGGATAGGATTCAGCCATAAGAGATTGAAAATTAGTTTCAATTCAGGAAAAGATGTAAATAAACCAAATCAAAGTGTAAAGAAGGAAGAGGTTTCTTTTTCCTTTATCTTTTCAGAGGAAGGAAAAAATGTTTTAAATGGTACCATCTAGCAAAAGTAATCTAAGCAACTTTTCCTTAAAATAACTAAATGCATCATATGTTTGAAACCTTTTACCAGTCTTTTAATATATTCCCATAATTTTTTCATCAGTGGAAGCCAGCAACATATGTCCATTATAATTATGATTCACAGTAATTTGTTGTCTTAAAGAATTTTGACAAAATTTGCAAAGGGAAGAAAGCTAACAGAAAAATTAAAGGCAATATTTTTATATTTATTCACCTTTGAAAAAAAGATGAATTTTGATATGGTAACGACATCTAGACAATTTTCCTTTTAAGATAAATCTTAAATTTTAGATTTATATTCCAATGTAAAGGCTGGAATGTAGAGAATTTGGGTCTTGTTTAGCTTCATAAGCAATATTTAAAGGTTCAGTTTTATTTATCAAACTGATTCTTCATTGATTTTTTTTCTTTTGCCATGCAGCTTATTGATTTATTTCTTTCTACTGAAAATTGTCTGTCAGTTGTCCGATTTGGCCACCTGACTTTTCAAAAACTTAATTAGGAAGCAAACACTTCATCCTGGGTTATGGATGTGACAACTTCTGGCATAGGCAGAGGCACATACACATCTGGGGCAACTGCTGTTTGCCTAAGTGAGCTGTGCCCAAGCCCAAGTGCACTGTGTGCCTCTGCTGCCACTGAAATTCTTCCCTTCCCTCAACCACTCATGTAAAGATAATTCAAGCTCCTTTGTCTTACATTGTGATCATGATAGTTATAATATATTGCACAATAATTTACAATCATTTTGGCACAATAATTTATCTACGTCTTAGAGGACTGGGTTGCTTTTGTGGTTCTTTCATAGGTAAGAAGAAAAACGTAATCCCATCTAGTAATGAATTTTATAGCAAACAAGTTTTCTGGCTGCATTTTGATGTGTCTTCACTTTTTCTTTTCTTTCTTCTCTTTCTTTTCTTTCTTTTCTCTCACCTGATCAATAGTCTTCGATTTGCCAGTCAGGCCATATCGTACTTGGCTGCTAATTTAGAAACCTCCGGAAACAGAATTTTTCACCTTCAATTTTCTATTTAACACATTCCAAGCATCACTTCTCAGGTAACATGAAAGATAATTTCCTTCTCATCATAGGAAAAAAGAAAACTTCTAGCTATTTTCAAAATTATTCTGAAAGGATGGAAGCTTTCTGCAATTTCTTTCTGACTGCATTTCTTTCTTTTTGTTGGTTTGAGGGTTTTTTCCTTTTTTTTCTCAGAAGTCCCAAAAATGATTAAAATTCAAGCTATTGAGACAAAGAAATTTTGAAAGATTAATTTGATGTCTTATATTTCTTTAGTATCCTTTAACTAATCTTGGTAATTAAAGGATTCTAAAGAAATATAAAACACAAGTTACCCAATAATATACTGAATAGCATAAACTACACCCACAGGAGACTTATGAAGAAATGATGCTCTTTGCTTCATTTAATTTTTTTTTGCTTTTAAATATAGGCAGGGTGAAGACACAAAGATTTGTGTAGTTTATAAATAATTACAATTTTCAGGACTAATTTTTTTCAAGATTTTGCTCCCAATACTAGAAAAACGGGATAGAAATCATAAGGTGAATAAATATCAGAATTTCTGACCAAAAAATTGCTGCTAAAATGCTATGAGAAAAGAAATAATAAAAGATATAGAAGGGATAGAAGGAAAGGAAAATCAGAAACTAAAGAAGTGAGATAAAACACTAAGAGACGAAAAAATGATACAAGAATAAACTTGCCTGTAATTTCTTCTCAGTCTTGGCTTACAGAGTTTACTTTTAAATACTGTTCCAAAGATAATGATTTAAATATATCAGATTATGGTCTCAACAGATAATAAGATTACCATATACCATTTCACACATCAACCCTTAATTTCCAAGTCAGTATAGATCTTCTAGTTTGAAATGATTCACTCATCTTAAAAGATCTTAAGGAGAGATTCAACATACAATTAAACAAGCATACAATTAAATTCTGGTCTTTGTTTTCTTTTACATATGCTATTACCCTCTCCCTATGTTTTAGTAGATTTGACTGTGTTACTCAATGTATTTTATTTTGTTGGTAAAATATATATTATTTTTGTATCTATTGCTTTTTCCTGTATGCGTTTTCTTGAGGAATAAGAAAAATTGCATTTTAATGGGAAATTCATTATGAATTGGTAAACATTTTCCTTTACAATTGTGCTGTCTTTTTGTGCTATATGCTTATATGGAACTTGCTTATTGTTATATAGAATTCAGAAGTAATTGAATTCTGTAAAACACATCATACTTTAAAGACAACAAGAGGAGAATATTTAGCAATACATTTTATCCAAAGTGTAAATAAAGGATCTCTGATGACTTGTTTTAAATATATCACATTTTCAAGGTAAAAAAATATGAATCTTTGTTCACATTAGATTATTTTGTAAAACCTTACTGGAATCTTTATTTCTGCTAATATAATAACTCTTTTAAATTGCATGGCACTATCATATAAAGTAAATTATTTCCTTTTCACAGAAATATATACTAAAGCCTATAAAAACACCTTAGTGTGAGGCAAAATTAATAGCAGTGACCAGTAGCAATATTTCAGCCTCTTGTCAGCTTGTAGCTGATACAATATTAATTCTTATGTCTGTCACAGAGAATGGAGATTACTGATCTACCACACTTGTCAGCCATTATCAACTGCTAAATATGTCATTAAAATTATGTAGCAAATCAGTGCTCTTAGGTGTTGTTGTGGGTTTTTTAGGCATTGCATATCAATATATCAATACTCCTAAAGAGGCCAAGAAGTTCCACACTAGGAATGTGCGACCCACAGCATGCTGCCACTTAACACTAAACCACAGGTATGGGTGCATTGCTCAGACAGCTGCTTTTGAATTGTCTCAGAAGACAATCTGACATATTACAGAAAACTGGAATTGATGGCAGTCTACTTTAAGATGTCAAGCTGTAATCTACTGTGGTCATTAAACGGAAAGAAACTAGGTTTAGATTCTTTACTGAAGGTGGTGAGGCACTGGAACAGTTTGCCCAGGAATATTGTGAATGCCCCAGCAGAGGAAGCATTCAAGACCAGGTTGGATGGGACTTTGAGCAACCTGGTCTAATGGCGGGTGTCCCTGACCACAGCAAGGGGCTTCAGAGCAGATAATATTTAAGGTCCCTTCAAACTCAAACCATTCTGTGGTTCTACAGAAGCAGCTGAGCAGCCCCAGAACCTGTCTGGTTCCTGACAGGAGCAGAGAGAGGCAGGTTAAGCCCAAAACTTCCACCATGGGGGACAAAGACCAGAAGCGGGGAGGATGTCTGGGACTGTGACGCTCCTCTGTGGAAATGTGTATTTCCTGTGTCCTTTCCCCCTTCACTAGATAGCCACTTGTGGCTACTATTGCAGGAATGTTACTTACTCTTCTGTTACCCACTCTTTCAAGTATAATTAAGGAACTGCAACAATACTTCCACTAAGTACTGCAGGCATAGGGTTAACATTAAACTTGATTCTTGGGAACTGAAAACTGTAGGAAATTACTGTTTCTGTGACCTGAAGACTTGATTATTTAATTACAATCCTTCTAATTTCTGCTTTCATTCTGACCATAACACAAGTCACATGCCTCTCTGATAATTCAGTCTCTGCTAGCTCTATTCTGCTTCTCTGCACACTGTGATTTCTATGTGCTAACTTATGTCATGCCAGTGATTTCATACACTAACTGAATTGCTTATTGAATGGAGACATCTTTTTTTTCCTGTTATTTTCCCCTTCACTCAAGCCTGCAACCTTCGCAAGAAAAAGAAAGGCTGCTGTGTTCCATGAACCCCACAGATGGTGCACATGGTGGTCTCTGAAATGTTATTCAAGTACAATTGGGTCCTTGAAGAATATTCAAGCTCCTTCTCAATCAGGAAATATCTTTCAGATTAGGTATTATGTTGTTGAGCTTTTTGAATTATACTTGTGATAGCCTCATTTCTAAAAGTGACTGGGCTTCTGCAGTTCTAGTATTCAGAAGAGTATATATCCCTTGGCAACCTAAACGTAATGTCCACGGCGTGTGACTTTGCTCCTAAGATGAACAAACTAAAAAGAAGATTGTCCATATCTATAGAGTTTTATCTGTTGGTACTGCGATATCTCTCATCCACAGAAAGCCAGCATTTCAGCCATAATGAATGGCTTGTACACATATGATTTTGTCTTTGAATTCATCACTCTCTTTACAATGAAAACTGGAGCTGAGGTGTTTTAATGCCAGCCTATATGCATAGATATACACAGATGATGGATAGATGGATGGATGGATGGATGGATGGATGGATGGATGGATGGATGGATGGATGGATGGATGGAGCAAAACAAACAATAAAAAACCCTTTTGTAGAATCAAGTGTTTCTCCCCTGTAGAAAAATTACCAATGCACAAATTCAAATCTTCATTTATTGTAGTATATTTGCATGTTGCCATTTCCTGAAGAAAGACTTATCTTTTCTATCAGTTCATGAACCATCACTCCTTTAAAAAGGAATTCCCTTCTCTGTAAAATTATGAATAATTGCATTCACATAAATATGGTTTTTCAATTTTTTCTAATTATGATAATTCATTATATTAAAATATTGAAGTGAATATTAAATTTTCTGTATTACAAAGGAGACATAATTTGAAATTGTACACAGAAAAGGATTTGAGGCCCAGATTCATCACAGTGCTTCAATTACTTATTACCATAGGAAATCATGGGAAGGAGTGGTATGTAATAGTGCATATGGAGTTGGATCTCCCTTTAGTTCTCTTCTTGTAGTATTAGATGAAGGTATATCATATATGCAAAATTGCAATTTTAATCCTATTTTTTATAAAAAAGACTAGATTTTGTAGAAAAATTGTGTTGTCCAAAATCCCATACAAATTTTCCAGCTTTTTTGCTACAAAAAGTTTTAAAAAGATGACCCATGTGTGCTGAATGGACCAAAAAACCTGAAAAGCAGATACTGAAATACAAAATAGAAGAAGCACTTTAAAATTAATTGTAATTTTTTTGGGCTAGTTATTTGTTTGCAAACATTTGTGGCTTTTAAAACCATTTTTGCAATGAAAATATTTCTGTTTATGGGAATATAAACAATCCTGATTCATAACTGTTTGGACAGATATGCAGAAAAAAATACATATATATGCAATATACACTGTCCTCTCATATGTTTTTAATATATCTATCTTATCATAATTATTGTGTTGTGTTTAATTTCAGATTTGCTTTTAGTTTTCAGACAAGTTCATTCCAAGATGTAACTTCCACCACCTTCCTGTCATAAAAACCCTGACTGCAACAGAGCTTTCAGGAGCATGTCCCTCCACTGTAGAACTAAAAAGAATTAAGAACTGTTAGGATTTGCATAAGTTGTTTTGTATGGCTGACAAAAACAGGCCAGGAATCACATTCACTGTACCCCATATGACCCCATTCACTGTACCCCATATGAACCCAATAAAACAATTACATTGAAAATATTTAGGGGAAAAAAAACAACGAAAAAAAAGCCTGAGATGAAGATAGCAAATATATCTCTTCAGGGGGAAAGAAATCTGTAATTTCATATTTAAACTTGTATAAGAATGTAAATTTTCAAGGAATGAAATAAACTTAATGATCACTATACAGAAGCCAAACAGGAACATGACTAGGATTTGTCTCAGCACTATCCTTTAAAGGTCATCTTGACCTCATACAAATTTATCTTCCTTATTCCTCACCCTAATCCAGTTCTCTCAGACTTCACAGATACTTAAGTCCATACAAATGGTGCAGTTCTGAGACAGAGGTGTTTATGTGCCATGGCAACGCTTGGTTTTGATTTAGTAATGCCTTAGCCTGATTAGGACACATGAAATACTTACCTGCAATAGTTTTATCAGTGAGATTTTGATTACATTACATTCATATTTAGACCAACTTTGCTCAATATTCACGTGGAGATGTCATTTTAATTTCAGACTACATAAAAGCGCATTGAGTATTTTGAATTAGAACAGAACATACATTTTCATCATTCACCCACAACATGTTTGTTCCTTTGTTATGTCTCCATGACTCATGCTGAATTGTATATTACCCCTCAATGAGTTCTATAGCAACCCTTCAGCACCTTGCAACAATAAGCAATTTAAAGATGCGTAAAATATTTTGAAATGTCTGCAGTTCTTATTTTCTTAATGTTTGTACCAAAATGTACAAACTATGAAGTACAGTGACGGGGCAAGAGCTAGGCCAAAATTCACTCTTAGTTACTTGTGTTAATAGTTCTTTTGGTGTTTCCAGGGCTCTGTCCATGCCTGTATGTATGCAAGTAGATACACATAACAGTAAAAACTGCCAGGCTGTTCTGTTTGCCCTCTACATGTTTGAAGATCACCTAGGTTTTTCTTTACTCAGCAAGTTGGAATTGATTCATATGCATTTCAGTTTAGTTAGTGCTGAACAATCCAGAAAATCTAATTACTTTTTCAAGAAGTCATTTGAACAGAAATTCATGAAATTAAATACCTTCATCCAGGTATTTCTTGGAGAGGTTTTTAGAACCACCAGGAAACTTTTGTGTGTAGGTTGAATAAAATTTGTGATGAAGGCCTGGCACACATGAGGCTACTTGGTTAACCTGTTTTAGAAGGAATGCCACTGCATTCCTACAGGCATTTTATTCACTTTTAGTTAAACTTTGGAAAAGGCATGCTAAAAGCTGTTGGTTTAGTGGTGTCATGCTAGGGAGGAGGAGAAGATGGTCTTGAGTAGTGTTTGGTTTGTTTTTTGATTTTCCATTGCTGATTTGTGGTCCTATTCAATATTTCTAGGGAGCAGTATTTATATAATTTTCTCTGACTTTGTTACTCTTTTTCAGGAAATGTCCTAAATACAATATTCACGTGTCACTCATTTTCCATAGCAAATGTCTGCTAACTGACTTCTCAGAAATATTTACACAGATCTGTAGCCTAACATGTGGATTAAATGTACAAAAGATAATTGTGATTAATAACAATACATTCTTGCTGCATGAAGATACATGTTCAGGTAAATTTGCCTGCCAAAATAATTGAATCTTTCTTCTTTTATGAATTTCTAATTGAACATAATTTTCAGCATCTTAATATGGCTACAGTTCTTGAAAAGTTGCAGCTATACTTGTACATATAACATAGAAAAAGAAACTATTTTAAAACCATCTCAACATTATGCTATAAATTTTATTCCATTGCTTGATGTCAAGATGGCAAGAAGCTGAACTTTTTACATCCATAAATATTCTGAGTACCTTAAAAAAATCTTACAGATAAATATCTTTCATCCTGCTTCCTCTTATAAAAATTATACCTATGGAAATGCTAAAAGAATTAAATGCAGAAAAAACCCTGATCATCTTGTTGCAAACTTCAAAAATAATCTATGTTTGGTTGAGCTGGCAGAGAAGAGCACCAAACTTTCAGGGACAGAAATGTTTTCTATTATACTGACAGTCCATTAGCAATCTCCATTCTATCACACTCTTTCTTTTTTTCCTCTGCTCAGAAACATGATACAAACGTTATTGTCTCAAGCTGTGTTTATGACACAAGCTGCGGCAGAAAAAAAAAGTTGTTTTAATTTTTGGAGGGAGGAGGAGATTACTTTAACAAAAATGTTAGAATTGATCCATGGGCCATCACATTTTAAACAGATTTTTCAGCACACAATTTATTTCATTTGGGGAGCTGTTATAAAAACACCAGAAAAAGCTTAGGTTTGGGTAGGGGTTTTTTATTTGTTTGGTTTGCTTTGGTTTGCTTTGGTTTGGGTTTTTTTTTGTTTTTTGCTGTAGCATATGCAGATTTTAATGTTACAGTACAGCTCTCATTTCCACTCCAGACATCACTATATTCTGATGTGTTGTGCATGTATAAAATTATAAAGTCAAGAATATACTCTGAGTGCCTTTCCATTTAGGTTACTTCAGTGAAGCACTATTTCCCTCAGATTCAGATGGCTGGCCTGCTACTGAGCTAGTAGTCTGAAAAACTCACATACATTAGGTGAGAAAATATAAAGCCTGTGAAGTTGACTAAAGGCAGAAATGTTGCTAAGCTGTACACTCCCTTTTTACCCTAAAGAAGCTTTTGTTGGCGGTAGGAACCTCTAGCCACTTGGGATCTCATTTGCCAGAAGAGAAGCACATGGTAACTGTATCTACCTTATAGATGAGCAGTGAAGAAGTTAGAGCACTTTCTTGGGAAGTGAGAGGCCTGGCTTGTAGATATTATAGAATCTACAGGTCAAGCTTCTTCTTCCCCCCAGCAGATGACTGGTAGCCCATGGAGTATCTTTGCTATGGATGCTGTGGGGCACTCCTTCTGAACTTAATGCACTACACAGCTTGAGAGTTGAGGGTGATGTTCCCCAACTGAGCAACAACAAGAGCAAGTTTCTCAGGAAATTCTCAACTGAAATGCCATCCTAATTCCCAGACCTTTCATTCATTATCTGTACAATAGTTCATTATAGTCACATAGGGAAAATCTTCCAAGAAGCAAAGTGAATATCCTGCCACTGCGCTCACCTGCTGCACAGGTGTGCTGCCAGCAGGGCTTCAGCCAGAGAGTCTCAACCCAAGACCAGACACACTGGTCCTCTGTGCTGTTAGTTTGAGATATATAGTGTCATGAAGCAGTCATGTAAAAGCAGGCATGACTAGAACTTTGTAGTAGAAATTATTGAACTTTTGTTTTACAGATGGCTTTCTCAAATTTTGTGGTTCTCTGTATGGCATTCTTTAGTAAACACACTTAATGTCATTTAGAAGACTCCTATTTTCAAGTTTCA
Organism: Molothrus aeneus; assembly: GCF_037042795.1. Lineage (NCBI taxonomy): Eukaryota > Metazoa > Chordata > Aves > Passeriformes > Icteridae > Molothrus > Molothrus aeneus. Next base: position 29,113,186 of record NC_089650.1, on the reverse strand, counting down.
ATAGCATAATTTAATGTCAAAAGTGTTTGCATCTTTCAATAATATGATGAACTAAGAACACATTTGTAGCATATGTGGTGAATTATGCTATCACGTGTGTTTACAATAGCTCTCTCTTTTTAGGGGACGTCTGTAAATCAAAGGTGCTTATTACTTCTTTCAGCCACTTGGGTTCATAAGTTGGACATAAATTGTTCCCTTTTGAGTATTTTGAGCTGAGTATTTCTGTTATGCTGGACTCTTAATTTTTTTCATAATTTCCCCTGCAACACAATGAGTTAAACATTTTCAGAGAGTGTGTCCACAGAAAAATATCATTCTTTAGCAGATTTTTTTAAGTGCTCTCCTAAGGTCATCTTAATAATTCTTCATCCGCAGTGTGGATATTCACATGATGTTCAACATTCCTCTGAGAGACCACAATTTAATCTCTCTCATTTGTTCCTCAGTGCCATTTAAAAATGTTTATCTTGAATAGTCATACAGGAAGGTTGAAGATATGTGATATTTTAGAAATCTTGGAGAACAAATAACAAAAAAAATTGTACTCTTTGAAACTGCATTTGAAAGATAGAGAACTAAAACTTTTCTATTTCTGTAAACTGTATCTTAGAGTTTAATCCATGACCATTAAACTATTTTCCTGGAGAAAAGGAAAAGGGGCAGACACTGATCTCTTCTCTGTGGTGACCAATAACAGGACTTGAGGGAAGTTGTGTCAGGGGAGGTTTAGGCTGGGTAGTAGAAAAAGGTTCTTTACCCAGAGGGTGGTTGGAACAGACTCCCTGGGGAAATGGTCACAGGACCAACCTAACAGAGCTCAAGAAGAGTTTGGACAATACTCTCAGGCACTAGTGTGATGCTTGGGGATAGTGTGTGCAGGGCTGGGAGTTGGACTTGATGATCCTTGTGGGTCCTTTCCAATTCAGCTGATTCTGCGATTCTGTAATTCTTATTTAAAACGAACGTGGAAGTGTTTTTATGTTCTCACTAATCTTCATAGATAAATATGTCTGTCTACGTTCTGCTGATGCACTTATCATCCAGTGAAACAGCCCAGCAAGAGGGACCAAGAGCAGGTCACAGTTCTTCAGTCTAGAAGAATCCCTGTGGTTGTATCGTAAAGAAAAGAGAGGCTTTATACTACAGATAGCAGATAGGCTTCTTCTGCAACTGGTGATCAGTTACTGTATTTAAAAAAAAGTGAAGACATAACCAAAACATTGAAATAGAACTCATGATAAACATATGCAAAGAGTTTTTGCTTTCAAATCCAAACTCACATCTTCTTGGACATTTTACACTGCCTCTTTTAAGAGGAGATTTGCAATTAGTAAAAATTAAATCAAATTGAATCAAAAGATTTATTTTTAATACTTAGCTAATATAAACTATTTCTGTCAAGTCTCCTTATACAGCCTGAGCGGCTCAGACATAACCACAAAAAATCCCTTTTGGAGACTAATTTATAATCTGGTCTGGTGGGTGCATATGCATCTGTCAAAGGATATTTGTCACCTGATTACCAGGTTTCAACTACAGACTGAGTCATGTTTTCAGTTCTGTCTTGAAAGCTCCAGAGATATTTCTATGTCAATGTTATTTTGCCATAAACTTTGTAAAATATGAAGAAAAAAAAAGTGCAGAACAAAAACCAAAAAATATTTATGCAACTGAGTTGTCTCAAGGCTTCTCAATAATGAGGGCAGAAGAATTTTATCACTACAGAAATGAGGGACTAAGATGAGGATGCATATGCCATGCTAAGGAGAGGAAACATGGGAGGACAGGAAAAGGAGTAGGCATTGATACACTGCCCTTGGACGCATGAGAATTTTGGACTGGATGACTACAGAAAATCCCCCTCCTCTGGTTGGCAGGTTTCTTCAGCAATTTTCCATCCCACTTCCTCCTTTCATAGCTTACACAACAAGTAAAGTAGAAGTAAAGATTGTTTTCTGACAGTTAAACATTGATCACTTAAAAAAAAAAAAGTCAAATCCCAAAGGTTTTATCAGAAAAGAAGTTAGTAAATCTGCATTCTGAATTATTCCCAGGATAAAGAATATCTTTTGGTCCTGTCCCAGTCCCATGAACTCAAATAGCAAAATTCCCACCAGATTAATGGAAAATAGTTCCAGAGTCTATTTCATGAGACAAGTGTGTTGTATTGAAATGATGAATTTTGAATCAGGATGAATTTTCAAATGTAACATCAAAAATTAGTTCTGCTATTGCAGATTGTAAGGTTATATGAACACTCAGAAAGCTAATAATAGGGGATTATTGAAAAATATTTGAAAAAGATAATTTAATGACCACGTAATTTTACTCAGATGCTCCAGAGAAAAGAAATGTGTCAGTGTTGTAGTTGTTAAGAGACACAGGAAGTATCAGATATACAGTATAGATGGTGCACAATAAATGTTACTCTATTTTCTCTCAGTAATAAGATTAGATAATATCAAAAAAAGAATGCCTTCAGAGAGCTCTTTAGCAATAGTGAAAGGTCATTTGCACTTTGAGCAATGTGGAGAAAACAGAGACCTACTGCTTTTTAACCTTTTGGTTTTGGTTGGTTTTTTTTTCCCCAGAACCTGGTGAAAAATCACCACACGCAGGCTCTTTATGAAACAATTTTCTGACAAAACAGCTGCCTTTGCCTCGCTTTAACCAAGGTACTGAACTGGGCCTTCTAACACCAAAGGTTTTATACAGCCAGTGGAAACCCAAATTCCGGAGCTTATTTTACTTTACACTTCCCTACCAACAACTGTGTCAGAGTAACCACATTCCAAAATATGAGTGTGATATTTATTTTTTTTATTTATTAATTTATTATTTAAAGCATGTTTTAAATTTTGGGAAGTTCAATTATTTTTGAATACAGGCTTGGGGTTGTAAAACTTGTGTTAGCCAAGCAAAGATAATGATTCTCTGGTTAACAGGAAAAGATAAGTATATTACAGACATGTATTCATCTTCTTATTGAGAAGACTTTTTTGACCCTCAAGAGAGAGGAATGTAGAAGTAAGTGCATGTGCACCCCTCCTTCTTTTCTGTGAGGAAGAGAGGTGAGGGGAAGGGAGGAGACAGTTCTTTTTCTCTCCCTTCTCTTGAAGCAAGCAGTTCTTTTGTCTTCCTTGTCCTTAAAAAAAATTCATGCCTTCTAACCAAGTGCACAGACTTACACAAAAATGTCTCAGCAGTCTCATACCTATAGGTTGCTGCTGGCGTACGCTGAAAGCAACAGTTAAAGGAAGGACCTATTTTTTATATCCAAAACCTCATCTTTTAACTGACTCTGCTTGAGTCAACAAAGGATTTATTCCTCGGGGCCATTGGGATTTAGAGGACACAAGCAAAATCTGATGGAATCTCCAGTTCACAAGGGACTTAAGTTTAACTCTAAAATTTAAATTCTTAGTGCTCAAGTTTGAATTTAAGGGAAAAAAGGTCTTGTATTCCCTGGATAAAGGATTTTCTTCAGTATCTCTGTCTTTTTCCTTTAAACATTCATAGGCAAGCCTAATTTTTCTTCTATAACTAGAAATAGCAAAAGTAATAATGAGTCTGATCTAGGTCTGCCAGCAAGCCTGGTCTAAATGAGGCTTTCATGCAGCGATTAGGATTTTTGACTCTTTTATCTCTAGTCTTGCCCTTGGCAGTTGAAACACTGCCAAATGGACCTTGACAACGCTTCACGTCCCCTCTGTGCTCATACGCTCAGGTCTCTGTGAAACTGTGCCGTAATTAAATCTGTCTCCATCAACAGTCATAAGAGATTTTCTTTGGCTGTGGGGCAGGATGAAACATTTCTGCCTTCTAGTCTGTTTATATAATGATCATAGGTTGAAATTAGAAGTCTCAAAGATTTCCCTTTCTCTTGCTTACACAGAATCTTAAATTCATCATAAAATGAAACAGAAGATAGCAAATTTGGATCAAAGTTATTACAAAAGCACCAAATAAAAGGAATGTACAGAAAATTAAGGTGAAATCTTAGTTCTGTTAGAGTTTAAAGCAAAATACAAAGCTGTCACAATTGAACTCTTTTTTTTTAAATACTACAAGGGAAAATACAATTCATAAATCTGTACATTTGCAAAGCGTGGGGGTTTTTATCACACATGCTAGAGAAAATTTTTCTTGGGATGAACAGCTGAACAAAATATCCAGTTAATGCCAACGGGTGACTGTAATCTGAGCAATGAATAGCTATTTTCATCTATAACTGAATCACCATCTCATGTAGTAGGATGTCATATATACCCATTTTCATCTTTATCAAAAATCACATTTTTCTCTGCTTTTTCTTCTAATTAATTTTTTCCCCCTCTTTCTTGAACACAATTTTCTAATTGGTAGTACTCCTAGGGTAGTTTTACTTGAATTATGACTAATGTTTTTTTGTGTTCACACTCTCAGATTGCTATCAGCCTGCAACTCTTAATAGTTTATTTTCCTAAATGGGGTTTTGCAAAAAAGGTAATTCTACACTTTTACTTTATTCTTATACTGTAAGATGGTATTTATGTTTTTTTGCTTTAACTCTGAACATAAAAGCTTTTAGAACTACAGTGAACTCATTACTTTGGACCAGAGCAAATATCCATCACAGCTCTCAAAATTAGGATTTTGTGTAATTAGGGTAGAAAATACTTAATTCACTTTTCCCATGGACTTTTATTAAGGAGATAACACAATCATTTGAAAATCTTCACCACTGCCACATGCTTGTCATCTCCAGGGTCTATTGGTATAAAGCATCATATCTCTGGTTGTAGCTGGGATCAGGACAGAGCTCCAGCTAGGTGAGATGGGACAGGCATTTCCTCAATTAGCTGAGTCACTACATTTACCTGTAATTTATCCATCAGGTCCCAATCACCTCCATTCCCTATTCAAGATGTTGCATTGCTCAGCTTCTTAACAACTTCAAGAATGTATCAAGACTTTGCCTCCAGCAAACAGTATTTCCAGATCTGCAGCACATTTCATGATTCCAGAAGGAATCAAACCTCTATCTGGGGAGAATTTTTTGGGGGTGATGGGTGGTGGGGAGGTGGATTGTCTTATAATGAATAAATACTATCCTTCCTCTACATTTAATAAGGAATAGTTTTATAACTATGACCTTGTCTTGCTCATAGGGTCAGAGTTCGTAATTCGGAGTTCTCAATTTCCGATTCAGATTATAAAGGTAGTTCCCCAGTTTCTCAGGCTACATACATAACTGGTTTTGAGAAGGCATAAGATACTGAGATGGAAGAAATACAGGCTTATGTCCTCATTTGAAATCATTACACCAAGATTTGAACTTGGGACTCCTGTTGTGTAGTTAGTGGCTTTTGCTACATGTCTATGGTCTGTAGGTTGTGAGCATATAATCTATATTTCTCCATCATATATAGAGAGGATCTAGGTAAATCAATGACTGTACCTTCCCCTATGATCCATCCAGGCAAGAAGGAAACACAGTTAACTACAATTAGCACAAAATAACAGCAACTTGGACAAATTCTTCTCTATAACTGCTCATAAGACATGGAACTTCCACAGCATATTCACGTAACTGATGAAGGGGTAGGTGCCTCCTCAGCAAGTTTGCTGACAACACACAAAACTGGGAGGAGTGGCCAATACTGCCCTTCAGATACCCCAACCATTCAGAAGGGCCCCAACAGGCTAGAAAGATGGACAGCAAAGAACCCTCTAGAATTCAGCAAAGGCAAATACAGCATCTTGCACCTGGGAAGGAATAATGTCATAAGCCAGCACAGGCTGGGCTGACCTGCTGGAAAGCTGCTCTGCAGAGAAGGACCTGGGCATCCTGGTGGAAAGAAAACCCTCCATGAGCCAGCAGTGCCCTGGTGGGCCAATGGTATCCTGGAGTGCATTAAGAAGAGTAGTCCAGCAGGTGAAGGGAGGTGATCCTGGCCCTCTACTCAGCCTTAGTGAGGCACATCTGGAGTGCTGTGTCCAGGTCTGGGCTCCTCAGGACAAGAAAGGCACAGAGCTCCTGGAGCAGGTCCAGCAGAGGGCCATGTAGGTGATTCAGGGAATGAATGGAGCTTCTCTCCTATGAGAAAAGGCAGAGGAAGCTGGGCCTGTTCAGCCACAAAAGGTGACTGAGAGGAGACCTCATCAATCTATTTAGGTGTCTGAAGGGACCTCTCAGAGGATGTTTCCAGGCTCTGCTCAGTGGTGTCAAGCCATAGGACAAGAAACAATGGGCAGAAACAGATTCACAGAAAGTTACACCTGGATATGAGGGAGAGCTTCCTTACTGTGCAGGTGACTGCGCACTGGAACAGATTGTCCAGAGAGGTTCTAGAGTCTCCCTCACTGGAGAGCAGTCTGAACACAATCCTGTGCCATGTGCTGTAGGATGACCCTGCTTGGGCAGAGAGGTTGGACCAGATGACCCACTGTGTTCCTATCCAACCTTACACATTCTGTGATTCTGTGAAATGATTTGAATGCTAGAAAATTTGGGTTGTGCAGATACAGAACGAAAATAACATTCTTCCATTCCGGAGTCTCAGCAATTTCTTTAACTGGGTAACAAAAGTTGTATTCCAGGGGCTCAGGAAAGTATTTTGCTCACTTTATCAAAAGAGCATCGTGATAGAAAAATGGAATGACTTGCATGAAATAAAACATGAAAGATCACAAAAAACTTGGGCTTCTGAATGTAAAGTTTATGATGTGTGGTTAGTTATGGACAGTGTATTTTCTTTCTACATTGGATTCTCTTTTTATTGGAAGCTTGCTGAGTGAATTATAAGTATTATGAAGAAAAATAGCTTTCACATGTCCTGGCGTGCAGCATGAATGATTAAAAGTACTCAAATTTAACCCACAGAGTTTCTGTATTTTGGAGGGCAATTATTTTAATTGGTGATTCTTATTTGTTTGTTTTCCAAATCCAGGCTTATGGCATAATTCAGAGACTCTGCAACTATTTAACAATTTCCCACATTTGTCTTGAAGTGAAAAAGTCCTTTTTATACATTTCTTGCCCCCAGGTAAGTGCATATATCCTGCGTAGTTCACCTACAGAAAGAATAGAGGGGATGTTTTTACACATGAAATGAGATGACTGTAACATTTCAGTGTGAACAGTCCTCTACTCTTCCTGCTGTCACATACCCAATCTTACCTGTAGCCACTGGTCAGAAGTGCAGGGTCAAATCCATGCTGACATTTCAATCCAGGCATTTTGAAAAGACAGGGTATAAGGAGTTATTTTATGCTGATTATTAGATGTGATGAATTGTGAAGAGGTGTTCAGCTGTTTTGATAAGCATTTCTTGAAAAGCAGTTTCACATTCAGATCATGCACTCATTTCTTGAAATGAGAGCAGAACTCAAAATATACTTAATATTCACTCCCTCTAAAGAAAAAGAATAAATACTTCTGGTTTTTGTATTTTTCTACAGGTTTCCAGCATTCTGGAATCTATGTTTAGTCTCCTAATTGAAACTGCATAAACCCAGCTGCCAGCAGCCCCTATCGCTAATCGAGGTTAAACCCTTTTGTCCTCCACAAGGAGAACCAGATCTTCTGGGACCCCATATCAGAAGTCACCTGCTGGGATGTCTTTGAGTGTCACTAGATTTGCTGAAAGTTGGTGAACCTGAAGATAGTTTGGATACAGTGTTTCAAGGGAGCCAGTACTAACAATGAAATCTGCTTTATTTGTTTATTTAGAGAAAATCTGTAACCAACTCAAACAGTGAAGCGGTTCAGCTGGAGAAAGATTGATTGTCCTTTCGGACGTCCTGGCCATCTATCCAGCACCGCTAGCAGTACGGGGGCACTATCCCGATCTCCGTGGCTCGGGACAGCACCTAAGGCAAACGCTCTGTGCTATGACAGCAGCGTGACCTTGTGGTAGGACATGGCTTGGCTTATGGCTACAGTCAGCAGAAATAAGAGAGCACTCTCCAGCTGTGGTGAATCCAGATTTATTGGGTCTGAGGGGAACTGACAGACAAAGAGAGAGAAGGGGAAGTTGCAACAGCTTATAAGGAGAGAGGGAAACAAGGGAGGAGTCAGTCCTTGGATGAGTAGGGTTTCAGAGGGGAGTGGGATACAAAAGATTGACTTAGGGAGAACACCAATGGGGATAACTTGAGGGTGGGGCCCTGCCCCTGAGCCAATCACTCAATGCTCTAGCTGGAAGTTTCTAGAGAGTTCTAGAGAGAAGGGTGGGAGCGCCGAGTGACGGACAGGGGAGGGATTTGAGAAAGGGTACATTAATCTCCAAGGCAACTGGGGAGGAGTTGGGATAACTGGCAGCACAAAAGAGGGAAGGGAGAACCAGGGCAGAACCATTACATGATAGGGGGAACAGAACAGTCCAACTTATACAGACACAACACAACAAAAGAGTAAACATAAATATTTACTGATATATCAGATGTTGGATTTTACTTATGTTCTTATGCCTTTTTGTGGAACACAAGAAAGTAAATCTGAAGACCAGATTTTTATCCAACAATACTCACTGTAATTTTCATGGTGGTGACAGAAGCTCATCACAAAACTGGGTCTTGTATTTCTGCCAACACACAGCATGCTTGACCTGCAAAGCCCTTGCTATTCCAGAGCTAAGCCTCCGCTGAGAGAACTCTGACAGTCATGCAGACCATGGCAATGTGGATCTCTAGCCAGTTAACAGGAAAGTAACATTAAGACACATTTTCACTTGTGACATGGAGCAGTTCTCCAGATTAGCTAGCAGAGAGCCATAACTTAGTGTTCCCCAACTTATGACGTCAGTGCCTAATAATTGGTGTTCAGCTGGCTGCAACTTTGAAGTGAATACTCGAAAATTATGATTTGATGATGAAACAAAAATGAGATACCTTCACAGCATGAACAAATACATTTAAAGCAGGAGAATAAATTTTGATTAATTGGTTACCCCTTCCTTTTAGCAGAAAAAGTCAGTTGTATTTGGTGCAGTTCCTAAGCAAGTATATCACGTTAACAAGGAAAGTATTTTATTTTTGACTGGCACTGGTACAGTTCTTGGGAGATCGTGTGCTCCTGACATCAGCTCAAGCAATTCAAGGAGAGGCCATCTGAGCCTATGGTGTGTCATAGCTGGCCAGTGAGGCGCGGTGAGCCCCGGCCCGGCGCTGCTGCCCAGAGCAGTGGGCAGGGAGGGAGGGAGAGAGGCGTGTGATGGCCCCGGTGTGTGACAGCCAGCCAGAGCAGCCAGAGCTGCCTCTGAAAGGCAGCGCTGGAAATGTCGGTTTGGACAGCTGGAGAGCTTCCCGCTGTGTTGCAGTAATATTGATTGATAATTCTGGTGGAAAGGAGGACAAGTACGAAATAACCAACCCTACTAGCAGAAGTTCTAATTAATTTTTTCGGTGTCCTTCCAAGAATTATTTACTTAAAAAAAAAAAAATCAACCAGATGTACTTGTCTAACATTAGAAACATTAGCTTGGGTTTTGGTTTTTTTCTTTTTGACTACTATACCATAATGTAAGAAAGAAAAAATGACCAAGACATTTAACAGTGAAATTATATTATATTTATATTTAATTTTATTTATATAATATATTTATATTTATATTTACAAATTAAAGAATTAAGTAGAATGTATAAAGATGTAAGATTTATTAGTTTTTCAATGTCCTTTTATCCTCAGGCACTGAAATAATGATACAGAACAATGCTGAGAAACCGTGCTCATAGGCTTCAAATCAATTATTATTGATATAATATTATTCAGATATAATATTGATATATTATTATTCACATAATAAATGTGCATTAGCTCACTGTACATGCCATACATCTGCAGCTTGACACAATGGCATGCTCCAGTCATATCCCAGAAACTCAAAATGATCAATTCCATTTTCATTCATCTTAAAAAGGTAGGTCTCTGGAAGCATTATATAAGCAGAAAGTTAAAAATCTTTAAGTAGAATAATGTTATAGCAGAAAATTCTATGCTTTATATTTTTTATGAGGCATCATTTGCAATATAAGAAGTCAGGGCAGTCACACAAGCTGGACATTTTTTCCATGTTGCATGTTTCAGTGTTTTGATTTTTTCCCCTGATAATTGAATTTTTAAATTTATTTTTAAAAGTTATCAGTCCTTGTTAAAAATATTTTTAGATGTTTGAGTAAATTATTTATTATTTATAAATAATTTTAAATTTAATTTCATATCATTTAATTAGTTTTTTAAACACAAAAGTAAGATTGCCAAACGTTGGCAGAAATTATATTTCTTTTCTGCTCATAAACTTATGCTTGCAGCAAAAATTTACTCATTAGGTTATAAAACAGAATAATATGTTTTCTTTTTGCTCTATTATTTCTGCCAATGTATATAGTTGACAGATATACTTAACCCTACACCTCTGCAGTTCTTATGAGTGTATGCCACTAAGTATATATTACAGCAATTAATTATGGATTGTGTTCAAATAGCAAAAGAAGAAAAATCTCTTGGATATCTGACGGATAAGGCACTTTAAGTAAATTTCTTTGAAGCATTTTATTGGAGCAACTTTAGTTTTTGTATTCATCAGAGTCATATTTCTAATAGTAACAGCTTCTTTTTTAGGCTTATGCATATTTTATTTTAAAATGGGAATATTCCCTGAGGAAATGCCTTTTTTTGACAGAAATATCTTTTGCAAGAACAGAATTAAATGCAAATCCTAGAAACCTGTGGTATCTGACCATTACACTGTACAAGTATTCAACAACTTGACTCAGTCCTCAACAGGATTTTTCCATTAGATGTAGTAGAGGACCTAAGCAGGCAGATCTGAGATGCCTAAGCCAAAAAAATTTCCCTTATACTGCCCACTCAATGATGTCTAAACCTGAAAGCTGTTAAGATCGGTTGGTTTCTCCCTGATTGATTTTAACATTCTCTAAACTCTTAAAATTTTGTTCCAGTGAATCCCCAGGGCTTCCCCAGCCCCAGGAGATCCTTATCTCCCTCCTAAACCTGATGCAGATGTGAAAAAAAGGCATTTGTCTCCCAGGCTTCAGTAGGGTCTGACACAGGCTGACACAACCTGACAAAAATGTTGTGGCTGCTTTCGTTCCCTTGCAGCTGAGGGGAAGTGCAGTGGCCACAGACATTCAAACATTCACCAGGAAAGAGACACTCTGGATCAAGTTCTCTTCTTTGCCTGAGGGATTCAAACTGACAAAACCTACCTCCCAGGAGGGTCATGTAAGAACTAAGCTGTAGGTTATTTGAGGGAACAGAAGCAAAGCAAGTATGTGAAGAGGTGCTCTTGGAATATTCTCGCTGCATTTTACTTCCAAGGGTTAAAAACAGAAGGCAGATGAGTTTATGGGTTCTTCATCTGAGCAAAGCAAGTGTGTGTCATGTTTGATTTAGAGTACAGAAAAAACCTTTGGAGAACAGAACCACAAAATCCTCCAGCACATCAGCTTATGGCACCAAGTCCCTCTTTCACTTATGAATTTCAGTGCTAACACAGGACAGGGACAGTGAAATGGGATCTAACCACATACATTAATCATTGTTCACTGAATATATGGCCTTGCTGCCTTATAAGGAAGCTTTATGGCTTTAAACCCCTCTTAGTAAGGAGAGCTTTGGACCCAAGCAGGCCACACTTTCTAAAAGATAAGTAAAATACCACCTCTCTAACTTTCTTCCTTCTCTTTTTTCCCTACCACTCTCCCTCTCTCCCCTTCTCTTTCTTCTAATGAACAGTAAACCCCACAGCCATATAAAAGACTGGATAGAATTTTCTGCCACCATTTATATGTACTCACCTGTACCTTCTGAAAATAAATTATTCTTGTGGAGCCACTGTTCTTCAGCAAACCTCTATTTCAAATGTACTGTTCCTCAGTGTGCTGTGCAGACTTGTCCTTTACCAGTGTCTTTTCCTTTCTGGATCCTATTCTGAAACAGCTTATTCTCCTCTTCATCTTTATTGGAAGCCTAAGTGTCTCACTCAGAACTTAATTTCCACCAGGATAAAAATGCCTAAAACATAATTAAACATGCATATTTTTAGCTATTAAACACAGTTCTTCATTAAATGCAGAGATTCAAGAAGTGGAAAGAACCTGGCTTAATGCTCAAAGCATGTAAGTAATTGGAAAAAAAAAAAAACCAAAACATTATTTTACATCAAAGCTAAATATTTGTGATATGAAAAGACTTGCATTACTTTATAAATTAGATAGCTTTCTCATGAGGCTTGCTTTATTGGTCCCATCATTACTGGAAATCACTTGTAAGGGAAATTTGGATGCTGCACATCCAGCCAGTTGCACTCAAAAGGATGGTTAGGGTGAAAATGAGATATCAGGTTGAAGCTGAATTATTATGGCTTATTCCCCCCTCCACACTCACTCAATGCCATCATATTATGCAGTTTAATTCTGTGAATCTTCATATATCTCATCTCAGTGTTACTCTCTGATTGCTTGCAGAGCAGCAAAGAAGGAGCCTATAATGCTTTGGTTTTAATATACCATAACCACTTTCTGAACATTTTCCCTGCTACGTGGTATCACATGATTGGGAAATTCATCAAAGGAGGAAAAGAGAAAAAAGAGAATATGGTTATAGTAAGTCCAATAGTTGTAAAAGTTCTGCACAGTTTAGCACCAGGAGGCTGCATTAATTTCACTGGTACCAAATTACAGCGGATAACAACAGGTGCAGATATATATATATATATATATATATATATATATATATATATAGCCATATGAATGAGCATACAGGGATATGAATATATAAGTACCTATTCCATACAAAGAAATGAAACAAAAAGGATTGTGACAAATGTACTTGCTTTACATGACAGGTAGTTTCTTCCTGCATTTCTGTTTCTGTAACTTCATATCCTTAGTCTCATCTCATCACTTAGGTTCATATATACAAAATTTTGGTCAACACCCAAATTTATTATTGAATCTTGACTTTTGGCTTGCCTTGTGTAAGTGACATTGTGTACCTTTGGGTTGTTGTTTCCCTGAAAAATAATGTTTATAATGAATGAACAAAAATCAAAAATATTTGTAGAGTCTACTGCTAGGCATAATGATATCATTAAGTCTTTTATCATTTAGCTTAGTTTATTGGAAAGCCTACAGGTAAGGGAATATTATAAAATAATTTACCTGAACATTCTGTGACATGTGTTTTGAAAATATTTCTCATAGCTTAAGAATTTTAAACTGTAGCGGATCCGGTCCAAACAACATAACTGTGATTTGTATTTATATAGGCAAAGTACAAGTTAGTAAACTTTGAGAAAATAATCATAATTGTTGATACATAGGACCAACTTATGCCAAATTTTTGGAGGGGCTTAAGAACTAGATTTATGGTAAAGTATAAGTTAAAAAAATTGAAACTAGAAAAGGACTTTACACCCAGAGTTCTAATTCCATTTCAGACTTTCTACATCTTCTCTAGATACATAAGAAGATTCAGTATCAAAAAACCTTGATTTTGTTCTAAATTCTACAAATTATTCCAAATGTGTGTAACGTAAGAAATTGCCAAAATGGATAAAAACAAATTAATTTCCTGAACCTGTTCTGATAACATTTCCATGTCCTCTAAAGCTCTTTAATGCTTTTCAGAGATGCAACAGAGTTCATAGTCTGAGAAGAGGCAGCCAAAAAAGTTCAAAGCCCTGGACTTCAACAAGGCATTTGACACTGCCACGGCCGCCTCCCATACAAGCTGGCAAGATACTGACTGGGCAGGTGGTCAGTGGGATGGACTGCAAGCTGGCTCACAGGCTGGAATCAGAGGGTGCTGATTGATGCTTTTTTGCTCAGGCTGGCTGCCTGTCACACACAGGTCCCACAGGGATCAACACTTGCCCCCACCCTATTCAACATCTCCATAAATTATCTGGATAGTAAGTTTGAAAGCACCCTCACTAAGTTAGCTGATGACATATGTAGAGTATTTATTGCTCAAGGAAGTTAAATTTCTTATTGTAAGTGTTCTATAGAGTACTTTTTGTGCTCTTTTTATGTCCAGCTACTTCTTTAGCTACTTCCATCACTCCCAAGTAGTAAAGTTGCTACCCACATTTAGTCTGCACTACTTTTCAGATTTTGATGTTGCATAAAAACTGCTTGGTGGTGGTGGAGAAAGGGAGGAACAAAAAACATTTTTGATGGTTTTGTAGTAGGTCTTAATATTTTATCTGAGTCAGAAATTATGGAGCCAATTTTCCTGTGTAATTTTGTATGAGAATTGGATTCTTTGGTGTCTACTTAGGAGTGTATGTAGAGTTTGGAGAAACTTTCCTCTGTGAAAGTTGTGTATTTTCAGAAAAGTTCAATTTCTATGAATATAAATGTTTTGAAGCTTCTGTTTCACTTTTATATTTGGTACTTTCAAATGGCTTCAAAAGAAGGAAGCATGCCTCCATAAGAACTCACACATTAAGTATGAATGCCTAGAACTTTTTTTCTTAAGGAAAGGATTTCTGAAATCCCTTTGGAGTAACAGTAGAAGAAACATAGAAATATTTTTTTATAAACATTATTTTCATTGTAAAATATATAATCTATTATAAAGCAGTTAGTTTTTAAAAACATAGTTTATCCATAAATGTTGTCAGAATTCAAACTCAAGTCTTCAGAAAGGTGTTATGTCTGATTAGAAATCAGGACTGCATAAGATGCTGTTTTATTTATGGATGACCTGACAAGTTCACCTGGTGAGAATCACTTCTCACCATGCAAGAGCTGCAAATTGTATTTGAAAGTAGTATTTCTGATTGAAATTGGCACTTCTGAGCCTCCTGTTGACTAACTTCTGTTTTCTTAAGCAGTAGCTTTATTTCAGCTGAAAATATCCTCAGCAGACATGCTTTCAAGTTCTGTACTTCATGCTGCTCTAATGTTGCAGGAGGAATCTCAAACACTTATCCCAGACACAGCCATCAAGCTATGGAAGTGCCTTGACTTTTTCCCTGCCATTTTTGCAACTGCTGTGCTGAAAGAGTAGTCAGTGTAGTAACTGAAAATTTCTGCTTTCTTCTCAGTCAGTGTCTCTTACAATTCTTTTGATTACCTGCTCTTTTACTACTGGCTTGTGACCACTGGCCTTTCCAATGCCAGCCCTACTATTTTATCTTATGACACCATTCTGATACATTTCTACAATTTCTGAGAAGTGTTTTAAGATACAGCAGCAGCCAAGCTACCATTGAAATATTCATCTTTGGACTAAGGATCATGTCTTCCTGTGGTTTCAAAGCATGAACTCATGAGGTCAAATCCAATAGTCTTCTAGGGATGAAAAGGCAATTGATAGTATACGTTGTTGGATATACTTCCACTCCCTGCAAAAAAATATCTGCATTCATTTGTTTATGCAACAAAGTAATATTGTAAATGTTTTTTTTGTATTTTGAACATACTCAGAGAAATGTCTGCATCTTTCAGAGAGAATAGTTTTATTTAAAATAAGGCATTCTGAAAGTGCTGGTTTAAGAAAGCTTCCATTAGGAAAAGGAAATTTTGCCACTAAATTTTTTTTTTTTTTAGTAATTGATTCAAAATACTTTTGTAATTAGGATAATGAATAATACTTTCTTATATATTTTTCCTGTAAATATGGGGGAAAACACATAATAAAAAGAATATGCAAATTCTACCACAAACTTAATTCACTGATTTAAAATGCAATCTGTTCAGTTGTGCTGCTGGAAGTGATTACTCTGATACATAAGGTAGCAGAGAATGGGGCATACATCTTCATCTGCTCTGCTCTGGCTTACAGAAGCAGATGTGTTTTGGTGCTCTGCTCCCTGCTGCAGCCGATGGGGACAGTGTAGGGGACAGACTCGGAAGGGGAGGAGGAATTGTGTTGGTCCCAGATTCCATGTCCTGTTCTCTGCTGGGTCTGCTCTAAGCTCAGGCATGTGCAGCAAACCATGGCACAGCTGCCAACACCTCAGGAACTCCAGCATGAAGACAATGATACCTGACCTGTTTCCTGTGCTGTAGCCATGGGGCAAGAGCTCATGGCTGAGCACAGGGGTGAGCACCAGCGAGCTAGCTTGTAATGAAAACAGATAGCTTGTTATGAAAACAGATTTTTCTTTTGATTTTGCAGAATTTCCTCTAATAGTTACATCCATATCTTTCCACTTCTCCCCTTTTCTGAGACATCAATGTGGCAGGGACAAATTGTCCCCTTTTCTAGACATTTTAGTTTGGTTGGCAGCCTGTTGGTCCATGGTTCCCGTACCTTATTGCAAACTTCATTTATTTTCTACTTTTTAAGTTTTTTCTCCAAAAATTCATGATAAGGTGAGAATTTAAACTTTTTTTTTAATATAAATCATGTGAGCATCAAGTCGGACAAATGATATTTTCAGGCCTCACTCATGATTTTATATTCTTGGAGACAGCAAAATTAACCTCTCTTGCCACCTACCCACTTCCTGATCAGCTGCATCAGCAGAACAAGGGAGACAGAGGTATAATGCTCCCATTATCTCCCAGACCCAGCGCTATCTGCCTTGCAGGACCAAAGTAAGGTTCAACTTCTTTTCCTGGTGTCAAGTGAGTACAGATTTCCTAAAATGGAGGCTACCTTTAAAATATGAGCAGAGGCAGAGAATATGGTTTAGTCAGAGATTCTTCAAACTATTGAGCATTACTGCCTTCTTATCTTTACAGGAACAGCTCCTGCTTCAGAAACTAAACAAGTCTATAACTTTTCCTTAGACTCATTCTACAGATAAAAAACTGCAAAGTTAACATTTGCAACTCAAATTTTGTTACTCAAAACTGTAACCCCTCACAGGGAAGTCTTAAAAACACCATGCAGGAAAGTGAAATGGCCAAAGTTGGGAAGCTGAGTGGCTATTTTTTACCTTAATTAACACTATCAAAATGTGCTTTCTTTCTCTTGGGAGACAATGCTTCTGAATCCTTTCCTAAATGTTGTTAACTCTGTCCTTCTGTCAAAGATGAAACAGAGGTTGTTCCTGCCTTCCAAAATCCTGCTGTAGGTGGTGATAATTCAGTGGTTTGAACATTTAGACTGGCTTGCCTGAGGGTTGTCTTATAACCTACCAATCCTCCAGCTGCATCTGGGCCCCGCCTGCCACACATGAAGTTTCCAAGTGTGTGCAAGAGGGCAAACTTCACCTCCACCTTTGGAATAGCAATGCTCTGTAACAAAATGACACAATATTCGGGGTGCACAAGCAGGAGACAAGGGAAGGCTGTTGCACCTACTTACTTGCTTCCACCTACTGCGGTGTCTTATTCCAGAAGTATGCACCACATCTGTGTATTCAAATGCATAAAGAACTGCTGCTGCTCTTCTCCTCCTTTCAGTCATAAAGAGAAAATACAAAATTAGCCATTCAAGGTGCTCAAACTTCTTCAGCTGAAAATGAGAATGTTTATTCTTTTTATCCTTCTCTTCCCCTATTTGAATTCTGTTGCACTTGCTTGTATGTCCCTAACTCTGAGTCTGACATTATTTCTTCCCTTCCTTTTCAGATGCCATTCTGTCATAGTAAGAGGGAAAGCAAAGAAGAGAAAGGAGAAAGTTGCTTCTTTGGTGCAAAAAAACCCCAGAGCCACAACCTCACTGCTTTTCTCTGTACCATTTTTGCAGAGCTCCATTTCCTGGTCCTGTCTCCACCATATCCAAATGCAAGGGCCCAAAAGTCCTTCCCGTGCTGGATAACTGTGTAAATGCACCCAAAAATGTCCTTGTATGGTGTCCCACATGATCCATGAGAGTTAACCAATTAACTTCTTAACTGACTGGGTTGAGCCAGGCTAATGTACAAGACATCCCTGGTGAATTCTGGTCAAGGTTAGAGAAGAGCAACAATCTGAGCTTGGATGCACCTTGTAAGTCACAGTTCAACAAATGAAAGCAAGAAGGATTTTCCAGACCCATAGCTTTGGTTTTCTATACTGCTTATGCTTGCTATTTTTCCTGATATTAACTTTTGCTATAGATTCTATCTGTTTAAAGTTTGGATTATCATGTTAACCTGAGGGTACACGGACACTCCTGTAAGTTTGGTTATTTCTTTATCTGTTCAAAAGAACACCACTTTTCTGTTACTTGCAACTATTAACATTGTCAAATATTAAATGATTTCCTGAACCATTGTGTAACAATGTCTTATAACATGTTTGTTATTGGATATATTTAGCTGGTATGGCTATTGTATTTTAAAAAATAAATTATATATCCTATTTCTTTTAAACTGAAAATATTTTAATTTAAATTAAGCCTTATCAAGCTAGTACATGTATAGATATGAAGAGGCTCCTTAAATACCATTTAAAAACATGCAGAAAATGTAGTAATAGGAGAATGGCATTCATTCTTTGAAGAATAAGAGTAGCATCAGCTAGTAAAGCTATGAGCCTCCTATTTGACCTTCAAAAATCAATCAAATATTTGTTTTGGTCTTCTAAATGATTTGGAAATAAATGTATAGATGTTGATGTAGATGAAAGTTGATGTTAGGTATTTTCATAATTTTGTTTTTAGTTTTACATCTCAGGATTTGTCTCCATGAAATGGCAAAATTTCTGGATTTTTACTTGTTTTGAATCTACTGAAGATATGTAACACTACTGAAATCAAAAGCAGAACTTTTCCCCCACTAAATTAAGTCCATGATTCCCCACTCAACTATTTATGTCCTTACCTTTTATGTTCTTAGTTAAGCATAAATTTTTATCCTCATCTCCTAAACATGAGGAAATTTCTTGTTGACCTCTGATCTGATGGTGAGTAGAATCCAGGACTGCGGCAGGACTGTGTGTGTATATCACACTCTGTGTGATACAGAGAAAAATGTCCATGCAGATGTGATTCAAATGTGTTTTACAAACACATTGGGGGTTTATCAGAACTTCTGGGAGAAATTCAGCTTATTATTCAATATTTAAGAGACCTTGAGGATCTAAAATTTTTCAGTAGATATCCAGAGATAAATGAAACATTCAGGTTTAATGTCTAAGCAGTTTGTGGGAGAAAAATCTTGTTCACTGTTATCAGATTTTTCCATCAGTCATTTATGAATGTCAGAATCCAAAGGGCTCACTGCAGAGGTAAGTCATCTATTCAGGTTCAACAAAATGTAGCAGACACTCAATCTTGTTTCAGTGCATAGGACAGGTATAGTGCAAATACATTGCCAAGTGATATCTAGCAAAGCTTTAATTCCTTAAGGTGCCTTTAATGGCAAAGAATCAACAGCACTGTGGCGAGTCATCCATGTAAATAGAAATCATGCAGGAATCTTAAGCCTCTGCATTACAGAGCATGGAAGAGAAATGGTCCTGTTTGGGTAAATTACTTTAAGTTAGAACAAAATCTTATAGATACTTCTCTGTTAAACATGAAGCCTGGGTTGAATGTTGTCTCATTTATTTCAATGGAGTTGACCTTCTCATCCTGGAGTTTCAATGTGTTTCTGTAGCTGCTGATGCAAAAAAATCATTGGGAGAGGCTGTTAGTCAGCTGCCCTTAAGGCTGGTTTATAATTACTGAAGACAATTACAAGATATGTCAAACTATTATATGATGTTATCTGAACAGGTTAAAACTCATTAGAAACCACATAAAATATTTTTTCATTAATGCCATGAAACAGTCCAGTACCTCATTTTTGTGTCATAGGCAAATTTCTCTGCTTTTAGGAACACACCCTCCCCTGCATAGTATTGGCCTGCAATCATGGCCAAGTAGATTAAGTATAAATTCGAAATCATTAGATTTGGGTTATAATTCCTTTCCCTACCATTAAGGTGTAGGTTAAGAAACAGACTTTCATAGGGATGGTCTGAGTCTTTTGCTTCTTCACTCCATGTTCAAACCTGCTTGCTCTTGCTGCCACGTTGCTTGCTGCACTCTGCCAGCTGCAGTTTCTTGCATAATGTACCCGTGGCCTGGGTCTCTGTGTGTGATCTTACAGACATAATTTACACTCTCAGAAATACAGTTGATAGTCATCAGGGAGTGCAGGGAAATTTTTTTTTGTTATGTGTATTTACAATTTGTCTGCAAGTTTGGTCTTAGTAGATGACTATTGAGTGCCTAGCAGGGCTGACCTTCCAGCACAGCTCAATAAACTGTCCTGTTGAGTTAGTTGCTGGCTGATGACTTTTCTCACATTTGGAAACTCTACTTCACACAGATTTCACAGATGTTTTCTTTCATTTTGCACAAAGTAAAAGTTTGTAGGTTAAACATGTTTATTTATTTTTTTCTATGGAACCACATGCTTAAGTGCATTTAAATGTCAAAAGGCAAAATAAAGATTTTGGGTGAAAAAGTTAAAAATAGATGTCTCCATTTCCTAAGCATAAGAATTTAAAAAATAATTAAAACCCAGTCATGCTATGAATTACAGTAAAGAAGCTGAAGGTACAGAGCTAAGAAATATCATATTAACACAACTTTGATTTGGGAAATATTTGTGCTAACGTACCACTTGGCACACTCAAGTAAGCGAGGTAAAAAGTACCTGAGTGAGCTTATAGGACTCCATTAACTCTACAAGTCTTAGACCTGAGATTGTGGCAATAAGCAGGCTTTAGCAATAAAATTTCAGCAGGATTCCAGTTCCTATGTTTCTTAGTTGAGTGCTTGTTTATCTTCACCTTGTATTAGATAAGTAGAAAGCAAAAAAAAAAAAAAGTGTTTGCAATTTCTTTCTCAAAAATGGCAGAGTTGAGCTGCAGCTTTCTATTTCCTTCATGAAAAAGGAGGATAACAAGATAAGGGCAGGAAAGTAATTGTTTGTGTGAGGGTCTTTCTGGGATCATGTGTTTTTCTGGCTGTGGAGGAAAAAAAAAAACTTTAAAAATTAAGAAAAAACATCCAGAGAACTTCAAAAACAGTGTCAAAGCTTTTCTGACTTGAACCAAATCTGACCACAATTTATGGAATAATTTTAAAAGGGTTATGAAAGAATATCATAGAAAGAAGTATATATGAAAGAATTTCCCAGTTTGTCAGCGTTCATACTTCCAGAGGAGTTCTCATGACACAGCTGTTGTCTAGAAAATTTCTGTAAATTTAATTAGCTATTAAAATCTGTAAAAATTGCATTTTAGGCAGCTAGGTGACCCAGTTCCCCCATACTTGAGGTGAACTCGTAAAAAGATTTAATAATTTCTATGAAACATAAGGTCACAAGTCTGACTTAGAGTTCAGTTTTTCAGATCTTTGCCTAGGTTAGTTAAACATCCAGATGATCTCTTTCACCAGAATACTCTCTCAGCAATATCTCAGGGATACTGAAATTAATAATCTCTACTGAAAAAGTTCTTTAGAGGCGCTTTAACAGGACAAAGCAAAAATAAACAGCCAGACAGCTAAAAAACCTAGACATTCCAAACAGGAACCATAACATTATCTCAGCATTTTCTCCAGTGCACTATATCTGGCAGTAGATATCTCAGAAGAAGTATTTTATTTTCTGTGCCTTCATTTAACTGCTTGTTTTTCTGTGCCTGATGCTAATAAAAATGTCTACAATAATTTACCCAAACAGAACAGCAATAAAATGCATTTGGTAGCAATACCTTGTTAATATAAACAGAAATGCTATCCAAACTTGTGCCTTTTTAGAATTACTATTGATGGTATAAACTTTGTGAAAATCTGTGGATGAAGCTGTCTGGCCTTTATCTGGATTTAACTGGATTGAAAAAAAGAGCTGAACACCTTTCTCCCTACCCTACAAGAGAGGAGAAGCACTGATTATTGCTGACAGGAGCAGATACAGCTTGCTGGATTTTAGGCAGCTTCATTTCAATTTTATAAATTACTTTATTGTGATCCTTGCATGTGAATTTTGACGTTTACCATTGGATAACCTGACCCAAGTTGCCTTTTGGACAACAGTGAAACTTCTATTTATTATAGTAGTGCCCAGTGACTCCCAACAAAGACCACTAAACAAGTATACAGAGTTAAAAAGCAAGCCATATATCCAAAAGACATAACATTTCAAGGAAATAAGTCATGTGAAGACAAAGAAGAAGTGTTCTTTTTCCATCTGGGGGCTTTGCAACAATAAGAGATGAAAAGATTTGCCAACAGTGACCTAGTATGTCAATGGCAGAAAAAACCTCAAACCTAGAATTTCTGAGTCTCTGTCTATTGTCCTCAGTGCAGCACTTCAAAGCTGCTTTCAATAGTTTATTTCTGAATCTAGATTCACTAGTGGTCTCAAATAACTTTTTCAGTTTAGTTTAGATTTTTAAGCTTTTTTTAATGTCTCCTTTCAATTTACAATTATCATAATCCTCACAATAGTTCATCCTATATATACATAACCCATTAAGTATATTACATGAGGTATTTTATAGGAAATATTGTCTCATCTCAATATGACCATGAACAAATAATCATCTCGTGAAGGCAGCAAAGGGAATACATATCTTCAGTTTATTAGAGATCTCTTGTCTCTAAAAATAAAAAAGAAAGCTGGAGAAAGAGAGCTTTCTGATTCCAGGTTTGTCCTTGCTCACGCTATTTTCCATCTTAGGAATGCCACTAAATGTGATGGAGTAAGATGTGTGTGAACTTGGGTGAAGAAGAGAAAAACCTGGCCTTTCTCTTCCTGAAAAATACCTCTTTGGCTTTTAGGGCTGTAAAGGACCCAATGAAATGCATGCAATGCAAATGAGCCAAGTACAGCATTATGTGAAAAATATTTTTTTATATATTCGTGACGCACTTAATATGTTTTAGTGGGAGAGAAAGTTGAAAAGGATGTAAACAAATATGGAGAAATACTGCAGTGTTTCTTTTCTTGTTTGCAGAGTCATGCCAACATACTAAATATGTTTGTTCTTAGATTTTTGCATTTGTGATTATTATTTCTGTAAAACGTAATAAGTTTGTGCAGAAAAAATATCACCACTTGGAGGTTTTCAGCTAGGGCACTGAAGAAAGAATCACTGAGAAATCTATGATCCTTAGAGTGACATGACTCAGCACTTCGTAAAGAGAATACCAGTGACTCTGTTACTTGCTTTTAAATCATTAATTTTAGTTTCTCTAAAATATAACTACTTTCTAATATATTAATTAGACCCTTAGCTATTGTAAATTTCACAGGATATTTAACTTACCAGGGCTATGTTGAGGATTTGAAAACTATTAGTGCACACAGCTATCTTTCAGAAGTAATGAAAAAGAATAGTTTCCTTTCTGGTAAATGGAAAATATTGTGGCTATTTCAAGCTGCTGCCATGCAGTCATCACCAGTGTGATGAGTGTGGGAATCTCATCATGCAGAAGTACAGGGCAGCATATGGAGGTGTGCTAACAGTCTGACTTTTCAGTGCCATGCCTTAGGAACAGGAGACCTGCTTGCAGAGCCTGCAGTGATGGTGTGAGGGCATGTGGGCACAAGTGGGCAGGCAGGGACAGGCAGATACATCCTTGCCTGAGTGCCCATCTGTCATTCCTTCCCCAGAACTTGAGCATCTGTCACCACTCTCAAACGTATTTACCAGAGGAAGGTCTGAAAGGTTTGACAATCTTAATGCTCTTGCTGGAGTAATGAACATGGATGACTGACTAGCAGTCCCCTAGAGGAAGGGCTGCAATGTAAACACACCCTTCATTAGAAACATAAGGCTTGATCCAGACAAGAAATGGTCACAATGACTAAGCACAAGAAAAGCTACAACTAGGCTTGTTTAGGACTAGCAAAATGCTTGCAAGATTGAGGCTAGGAAAATTTCAACTTTACTTCTTGTTGTTTTTACTTCCTGCAGTGAATGTAGGGATATTACCAAATATTTTTATTCCATTTCTCTGAGCTTGTTGATGATTTATATGTACCTGTGTCTGAACTAGTAAAGGATGTTGTCACAGAAATATTAAAAGTGTATCTAATCCACACAAACATATGAAATATCACTCTGCTAGTGACTGATGAAGGGAACTATTTATAAATAAGAGCATGATGGATGTGACATGAGAAGAGGTACCAGCTCAGGGATATTGGAGGTGAGGTACTGAAGGTTGTAACAGCCATGCTGATCAAATAATTTAATCTGAATTTTGTTCAGACTCAAGAACCATTAAGAAATTCTTCATTTACATCCTGCTTTTTTTTTTTTTTCCTGAAACTGTAGCTATTAAATGAAGCAATGCATGCTAAGGTGTGCTGGAGACTTTGAAGAACCATAACTAATTTAAGTGTAGCCATTCAAATAGAGGAGTGTTGCCATTGATAGTCAGACTAGAATGATGTTGTCCAGGATCATACACTCATTCTCAATTCATGGTGTTTACAAATAACATCGTGTCTAAGAATCATGTGTTGTAGAAGACTTCAATACTTAATGCCAACATGTGCAATCTCTATTAAAATAGGACAGAGAGCCAGATAGTAAACTTGTGACTTCTGCAATACTGGGGAAGTGTGGAAGTACAGGCAGAGATCTATGTGGTACTAGGTAGACTGTCTAGGGAAGTGGTTGAGTCACCAAACCTAGAATTATATAAAACACATGTAGATGTTGCACCTGGGGATATGGTTTAGTGGTGGACTTGGCAGTACTTGGTTAATGATGAGACTCAGTGATCTAAAGGTTTTTTCCAATAGAAACAATTCAATTACACTGTGATTCTAAGTCTCAAAAAAGTGTAAACCACTGGCATTTATTTCATAGAGTGAAGAGGTTGGGGGTGCACCATCCAGACATTTGGCACAACATTATATTCTTCATTCTACACTCAACAAAAAGAGGACACTTGCCTCACTACACTTCTCTCACTTCCCATGGACATCATAAATGCCTAATATTAGCAACCTGTTCCTCCAAAGCTGTCATGACTTTTACCTGCCCTGGGAAGCCCTTTAAGTTTGCCCTACACTTCATAATCTCTGGTCACACCAGAATGTAATTGCCTTTAGATAAATGTACACTAATTTTGCAGTTACTTCCCAATAATTTATGATTTTGACTGCCAGCACATAAGGACACTGATTTTTATTCACGAAAATATTTTAGGTGGTCATTTCTGGAGCCATAAATTCCAGTAAGTTTCAGGGGGAAAAAAAATCCTGTCTTTTCACAATATTTAAATGCTTTATCTGGTTGATCAGGAAATATTGACATTAAATCTTTAGAAACTCTTTATTTAATTCAACGTAAAACAAATTTAATTTTGTTTAAAATAGTTCAAGCTTGGAAAAATTGAACTGTAAACATGTACTATTCCCATCACTACATAATGGGAATCTAGCTGGGGAGATTTTTTTAGAAATATGAAATATACAGATCTGATATTCTAATCACCTTATTGTCATAAGGAATAAATGCCATGAGTTGTGTGATCAAAGCATTATACAAGACTGTCTGCATTTGTATTTAGCATAATTGAGGCTTAAGAATGTTCTTTAAAGAAACAAAGGTCACCTTTTATTTTGAAACATCATTAGATCACTGGGATCATATGTTAATGTCACCACATCTGTTAAAGCAAAAGGGGTATTATTTACTGTACTCCTCTTGGAATTCCAGATCTTTTTATAAGAATGGAGAATGAGAGCTTGGCTAGTGATTCTTGAAAGATCTAGCAAGCTTGACTTATTAAAAAAAAGCTGTTCTCATTTTCTCATCTTACTTTTCTCCTTTGTATTTTGATGCTAGGTATTCCTTTTATGGGTTAGGGTTTTGGTTTTTTGTTTTTGTTGTTTTGTTGTTTGGTTTTTTTTGTTAGTTTTGTTTATTTTTGGGGGGGAGGATTTTTTGTTTGTTTTGGTTTTGGGGTTTTTTCTGTTAGTGCATAATAGCTTTCCTACTATTAGTATTCATATAATAAAAAGTGGTTTCAAATTTTCATTACAAAGAGTCATCCTAGACAAATTATGTCTTTGATCTGTCCTGTTCTTTTGAGTTGTTATGCTCAAATTCTTGGATGTCATACCTGAAATCAGCCAACATGTTCTACATCAAACTAGTATTTAAAATATGTAAACCTCTTCACCTCTTCCCCATGACTTTTATGCTGAAGTAGCTCTATCGACAGTGTTTTGGGAGCTTCCCATTCTGAACACACACATGACATTCACAGAACTGACATTGATTACATTAGCTTTGGAAAAGTACCAAACACAAATTACAAATGTCCTGTGGGAACTGCAGATTCTGTTCCCTCAGGAACTGAGCAGTATGAGCAATATAATTGCAAAACAAATAACTACAATTTCTATTTCTTTCAGAATATGAAAACAAAATAACCAGGTGGCACTCACACCACTGTTTTTCTAGGGCTGCCTAGCCATGTAGACAGGCATATAGTTAATTTGTGCCTAACTTGTCCAAAATTTTTTTCAGAGCTTCAGTGACCACGCAGTTTTAAAGTGCCTGCTACATTGCTCCATGTCAGCTAGCTTGAACCTGTAGCCCTACAAAAATCCAAGTCTAAAAAGAGCAGTTTAGGATTTATTCAGAGCCACCTGAACTCTTCTTAGGCCCCCAGGAGAATTCTGCAAACATTAGTCACAGTGAACACCATGACTATTTATTTGATGTGATGCTGACACTGATCCCATTACCTTATATTATCTAATGTTATAAAAACTGGAGAACCAATTACAGAGATAGACAACGTGTGAAATTTCAGTCTCATTATCCTCAAAAGGTTTAAACCATCTTAAAATTTCAAGTCATGAGACACTGAGAGTGCACTGAGAGTAAGATTCAGTGCTCTTTTACTGAAGATTAACCATTGTGCACCCAGGCATATAACAAGATGGGGCAGATATTAAGAAAACCAGAGGGTCTCTAATTTTAGGATAGGATTTAGAACACACTATGTACAGAGAGGATGAACAAAAATTCAGATCCCTGCAATGTATATTTATTTTACACTGAGCAAGTATGTATATAAGTATATATATTTTACATTGACCCAACAAACCAACCAAGCAACAAACAAGCAAACAAACTACAGAATCCAAACCCAAAATAAGTAACCAAAACAAAACAAAAAAATTAAATAAACCGCTACTTTATTGCAGGATTATTTTTTGACCCATCAGAGCCTTGGATCAGTACCTCACAGATCTGCATGGCTACAAGTGCCAGTGCCCAGCCAGGTCTTGAAGGCAGTAGGACCACTCTGCAGCAGAAGAGTGCTTTTAAGCCAAAGGAAAGTGGCTGTGCAACCACAGTCTCTGTTTTCTCTCTTTACTTTGTATAGAGCATTTATGAAGTTATGATTTCTACCTGCTCACTTGTACTAATAATTCCTTTAAGGATATCTCCTAATATTAGTGACATAGCTTCTTAATTAGCTGAATTGGATCCACTCATTAGCTTACAGAGCTTTAACACAGCTACTGAGAGTTGTTCCCCATGCCATTCCTTTGAAGCACAGTCTTTCAAAATAGTTTTCTCTGTTATACAGTACCATGTGGCTACTAGCTTCAGAATTATTCAATATCTTTTTAAGTGTGAACTATGTATAAAGTGTGTATTTCTGGCATTCTGCAAATCTTATTTTTGTCTATCACCTGCATTATTCTTAAGCTCCCTGTGTCCTCTAGTGGCTACCTATCACAATTGCATAAATTGGCAAACAAATACTTTTTTCCATTTTTGTATCTCAAAACACTAACAAGAATAATTAGCTTTCCATCCTACAAATTTTATTCCTTTTTTACTAAATTTTACATTTAAAGTGATGTTTTATAGTTATTCCTCATAAGCATCAGCAGTATATGTGGCAGTACTGACAATTTTATATATAATTTTCTTGCACACACACTTTTTTCTATTGTCTAGTTATCTGTGGGCTTGCTGGAGATTTTAGCACCAATTATGAATTTTTAATTGTTATACAGGTCTTATCAGGTATTGTGCAGCATTTCCTTACATACAGAATATATGTACATACATACATTCTTCTCTCATTTGAGCATGCCAAGTTTTTCCTTAGAACTCTAGAAGTCACTTCAGTCCATCCTAAGACAATATTTGTGTACAAACTCCAGTGCATTTATAACGAATTTGTATTTCAGCCTACTGTGAAAAGCCAATATGTGAGCACATAATTCACAAACATTCTAGAATAAAGATACATTAGGGACAAATGCAAATTTCACGTGTAACTTTATTTGGGAATTTCTGAATTCCTGACTATATATTATCAAAGTGGAATCCAGTTCATTTACTGTTAACCATTTTAAGTTGTAAAAGCTGTAATTTAGGGCAAGTAGGCTCCCACTCGAAGCAGCAGAATAATGGTACTTCTAAGAGGATGTCATTCTGTACTATTTACCTAGGAAAAAGGATTAATTGCTACTTCTACAGGAGTACCTTGCACTTCACATGCACTAGAATACTTGTCCAGCTTTACATGGCTGCACTTAGCCAGGTAATCTCATCCTCAATACCCTATTGAAACAAGGCACATGATTAATTATTTTAAGTGTAACAAACCAGTGAGACATGGATAGGTAATTATTAGATTTGGATGTAATTGACTGTGCTAGAATAGTGAAGAACCCTCCCCTGTGGACTGAATAGAAGTATTTGTACATTTGCAGAAGCTGCTTCACAGTGACTGAAGTATTGTATACTTCCCAAAATGTAACTCTTGAAGGGAAGGAGGCACTCCTTTGAATTTGATGTTCTCTAAGTAAAAAAATCAGCCCACGGCTAGCACTCGAAGTGGAATTATTCTCATTCTAAGTAAAAAGAAGATACCAAATTTATAAGGGTCAGAAAATTGATTACTGAAAGGGAAGTTTTACAGAAAAAATAAAAAAATGCTACCGCGTATGCTTGCAATACTACACCTTCCTCTGTTCCCAAGATGTTTCAGGTCACCTCATTGATCAGAGGATAAAAAATGTTTTATGGTTTCAAGACCACT
Organism: Molothrus aeneus; assembly: GCF_037042795.1. Taxonomy (NCBI): domain Eukaryota; kingdom Metazoa; phylum Chordata; class Aves; order Passeriformes; family Icteridae; genus Molothrus; species Molothrus aeneus. The sequence continues at coordinate 29,084,256 of NC_089650.1, read as the reverse complement.
CCACTCTGAACCACTAAATCCATTTGATTGAATTATTGGTAAGAGACACTGAGTAAAAAAAAAGATGTCAACAACAACACTCCTTGGAAAAGACCTGAGGACTCCAATATTTATAAGACTCAGTGAAATTTCATGAGATTAAATTACACAACAGATAAGAACAAAACACAGAAGGACTGGAAAGAAAAGCAAAGGCCTAAGGAAGCAACATTTAGTAAATTTTTTTCTTGACCAAATCTGATAAAAGGCTCCTTCTGTTTCAAAGTGCAATGTACTATGCAGTACTATTTACATCACTTTGAACAAGTTGATCCAGGAATTCAAGAAACTAATATTGAGCTAATCAGGAAGATTTGTTAACCAGCTAGTGAATAACATAGCACTTCAAACTTTAACACAAAATATTGTGTAGCATACTACCATAGCCATAGGCATGAGCAAAATTCAAACATATTAAAGCCAAAATGTTAATATTATCATGACTACAACAAGTAAAGATTAATCCAAATTTTAGTGGAAGTAATTCCACTATGAGACTGTCATAACAATGGATCAGAGAATTATTGCACCACAGCAATGCTCAGGAGAGTTCATGATTCATTTGGCCAAATATTAGTCTTCCTGGCTTTTTTAGATATCCTGTGAGTGCAATCAAAAAAATCTGGGAAAGGAAAAAGGGTGAGATAAAAACAGCAAAGAAAGCGTTCAAACTCACTCATGAGTGAGCCAAACTGACTGCCAGCTGGGCTCCTATGAATAACAATGCAGAGGATATAAAGGAGAATGATCACAATGTCCAAAGACACAAGCTGAATTTTCTGTATCAGTACAGACTTGCTGTGTGACCTCCAGCAAGTCACTTGGGTCCACATTCACAGAAGTATCTTGAAATCTATTTCAAGTGACACATAATTCAGTATTATTAAAGGTTTCACTACCCTATGAATTCAAACATGGTTGAATTCAATGATCTTAAAGGTCTTTCCCAAACTAAATGATTCTAGGATTCTTGGTCTTAGCTCTTGAATGGGGATAATAGATCTTTGCCATCTGACAAGAATGTGTCAGTGATAGTAAATTGAGGATCATGAGACAGTCATGATCTGTGCTAGTGAGGATTAGGTGAGTATGAAAAAGAAACCTTTTCATTATTGAACTGCCTCACTTCATAGCCTGAATATTTTTACTACATACATCTGTAGGAAGCTAGACATATGGAGGAGGTTAAATAGGCCATGCTTTTAATTGTCTGAGTAAAAATGCACTGATTTCATATCCAACCTCACAATTTTAGATATTATTAAAAATCCTTCTTCCTGCCTTCTGCCTACCTTCAGGGTATCTGTAGAGTGAACAATCAACTCTTTTTGCCATTATTCATGTGATTTTGTTCTGATATTGAAAGCTGTGTTTTTTGTCAAAGAAAATTTTCTCATAGATGTGGGAGAAGAGATTTCTTTGTTTTGTCTTGTTTGATTTAGTACACTCATGGAGTAGGTTCTGTACTGAGGACAAAAGAGGTCTTTTAGGTCTTTTGGTGCAGAGATTTTACATACTCTTTAACCACTTCCTGGCCTTAAAATGCTGTTTGCTTTCAGAAGCCTGGTCAATCACTTCATTTTACAGGCTTTGGACAACATAATTTCTGATAGTGTTTGAATGTATGGCAGATTGTTGGTAAACAGTGCTTGATCTTTCTTCTAATTAAAATTGATGGAAATATTATAAAAATTTGTAGAGCATGTCAAAACCAAATGGCACTGGATTGATTTTTAATCCCAGTAAAAATACCAGCATTTTGTGGTTTTTTTTTACTTAAAAGCAGTCTTACCTGTGTGGTTAGGAGGCTGATAGTAATGTTGATTAAGGTAAGAACATTGTTTCCAAACTACGTGTTTAAATGTTCTTCACATCCTTAGGCAAGTACATAAAAAGGGATGTAAAGAAAAATCATGTCAGTTTTGGAACTTATATTGCATCTTAATAAGAACATACTTTTAAAATGTATAGAATAGAGCCTTTCTGTATGGTATGATGTGTTCTGGTATTTACTTGCCAGAAAGCAAATACATCAGTAATGTTTACTGGAGAATATTAGCTATATTGTTATTTAAATTATCTGAACTAAGCTGATTGTTCATAAGAAAATTTGACATTTTTGCATGGAAATGTTCCAGAACTGACTTAATCAAAACAGATTCTGCTTTGTGTGTGTTTAACTGAGAGATTAACTTACAAATAAATGCTGAAAATTATATTTACAAATTTTCATTGATTGTTATGAATTATGCATCCTGAAATGTATATGAGTATGTTTCAAGTTATATTGATTTTTAAAACAATTGTCAAATTATTATATAGATTAAAATAGGTACAAATACAATAAAACATATACATAAATGTTTTCTATACTTAGAAGTGATTTTTTAAATAATGACAAGGGTTTGTAGAAACAGGTGGGAATTCAGAACTGATGATCAAAACTAGACAAGAGCAGATGTCATTGGACAACTTCCCATTATTTACTGTTCTGCTTTGTCAAGAAGCAACAACTGCCCTCTGCATTTTTGTCCTCATTGGCTGGTCCTCCTAACGCTGCGTGGTTTTCAGAAGAGGAAAATATGTATCACTTTGCTCCAGCTCAGCTGGTGATACCAGGTGGTCCTATGCAAACTGGTCCCTTGATATTAAGATGCATAAATGCTCACATGGACTGGTCTCACAAAACACATCATATTTCAGTGTCTTTCTCATTCCACTTATCCTGTAAAGTATTGGAACTGCTCTGGAAACAAATAATACAAACCTGTGGAGACATTGCCCACAATTACAAGTGGAAAATGCACTGTATTCTCTTAATATACTGCGCTGTGTACTCTTTATATACTGCCACTTTCCATTGTCATCATTGATTTGCACAGCATGGATTTATGCCAAGATACTTCTTAAACCACTTCTAAATTTCCCTGTGATATTGATCAGGCAAAACTCCTGTTCTATTTAGATCATCCTTAATTTAGAACTGCCTACATGACTGACAGCTAACAAGTAAAAACCAAGGCTTCCAAGTGACCAGAGACAAAACAATGAATATTGTTAAAATTTTGCCATTTTCAAGCCACATCTTGAAGGAAAATATGTTTTGTACTTCTTTTTCTAAAGTCTATTTAGTAACAAAAGTTACATTCTTCAAGATATTTTTTTTATTTCTTACCACACTGTATATTGAATCCCTTGGGACATCACAAAACCATTTCTTTAGGTTGTAATTTGTGCATGGACATGGGAATTGAGTATTATTTTTGTTTAGTTCTTTTTCTGCTGTGTGGCATTGCATCTTCCACAGCATTTTATCTACAACAGAAATCAAATAAAAACAAGAAACTTGGATCTAGAAACTTCAATATGGACCAAATTCAGAGAATATATATTTATTCCTTTGTTGCTTTTAATTGGCCAAAATTCTCCCCTCTGAGATCTTTAGCAATATCCTTTTTCCAACTCATTTTAGTAGCAATTGATCTGTCTTCAACATGTAGCTCAAACTTGGAGGACAATGCAAACACTATGCAGCGTTCAAATAATTATCAGCTAGCTCTTCCCAATAACCTACCTACTTCAATACCAGTAAAACAAAAGCAAACTAAACTATGAAAAAGATTGGAGAATGGAATTCTTTTCATATAGAAAATTCCAGGAAATTCTCATTCTGAATCAGGATGAATCTTCAGAAATACTTGAATTGTTTTGTGGGATGAAAATCTTCCATATTTTAGCTCAGAGATGCTAAAAAACAACATGTCATTTTCATGTTTTAAAGGGTCAGTTCAAGATCTACTGCTTCTAAATTTTGAAAATTAGATAACTTGGCAAAAGGTGTCCTTTCCCTGTATAGATATTCCATTTCAACAACTCCATGGTTTTAGTTAAAATAGTCACCATCTTTAAGCAGTTCATTAAATATCACCAATAATATATAAAATACTATTGATGGTCTTCATGTTTTTTGTCTTTGTCCTGGCAAATGCCAATGATTCCAGTAGCTGGGTAGGTGGTGAGTCTGTACTCCTACCACACTCCAATAAAACTGCAGTCAAGAACACCAGCGCATAGTCTAGCTGCACCATTGACATAATGGGGTCACCACTAATCACTTGAGAAATCATGAATGCAATGAATGGATCTTCAAAGAACAGATTTTAAAAATACATTGCAAATGCATTTGTAATCTTGAGACTAGACCTATATGCTGTGTGAGTTATCTGGAATCATCAATTATCTTCAGTACTCATTAAAAATAATGTAACTCAGCCCTGGAAGAAGTCATATTAAGGGATCCATAGAAGCATTTTAAACCATATTAAGCTGTTAAACTGTAGTGTTTGTAATGAAAAGCTCATAATACAGAATAAATTTCAAAGGTGGATAACAGATCACTGGTCAAAAACATTCCTAACTACTTCCAATATAATTGACACCATCCAAATGTTTTAAAAGACTTTTCTAAAGAAGTAAACGAATTACCTGCTGCCAGGCCACAGGAAATATTTTGAGTAATACCTAAGTATGTCTATTGAAAGTGCTAACTTGCAAGCTCATTTTAGGCCTCAAGCACTATTTCTGAGAGTCTCAGTGCAAAACCTATTCAAATTTTCTCACAGGAGGAGCTCTATTTTGACCTCATAACATCTCTGCTTGGTTCACATCAGCCTTGAGTCCTAAGCAGATCAAGTGTTTTATGGATTCTAGCACTGTAAAAATAGCAGGACTTCCATAAACTTTTTCAGCTGCAGGAATTTTTTCAGGTTTCAGTGACCAGAACCCTCTGTTCCTACATGAAATGAGGAGTTCTTCAAGAGCTTAATGACCCATATAACAGCAAGGAATCTGCCAACCCACATCAGATAATAGCAGCAGACCTTGAAAAATTAATCCTTTACTAAATGAGATTTTTTTAATAAGTTCTGATTGATATACACATTTCTGGTGAATGCAGTATTTTTAGAGGTCATATTCTGTGGGGGTTTTCCCTCACATCATGCTGCATAGCACTCAGAATGTTCCACACAGATTCCTGCTCAGTCAGACTCTTATTCCTATATTCAGAAATAAAATCATCAATTCTGTTGTTCCATTGATTTTGAACCTGTTAATAAATATTTATAGCACTTGATATATGCATATTGATAAGGGTGTGGATGGAGACTACAATCCTTGATCTTTTATTGATATTCAGGCTTCTTCAAAGATTACTTGCAAGCAGCAGCACTCTAATCAATTTGCCAAACATGAACCAAGACACCTCATAGCCATTGCACTCATAGGAAAATTGTAATGCCAAAGGGAAGGATAAATGAAGCAACCAAATCCCATACACAGCACAGGCAGGCACAAGATGATTTGCCCAACTGGAGCCAGGAGGGCTAGGAAACACTTTAGTTCCACCTGATCTGTCCTGAAATACTAAATCCTACTTCTCATACTTACTTTTAATAAGCACAGTGCCATATAATTATAAGCAGAAACCAAAAATTCTGGACCTACTGTGACACAAACTTTTGTAAGTCCCACAGAATCTGGCCAGGACATGTTTTACCATAGGCTGGGGGAATGATCAGCTCATATTTGCCCTAGATTATGCATCTTTGCTGAGACTGATAAAATACACCTTCAACAGTAAGTGAAATGGGCAAGCTCATCATAAAGAGTCTGACTAGAGAGACTGTAGCAGGGAATGTATGCAGAGGAGAAATCCTAGGCCACTAAAAGGTTTCATTACAAAGAAATGAAAGAATTAAAATCTCCAACTCATTTTCCTTGCTATAGCTGTCCTAAGAAGAAAACTCAAAAGCTTTCACAGTTAATGATGATGTAACCATCATTATACTTCAGCAACACTTAATAAAGGTTGAGATCAAGTGTAATTACAGTTGATATAAAATAAATTTAACTTCAATTTTTCAATCAGTTTTTCTAGCACAAATAGCTGACTCCAGAATGCATTGTTCCTGACAGTTTAAATCTTCCAAAATATAAAACCATTATATAAAACAGGTATGATTCCATCATTAGAAATCAACATTTGATAAAGAAATTTGATTATACAGAAGGACTAAAAGTAATTTATTTGTGCTGTACTCTGCCTGAATAGCAGCAGCCTTTGGAGAACCACATGAACCTTTTGAAAACACTGTCACTGGAACCATAACTTTTGAAATTACGGAATAGAAAAGTGGCCAAGCTGGTATTGATTCAGTACAGATTACCTTCCACATAACACAGTGAGAACTACTCAAGCTATTGCAGTTGTTATATGTAGGAAAATAAATGACTGGATGAAGTTTCAGAGTGGAATAGTTACTAGAGACAACAGCTATGTAGGTATTTATTGTGGTTTGCTGTTGTTCCAATTGAAGATACATGTTCCTTAGATTAGGTCTCTGCTTGTACCTAAAATACAAGTTCAAGCAATAAAGTTAATCGTTCATTGGTATATTTTGTCTGCTATGATACCAGTAAGTCCTACTATCAATTGCACAGGGGACAACTGCTGTCACCTTCTAACAGACACAGCTCAGCATCTAATACTTCCTCCCATGCCTGCAGATACCCAGGACAGAAGGACTTCCTGGGTAATCCCTCAACGAGAAATAAAGCTGTCCCTTCCACTGCTGATTCCACATTCCTGAATAGGAAGGGTGTGTTTTTTTTGCAGGGGAGAAATTGGAAATATATTTCCATGCACTGCCATTTACTATATTGAACCATGCTGAATTCCTCAAATTATGTTTTTCACATGTTCTAGTATTCCTGGTCAACATGTAAAATAGTCAGCTTCAATCAAATGGCAATACAGTTTTCAGTAAGAACTGACTATTAGACATGTTTTAATTAATTGCACAAACAAACTTTAAGTTATCAGCAGTCCCACATAATTTATTTACATATTTCTTTTTTCATCATTATTAGCACCAATATTGCCACCTGCATTACAAATACCAGGATTTGAAAACTCATATACTGAAAAAATGCACAAAGCCAAGCTATGTATAAACATTATTTTGAATAAGTGAGCAATAGAGTAAAAAATTCCAGAACCTCGTGTACAATCCTTCATGACTATTATTTACAGTGATTTCAACAAAAATAAGAATTTATTTTCCTGGAAACCTGTGCAAAGTGACATCATAGTCTAAGAAGCAGATTTCAAGCAAAGAACAACTCACTGTGATGGGCTTAAAGACACAGCCATAACTGTCTTTGAAGTGAAGAACAAAAACTGTTTTTAAGTGGCTGTGCTTCACTGAAGAAAATTTTTATTTCTTTATTTCCTGTATGAAAGACAATGGTACCTAAGTCCCATGCTTATTTAAGAACTCCTTTGATCTATAAGATGCAAAATAAAAAGATAGCTGATTTTGCTTATTTCCAGTGAAAACCAATTTTCACCCACAGTATTTAGATACTGTGATAGTAGATGGTTCCATGGAAGTTGGAAATGACACACATGATTTTCTTTCATCACCTAACAAATTGTCAGGTACACACTACATGCCTAAGCAGTAGCAGGGAGGAAGAAGGAAGAAGTTTCCTGGTTGTAGCACCTGGGCTTTGCTCTTTGCTGTGCAAAGTCATATTTGTAGTGCTTAACAAATTAATCAGTAGCACAGTTCTCTGCTTCAGCCTTCACACAGTCTAAAACAGATCTCTCAAAAAAGGGGACAATAAACAAAATATGAAGGGAAAATGGTGTCAAAATGATAATAAGAATGTATAGTTACAATGCAATTTATCAGAAATAGAAGTGTTATTCCCTTAAAAAGTAGGAATTTTATATAAACACAGAGTCTTCAGTTTAGTCTACATAGGTAACAGCTTTTTAATTATACTTTGATGTTTCAATATTGTGGCCATACTGTACCTATCTTTGCCTTCAAGTTTCAATATTCTGGACCAGGCTTTTCTTTGTCTTCAACATATACTAAGTCTTTAAAAACATCTATGCTAATAAATACAGTGGTTAAAATCTTTTCTGCATTATACTGCAAGTATTTGGTCATTGAAAACTTTCATGCAGTGATATGGAAAGATCTTCAGTGGTATTGAGAATTCATTTGAGCCAGGACTTTAGATAAATATGTCTTGCTATCAACAAATTTGAATGTGGAAATCACACCAAGACAGGATCATATTTTTCATGCACACACAATTCTCTTTCACTTTACAAGAAAGTTGGAGGTTTATTTCCACGTACTGTAACCAGCAGACAATTGATTTCCACAACACTCCAAGGACTCCCATGGCTGATGTAACAGTAAAAATAGACCCAATGACAAGCTTTATACAAGAAAGATATGTCATGGGCTAGTTCTTGAGGGAAGAAACTGTAACACAGTTCGTTTGTACTGTTACTTGTTTTCCTTTTATTTTTATGAGACTTCCACTTACACAACTTATTCCAGAAAAATATCTTTGCAATGCCATTACAGAAAGGATGGAAATAACAGAATTATAAAAGGGTCTTCTTCTTCTTCTTCTTCTTCTTCTTCTTCTTCTTCTTCTTCTTCTTCTTCCCTATATTCACAGAAAGAAAAAGAAAGATTTTCATAAATTTAGGCAACAGTAATTGCATATGAGATGTAAACAGAACATTCTCAATTGAACAATGTGAACCAACGACAAGGAAATCAGTGAACAATTACAGTTCATCAAGTTAACAGATTTCTTTTCTGTTTGCCAAGAATTATGAATACATGTGCAGATCCTACAGGGAGACAGAAATGTATTTCTCAATAAATTAAAGATTCGGTGCTGTCCTCCCTCTTTGTGACTGGACACTTTCTCCTCTGCATTCCAACCATTTCTGCATCGATATGGAAAGTAGCAGTGCTTTCATTACATCCAGCCCACCTGGAAGTAATGAAAGTAATGAAGTTTTCTCCCAGAATTACTGCCTTGGATGGTTCCTATGCCATTAGTTTGGAACTGACACTTAACACAGCCAAAGCACTCTGCTCTTTAAGAGCACATCTATTGTTATGTGACCCAAAACTTACCTTTCTTAGAAAAAAAAAATTAAAAATTGATAGACACTATGGGAAAAAGGAAGATCCATGTGGAAAGGCCATACTCTTATTCATCCAACCCAAATCCTCACCTAAAGGATCTATCATCTCATCAAATGCAGGTCAAATGCAGTCTGGTAAATGATATAAAGAAAATATGAATAGAGCTGATTTATTTCTCAGTGATTCATCTACAAGGTGAATATAAGTACATCAAGAGAAAGAAACAAATCAATTGCATAAATTATAACAATATCTAAATTGTAGATATAGTAATATGTTTTCTCCTGTTTTGATAATCATACCACATAATGATGGAAAACATACTCCAGAGGAAAAAAAAAAAAAAATCCTTACAACCATGCAGCTCAATCCAATACTGCCACCTTGTGAAAAAAAATACATTATGTCTTCTGTCGATTACACAGAGCCATACAACCATAAAATGGTTTGGGTTGGAAGGGACATTAGAGACCCTCTACTTCCAACACCCCTGCCATGGGCAGGATCACCTGCCCCTCAACCAGGTTGCTTAAATCTGCTTCCATCCTGGATTTGAACACTTCCAGGGATTGGGCATTTTCATTCTGCAATCATTTAAAACAAAAGAATAGTTCTATTTATACTGAGAAAAAAAACACTGAAGAAATCGTTTCTGTCAAATAAAAGCCACAAACTGAAAGCCAAAAGCAGAGCCTGATGGAAAGAGGGGCAGGGGAAGGGAAGGATTGTTTTTTTAATTAAGAACATCTAAAAAAAATTTAAAGCTGCTAAATAAGAGAAAGAAAACAGATTTCGTGCTAAGAAAATTCCACTGAAGATATTTAAATAGCAGGTTTTTATCTCTTATTTTCATTTTTTTGTTTTCAATTTTGAATCACAGCTGAAAGTATAATCATATATTCAGTTCATTATGAAAAAAATATAAGTACTCTTGTAAATCACAATGGAACTTTGTTTCTCCAGATAATATTTTATAAATTTTAAGAGTATTTTCAGATATATGGAACAAAAAATTAACAGCAGCAGTAGGAGCATCAAGATGCTGTATAGTCTCCTTTGCCTCTGTTTCACTGTACACACACATTTTTGTTCTGTTTTGCTTTTGGTTTTGGTCTTTTTTACTTTAAGTTGCTAAAGACATTTGGAAGCAGCATGTATTTTGGAAGATTTATATGGCAAGATTTATGTAGCCTGGCATACACTTGTTCTTCTATTCTCAGTGCACTTACTAAATAGTAAGAATACCAGCTGCAACAAAGAGATGACAAATGTGAAGCTTCTGCAGTCAAAATTTGTCTTGCATTAACAACTTATTTTAGATAGAAAACACATTACATGTGTATAAAATTACGTTTTTTAGAAGAAAATATTCAGCAAACACAAGCTTAGCCTACCCTGTCAAGATCTTCAATGCCTGGGTTATAAAACTTCTTCTGCTGGATTTCAGCACAAAGAGAGCTGTAGTAAGTTTCTCAAACAGCTCTGCAGTGGAGTGGAGTCAATAATGGGGTCAACAATGCACCTTGTAAAACTATAGACTGGATGAGGCAACAGGCTTTTCAATTTCCCTGGAGAAGTTTCACTACCTTTGAGAGTCATTGAACTTTTACTTGGTTTTCAAAAATAGAATGTATCAAAACAGTGGTGTGATGCAATTTTTTTAGGAAAAAACTCCTGAAGAGTTATATTCAACATGAAAACTGGAATCTGCAATAGCTCTCTTATGTTACCTATGTGGTTTCAAAGATTTATTCTGAGAAATTTTAATAATAATTCAGTTCATCCTAAAACATTTACCTAAAAATTAAAAATATTATCCTTATAAATTAACTTACATTTTATATTGCATTGTTTCTACGCAAGAAAATCTTTACCAGTATTGAATATTTCCATCCTACCTTACAGAGAATGGTCAATCGATGATATATTTCTTCCTGAAGTCCAGCATAACCACATCCTTAGAACAGAGAAGTTTTCTTATGTTGGTTAGCCCTGACTTTCTGGATACAGGCAACAGGTTTTAGAAATTTTCGGTTCATTTTGATGCACTTCCTGTCATTCCATGCCATGCAATTGCTTTCCCTTCATTTCCAAATTCGTGAAATGAAGAATTTTAGCTACAGCACAGCTCTGTTCACTCTACAGTTTTGGAATCAGTGCCAACATTGGTGATGGGGATCTCAGCAGCAGCAAGCAGCTACACTCAGGGTTGGTGTGAGGGTTCAGAGAGCTGCAGAGCCTACAGCTGCAGGGACGCTGGCAATCCAAAAGGCATTGCAAGGGCATCAGGGCACGGGCCACAGCTGATAAATCCACACCTTTCAATCTGTGTAACCTGTGGCAGTGAGGACGTCTGCACAGTCCCAAGGTGTCATTGGGATCAGGGTTAGGGTTAGTGTTGAGTGAGTCAAAGAGCCTACAGCTCTAGGAGCACAAGGGCTGGAAATGGCATGCCAAGGCAACCCCAGCATGGCCCCAACATTGCTGCTCCTGCTTCTTTCTAAAATCAAGCACCCAAGGGGACTGGGACTTTAGGGTTACTCTGAGGGTTAGGGCAGTGTTTAGGGTGAGGATTAGGGTTGAGTGAGTCAAAGAGCCTACAGCTCCAGGAACAATATGGCTGTAACAGGAATGGCAAGGTGGTCCCAGTAGGGCCTCAGTATTGCTGCTCCTGCTTCTTTCCAAACTTGACCACCCATATGGATGGGGGTTTTATTGTTAGGGTTAGTGTTGGGGTTATGTTTAGGGTTAGGGCAAGGGTAAGAGTTAGTGTTAAGTTTTGCCTTAGGGTTGAGTAAGTAGTGATTTGACAATTTTTCATTTCATTTGATTAAATGAAATCTTTCTATGATTTCTATGAAATGTCTCTTTTATTTGCAAATTATTTTGCTAAGACAGGATATAGTTTTTATTCAGTATGTGCACAGCATAACTCCACTACAAAAGAAGCATTAAGTGTGCATTCAATCAGTGAATAAAGAGTTGATCATGGTGAAAAGTTCAGCAGTGATATGATTATATAAAAGGGTGGATTTCAAATGGATACATTTCCATTTTTTAATAATTATTATCATGCTTATCCATAACACTGGTGAGAAAACTGTAAACAGTTGCCCTTGAAGCAAATAATTTTTCTTCAATGCTCCTAAAACTTTCAAAAAGGTACTCAGCTTATTCTAATGACAGCAGATGGGAAAACCCCTACCATTTTTGGCAGATCCTTCCCATTGCTCCCAAATTGCACATTTTCTATGGAAAACCTAAACTTATCTTTCAGCTCTTAATTTTTATTATGCCTATTTTTGCATCTTGGTATTCCTCATCAGACTCAGGGTTAGATGTGCTCCCTGTAAACACACAAAACCATTATCTGCACCCTGCCTGATCTGTGGAATTTTTCCTTGACTGAATTCTATTTAGTCTCTAATTGTCCAACTGGACATTTTCTCCAGCTTTCAATAACCAGCGAGGGACTTTTACACAGGCAGGCAGTGGTAGGACAAAGGGGACAGGTTTTAAGCTAGAAAAGGGCAGATTTAGGTTAAATGCTACAAAGACAATCCTTACACCACAGAGGGTGGTGAGGCTTGAAAACAGGTTGCCCAGAGAAGCTGTGGGTGCCCCATCCCTGTGTTCAAGGCCAGGCTGGATGGGGCAATGAGCAACCTGGTCTAATGAAAGTTGTCCCTTCCCATGGCAGGTCATGTGGAAGAAATGATGTTGAAGGTTCTGTCTAACCCAAACCATTCTATGACTATGAATATGACCTTTCTCTCACATTTTTTTTTTAACTCCTATTATTTGCTCCATACCTGTAGCACTGGCAGGGCCATGCTGAGCCACTGGTCTCCCTGCACCTGTGAGGCTGTGCCAGGCTGGCCATGCCATAGTCCAGTGCCCCAAAATGGCCCCAGTGCCAGCCAGCCCTTCTGAGCCATGACCCAGCCCCAACATGGGAAGACAGAAGGGATGTCGGGTGTGTTTTCATAAAACATCTTTACTGTGGCTTTAGTATGCTTTTATTTATATTTTTTCCCGCTTAATTGCCTCCTGCAATTTATTGTGAACACTGAATTCCAGTCTATGACTTCAAAAAAACCCCAAACACAAACTGAAAACCAAAATAAAAATACCCTCAAAAACAACAACAACAAAGAACCCCCCAAAACAAACAAACAAATCCCAAACCCCAATATTAAAGAAAAAAGCCCAAACAAACAAAACCACGAAAAAGGTGCTGCGAGGTTCTCCTCCTTACGCTGGGGAGCGCTGCCTAACGCCCCTAGAACGCGAAACGGCAGCTCCTGGCGAAGTCTGGCTCCTCTCGCTGCCCGTCCGAGCCGCTGTTTCCCGTTGCCGTGGTGACGCTCCCGCGGTAGCAGCGCGGCGCGGGGCTCTCGTCCACCCCGTGGAGCTCCCCACCGTCCGCTGTTGGCGGATGCGGAATTTCAGGGCGGAGGGGCGGCCGGTCTCCAGAGGTGTCCAGAAAGGCGGAGGCTCCGTGAGGAGCTTGACCGAACGACAGGTGAGTGGGTACATGAAGTAGACGGGGGGAGACCGGAGGACTGCGGGCACTCTGAGCGCTGGACTACAACTCCCAGCATGCAAAGTGGCGAAGCCGCTCGCCTGTCGGGAGGCTGCGGTGGGCGGTGCTGCCTCCCGGGCGCGGTGCCTTTCGGGAGATGTAGTTTTCCCTCAGCCGCGATCTGGTGTTCGCCTTCCCGGCACGAATGCGCTCCGTGTGCCTGGTGTCCCGCTGCAGGAGCCGAGCTCACTGCCTCTCATTCCCTTCATTGCAGGGGGCAACGGGTTGCGAAAGGGGGGAGGAGGGCCGTTTCTCCCTTCTAACATCCATCCACAAGTTTTTACCTCTGTGGGTTACATAATTTCTCACCATTTCTCTCTCATCATCTTTCATAATTTCTGTGTATCATTAAAACTTTCTATATTCTTAGCGTTATTTTGAGGACTCTGTTTTGGTTCATACTGCGTTGAAAGGTATTAATTTTTTTTTGTGTAGCTTTCAAAACAGATAAGACCCTGTGGGAAGTAGAATGTCGGAAGATATTGAAGGAATTGAAAGAGAAGTAGAAATTGAATTAGGCAGAATCAGTGTTTCTTCGTTTGGAACAGATGATCCTGAGGCTGACACAGAGGCATCAGAGGAAGCCTTGAGTGACAGTGAGACAGTAAGTATTCAGTGAGCTGAGCACTCAGTGTATCCAGCGAGTGTTCAGTGAGCTAAAACGGCTCCGTTTGATGAGGGAATGTTTCCCTGACACACCTAACCTGAGGCTGTGATCTGAGCAGTAGTCTTGGTAGTATTGCTTAATGAAAAATGTAACAGAACAATAAGAGAGATGGATATCAGCATTCTGCTTGAGAAGATCACACCTGGAGATTTTATTTTCTAATCTTCTGAAGCTGGAAGATTTGATGAGGTAGATTAAATCTGGATGAATAAACCCATGATTCTTCACTGCAATATGTATTTCAATCTTACAAGAGACTGATTTAGGAGATTCCTTCTAAGATTTCCAGATACTAATTGCATATAAATAGGTTCTTCAAGTCCTCTTTCTTGTATGACTTCTTTTTTTTTGGGAAATGTCTTTCCTCTGAATTAAAATCAGTTATTTGGGTCCTTTTCTGCCATTTTAATCGTGCAGATTCATAGCATAGGGATTGGTTTGTAGGATATTAGGGTGGATAATATTGATCATAAATCATGTTTCATATGATGTAGACAAAGGCATCAGTGATAAGTGTGTAAGAACTCACATACTGAACATCAGCAATGTCTACCACAATTTGCACATCTGAGTGAAGGCAGACCATTTTCCCAAAATATTGACATTCAAGGCAGTCTTTTGAATAGAAAGTTTCTCTGTAATAAAGAATACTGAAGCATTGGTTCTACATGCATAAACATGTAGTTTAAACATAAGTAAATTTAAAGTTTATTTATCCTGAAAAGAAAAAGATCCTGTACCTCACAGGTATTTGATAATTTTTATCTCATCCTTCTTCTTTAATTTCTTGGTCCAACACAGTTATAAATGCAGTAATTTAATGAAATGTGCTTCTAGAGAGAGTGCAAGATACATTGCTGAAATTTTACTAGACTGTAATTAAAATTGGAATTATGAATTGTTCAGTGGGTGGTAAGAAAATGAGAAGGGTATAGGAATTTGGAAACATTTTGGTGGAAATTGCTGCTAAATCTCCATCAATGCTTTATAGGCAAAGCCAAAACAAGTCTTTATTGTCTTATGTCAAGTATTTACCTTTTTTCAAGCCTGTGAGACAAAAATGTAGAACATATGTCAAAGGTTGTGTTTTTCTAGATTTCAGGCGACCTACCAGAATCAGTTCTCGCCTATTTGAACTTTATCAAGAGCAGCAATCAAGAAGCTGAAAAGCTTATACTGCAGGACTTAGAGGATGAGCAAAGTAGAAGTAAGCGTTAATCACAGTTAAAATGTTTGTACACCTCATATTGCCAGTGGACATTAGACTAACAAGCATC
The DNA here is from genome assembly GCF_037042795.1 of Molothrus aeneus. Classification (NCBI taxonomy): domain Eukaryota; kingdom Metazoa; phylum Chordata; class Aves; order Passeriformes; family Icteridae; genus Molothrus; species Molothrus aeneus. The sequence goes on along the minus strand of NC_089650.1, from coordinate 29,068,659 downwards.
AATAAAATAATGCACACTTTTAAGTAGAACAAGCAGCGAAACCGATTCCATCAGCTTCTGAATGCAGGATGAAAGTCTCTAGGAATAAAGCCATGCAATGCTATCTTCTTGAATTAACATCTGAGCAGAAATTAAACTTTTTTAAAAACTCATCTAATGCTAAGGAAGGCAGGTTGCAAGGTTAATCTCTGAGACAAAGCTCAGGCCAGACTCTTCATCAAAGTCGAAAATGAAGTCAGTGGGAGCTGAAATGTAGGGTTCAGATACAATTGACTCCCACAGGATATGTTTTAAGTCTATCTTGAGAGATGCCCAAGCTCTCATTGGATGAAATGACCATTAATTGGCAAAAAATAGATTGCTGTCAGCTGTGTGACTGAAGCCAAGCTCGTGGAACTGTCTGTTCCATTAGTGCAATAGGCTTGGTGACCAGAAGCTCAACATTGACTACAAATTTTGAAATCTGAGGAGCATCCCTATTTATTCTTTCTTTGTAATGCAATCTTACTCTTTTAAATTGTTCTTTGTCAGCTTTTGACCTAACTGATACAAGTGCTGCTGTATTTTTCTGCACAGAAAATGTTCTGCTGTGTTCCATGATGTGGAATTTTCTTTCATATTTGCTATCACTGTATTCTTACAGAATCATTGTGTCTGTTTCTGTTATACACATTTTCTGCTTTTAATGCACATAAATGATTTCCATACATATTTAAGTAAAACTGGGGGGGAAGGAAAGGGAAAAAAAACCCACTTTATTTTAGTTTAAACATATTGACAGATAAACAGTGTAAACCAAAACTGAGCATTCATAAGGGATTTTCTCTCTGCGGACTAAATTTATTTTAATTTTTTCTTTAGATTACATTTATGAAGTAGTCTCTTGCCATCCTTCTGAATTGAAGGAAGATACAAAGCAATTTAATGAAAAGGTATTTTTAATTTATACATTACTTATAAGGAATAAAATTATATTAAATTATCTAGATAACTTAAACTTGAGATCTATAAATGTGTCAGGTTTTTTTCTGTAAGACTATCCATAAGGTATTAAGATGAGTTTGTATATACAATTCTTTAGAATTAGGACGTCAACTGTAATACACCATGTCTATAAGCTTTCAAATTTGAAATAAATTATCTGAGATATTGAGCACAAAAATAAAAAAAAATTAAACAAAACTGAATAATCCTTTATTGATAGTTATTTGGAGAATATTATCTTAATATTATGATATTAATAACTCATATATTATAATATTAATAAATTATCTTAATTTAAGCTTCTCTAATCTTATTTTTTATGATGATCAGGAAGATGTACTACTATTAACCTTGCTCCTAATATATTCCATTATTTTATAGAAAATATAAACATGGCAATCTCTGTACCTTTCAAAGACAATTCAAGAGTTATGAGCATGAGTGCTTCTATACTTTCATAGGATTTGACTGAATAACTCGCTGAAGTTTTCTTAGAAAAATATAAAACTGTATTTAATTTATTCACTTTTAATTTGCTGCCTGGCTTTTATTAGTGAGCACTCTTGCAAACATGATTTTTTTGTTCTCAGAAGACTATTGTTTAAAACAGCACAATTACTTCATGTGACTTCAGCTGCCTTACAACTATTAATATAGGCCCAAAGCATGTGATGAACAGATGATAAATGAGCAGGAATAGATTACTTGCCAGTAAAGAACAATGAAATAAATATAGCAATCCTTGTGCCCATAGTATTATTTTGAAATAGTCTTAAAAATTTGCTCTGTAACTAGTTCTTCCCCAGTGCGCATAACAGTATTCATGCATAAGTTCTTGGTTTCCTAGAAAGTAAAATAAATCTCAAATGCAAGACATTCATTTTTCCAAGTCAAAATATTAAATATATTTTAAAAACACATAGAAATATTATGTATTTTGATAAATACTACAATATTTGTTACTCAAGAAAACATTATTTTGACTGATATGTTAGCATTATTCAATGTGTAAGGATTCCAGTCAGTAGTAAGTTTTACCTTGTTGTAGTTGTCATATGATAAAAAGTTTATTCTTGTTCTGGAAGACTTTTATAATGTTCTACTTTTAATTTTTTTTCTTGTTTTTTAATAACAATTTTAAACTATGTTAGATACCGGTTGAAGTTGAAAATAAAGACTTGCAGCTTGCTACAACACCTGATTATAGTCAGTCCATCAGTGATGAAGCAGTCACTCATGACCACTTTCTTACAGGTAAACAAGCACATTATTAATTAGGTTGGGTTGATCTTTAACATATCAGTATTTCCTGCTTTTCTGTTGTCATAAGTATCATAGCAGTTTTTTAAAAGAATTTCACATTGCAGTATACAGCAGGGCCTGATACTTGATGGATTTGACATAAACAAACACTTTTGCCTTTATCTAATTTCAGGATCACAAAAACATCATAGAAATTAGTGTCAAAAAATACCACTCAAAAACGAAAGCTGCTCAGAGGCACTAAGCAGGTTCTGCTTTGGCCACAGATTTTTGTTGTTATTTTGGTTTTTGGATTTTGACTGGTTTTTTGTTTGTTTGGTTTTTTTTTTTTGTGGTCACATTGGCTGAGGATGTTCCTTTGCCATGGGCTTTGGATGAGTTGGGCTGGAGTATTTCAGTGCTAAAGCACTAAAAGCCACAGAAGACATCCTCTGCAATCCTGAATTGTACATTTTTAGAATAAGCATAGTAGTTGCAGAGTCACTAAGTGTGCCAAATAATATGACATCTCTGATGGAAAGGACTTGTGCTGCAGTTCTGATTTCCTATATATATTATATAATACATGTAGGAAATCAGATATATATTGCTGGCTATATAGTCATAGGATCTTTTTCTTGTCTAATACCTTAAGACTGTTTAATGTTCCCCAGTGCTTATTAGGAAATTAAATAAAATGTTTTCTTGGTTGATTAATAGCTGATCTTGAAATGAGCATAAGTCTTGCCCATCGTGAAATAGAAGAACAGTGCAGACAAGCACTTGAGCTTGAAGATGAGAAGATGAAAAAGTGGAAAGCTGAGAGAGAATCACGGGAAAAACAGAATGAAGAGGAACATGCAAGAAGGGTGAAGCATCTGGAGCAGTTTGAGGCTGAAAGAATAAAGTTAGATCTTCTTCATAAGGTAATGAATCATATTAAGCCAATCTGTTCCAGTCTAGACTATCTGAATTCTAGCTCTAAGGTGAAAAAGGGGCTACTATCTCAAATTGCATCACTGTCCTAAACCCTGTCTACTTGCATTGCCAGTGAGTTGTAAAATGTATTTAAGTGCAGTCCGTTGGTTTTTATGTGTTTACTGTTTTAATCAATCGTGAATGAATTTACTATGCTACATTTTAAATTATTCCTTAAGCTTTGCCTTTACAAAGTTTTTATATTATGAAATCAGCCAAAGTACTGGAAATGAGAGTTGTGCTGAAATTAATCCCAAATGAAAAATGGTCACTGTGCCCTAATAGAAACTACTTAGCTAGTTTGGACCTCCCACCCCAATTTCACATTTCAATGTTAAAATCTTAATGGAAGTAATCAGAACCAAAATTACTCACTACAGCAATGCTGGTGCTGTTCTTCACTAGGTGAAAGTTACAATACTTGCTGTCCCTATTCTTTATCTGGGAAACTTACTCAGGCTTCATCTACTGATGAATGCCATAGCAGATGATAACTCAGCACGTTGGCTGGTTGCGCTCTCAGACTATCTAGTCATGTTTTGCTATAGTGGGTGGAGCATCATAAAAGATAAAAGAGTGTAAGAACATGAAGAAATTTAACTCTCAGATATTATTCTTGTGAGGCCACAGAATTTTATTATTTAGCCTAAATAAGTGTGTTTTGAAAGGTGCATTAACACTACATTTTCATTAACTAATTTGTGGCTTTCTGAAGAGGTGGGTGCCTTGGCAGCAGCAAGATAATTCAAGTCACCAGTAGTAAGGAAGGGCTTAGTAAATGCAAAGACCTTTGATCTCTGAAGGCCAGTTCAATGTCTGCTATAGCTGTCTTTTCAAAAGGTCAGAAAAACTGATAGGCCTTCTTGACTCTGCTGTCACAAAACATTTCTGGATGTAGGATGGCTTTCTCTAGGAAAAGATGGACATGGCCATGTTTAAGCACTTTGATACTGCTGTTGCAGGAAGGCTTCTTTTGGAGGTGAGAAATAGAATTCAACTTTCCTACTGCAGAAGGATGTAGATGCCTGGTCTCTCATGCTGATCTGAACAGCATGCTTCTGAATGCCCATGAAAAACAGTGCTTAGACATGTGGGAGACTTTAGGCTCCAAGGTGAAAGTGGTTGCTTTTACTACCTCCTTCATATCCTCCATATTTGATTTGGTTGATATATCTTGGTTCCATCAGGAGTCATGTAGTTCTGGATCAGCCTGGTTTTTAGTTATTTACCTAACTGACTTTCTGGCTGCTAACTTACAGTCTGATTGAGACTTTTTTCCTGATTGAGGTTATGTTGGGCAAGAGGGGAAATGCTATTTGCTTGCATTATAGTGAGAAAGTAGACTTGAACTTTCATTTTCTGTTTAAAAGCAATTTCAGTCAGAATTTTTTTTTTAGCTTTACTGAACAAAATTCCCATTTGAAGGATTTTAATATTATCAGTACATACCAGTGCAATTAAAGGGAGATTGTTCATGCTGCTGTTCAGACATATTTCTGTTTTCTGCCTGTATTTTGAATGGTTTGGTAACTAGTTTTCCTCTTCGGTAGTAGTACAGATCTTGGAGAGGAAAGTGGCAGCTGTTTGGGTCAGTACCTAGATGCTGACTTTCTGAAGGTGTGCATCTCTCAGTGCTTGACCAAACTGCATTACTGATGCGAGTGTTCTGTTGTTTATTGTGATCCACACATGGCTCAGTTTCTCATTTAAATTCGGGCATTCACAAAATTTGATTGTTGGAAAGTCAAGAAGATGGGTGAGATTGGAGAGAGGGTGTTTGGTGTCATTCTGGGTTTTGTACAGTATTCATTTAATTAATTTGTTTTGCAGAAACGCCAGGCTGCAATAGAAGATGAGTTACAAAAAGAGGAGGAAGCTTGGAGAGACAAAATGAGGCGACATGCGGTAAGGTTGTACAGTGAGCTTTGGTCAAATGACTGTGAGGTTACTGTTAAATATTTGAGAATAAGTGTTATCATGGAATACTTAATATACTAGATTCTGTTTGTGAATGATAAATATGTGCCAATACCTGTCCCATTTTAAAAGTGGTTGAAATCTATCCTAATTGTTTTGGCCTAGGAATTGATCATGAAGCTACAGTTGCAAATGGAGGAGGAAAGAAAGGCCTTGGAAGAACAGAAAGCAAAAGAAAGACAGCAACTGGCTGAACAACAGAATATAGCAGCTGTGAAAATCCAAGCTAGATTTAGAGCATTTTTAGTCCGTAAAAAATATGCTCCCATTTTAAAACAATGGAAATATGAAATGAGAAAGAAGCAGAAAATACTAGAGGAAATAGAGCGAGAAATGAAAGAAAGAGAGGAAAAACTGAACAGGCGAATGCAAGAAAACAGGTTAAAGAGAGAAGAGGAAAGAAAGAGGCAAGAAGAACTTGAAAGAAAACAATATTTGAAACAGGTGAGGAGGCATGAGGAATATGAGAAAAAGAAAGAAAGCCTGAGATTGGAAAGAGAAAAACAAGTGCAAATAAGAAGAGAAGAACAAAGAAAATTAGAACAAAAAAGAGCAGAAGCTGTGATGTGTGAAAATGTAGAAAATAACATAGAAGACATAAAAAAGGATAATAAGACAGAAAATATGAAAGTAATTAGAGAAGAGAAGGAGAAACTAAATAAACAAGTAGAGGAACCAAAAGAAAAGCATGCTGAAATGATGGATGAAACAAATAATTGGATGATTCCAGCAGAAAGAAATTTGACACCAAGCGTGCTAGGCTCTGAGAAGGAACACCCTTCTCAAGTGAATAATGAGAACTTATACATTAATTCAGTAACACAAGAAGAAGAAAATAACTCACAAACCTATCTTGATAAAGTTTCAACTGGCCGTATTTCAAAGGATGAATCTCTTAACTTTGGTGCTAATGTCATGGCAGAAAGTAAGGCAAACTGCATATGCAGCAGCCCTCCAAATGTCCAGCCAAATGCTAATAACAGAGAAATTAAAGATCGATTTTCTCATGAAACTATGAAGAAAACTTTATTTCTGATGGAAAATGCTATTGAAGAAGTCAGAGACACCTGGAACAGTAGTCAAGATGTGGCAGATTCTTCTAGTAAAGTAACTTTTCCTGATGATATTGAAAAGAAGAGACTAAACTGGATGAACACGTGCAAGTCTTGGTCTAAAATATATGAAGAAAACCAAAGAAAGCAAGCAACTATAAGAAAACGACTAAGGAAAAGTTCATTCAGCAAGATGCCTCCACTGAGTACAGACAAGATAATTCATAGTGGCCCTTGGAGTACTTTGCAACAGGTAACTGGTAATATGAAAGTTTGAGAATGAAATGGGAGACATACTTCCACTTTTTTTGTTATCTTCTCTTTTGGTATGTTCGCAGAATGCTTTATTGTTGAGCGGGAAATAGATATTGTGACAGTTCCTGTGCCCAGGTGCAGAATGAGAGCAATGACAATGACTTTTAAATTCCAATGAGTGTTGTGGAACAGACTGTTGTGGTATTAGTCTTCAGATGATTGATAATATTAACCCTTTAAAAGGCAAGATCTCTTACATTCTGCTAAATTAACAAGGTTTTGCCTTTGTGTAAAGGCCTACATTTCAGTTCCTGCTCCCTTCAGAGTTTTGAGAGCAATTGTCTCTTCTAGAAACAAGATATTACTGATCAGCTTATAGATAGTGTTTTGCCATAAAGGACATCTCCTGGTTGCCAGGACTTATTTTTCTTACCACTTATTGCTTGCTCTGTGCTCTCATCTTGATTTCCATTCTGAGATGGCCTATACACACTTCTAGTCTGAATAATTTTTGTCTGTTCTACACTCATGATTTATGATACTGTGACTATTGTTTTCATGCTTGCCTCTCCCATTGGACAGATCAAACCTATCATTGCTATTCTTTTCTATATGAAAATATTAACATTAGTTGCTTGCATTTTATAAAGCATTAGTTGTTTGTAGTTTTGTTTTCTTTTTCATCCTAAAGAAAATTACCATAATATGATGTTGTGCAATGAGTATTCAATATACAAAACATTATTTTTATTTATCAATAAATGCATGTAGGTCACAACGCTTACACTCGAAGATTTGCCAGCTTGTAGCCTCTCAACCTTATCTGAGTGTTCAAACCTTCAAGTTTTGACTCTGAGGCGCTGTGGACTGGTTGCACTGGAAGGACTAAGTAGCTGCAAAGACCTGAAGTATATCAACGTGGAGGTACCAAGCATATTTGATTCTTTGTTATAAAATGGGGAGAACTGCCAGTTTTGCTCCTTAGTTGATTGTTTGGTAGTCCAACTGAATATGTAACTTTTAGCCTTAAGAGCATAGGAATAGCAACAAAATACTCCCAAATGTGAACAAAGTTATACAAGCAGATTTACTGTGCAAATAACAAAAAACTACATGCTGTAAATGATTCAACCTATACTAAGAAAATAGCAGGCTAAGGTTAGCATTAGTATAGATCTTTGTTTCCTCAGTCTCTGATTGATGAGTGGGCAGATGCTGTTCACCATAGCAGGTGCTCAGCTTGAGCAAGAATAGGTAGAAGGACGAGTCCTTTGCAACATGAATACCTGTTACATGTATTTTTAAGTGTAAAAATACACCTTGAATATTAATTAAAATTAGAAAAGTATATGCTCAAGAAATACTACACATAGTGAGTTATACCAGAGACCTAATGTTTAGGTATTCACTGCTGCGCAGTGTTTTACATGCCCTGTTTAATGACTAAAGAGAACTTTTTCTCTGTAATGCATCTTTGTTCCAGAACTTGGAAGTTTACATGAAACAGCTTTGTTCATATTTTTAATTTCATGTGTTTTAACAACACATTTTCCAGATGAAAAGACGAAGCACAGCAAATAGTGAAAGAGAAATCTGAGGAACCATTATTAAAATGGCCTGGGGAAGGGGATGTTTAAAAAGCAAGATCCCTTGGAGGAATAATATTAGCTTAGAACAGTGTTAATGTTTGTGACCAAAGTACCTCTAAATGCAGACTTTTGCTATTAGTAAATAGGATTCCAGCAAAATTACATTGGTCTTCATAAGCATTTAGTAAATATGATGTTTCTATGCAGTTTTTAGTTCAGTCTCCGAGGGTTTCGGGAGGTAGGAAAATATGTATGGAAAAGACTGCTCTGTTCTTACCTTCTTTTTTATGCTCTTTTTGTTTCAACTCTGGGTATTTTCAGAGCCAGAATGAAGTTCAAGATACATTCTTGTTCTGTTTCAGCAGGACACAAAAGTTTATTTCTAGGACTCATAATTTTTTTTCCCCAATGGAAAAATAAAGATGCCCTTACTCCTAGATAAGAGTTTAGGATAAAAATAAGCAATGAAGGCAATATGCTATATTTTACTTAGTTCTGCTACTTTCACTTCAGATGCTATTTAATATTCTCATTTTCTTTTATTGCAGGAGAACAACATTCAGGTAATTGACTGTGCAAATCTGGAAAATCTCTGTATTCTCATTCTGAATAAGAACCGTCTTCCATCAGTTTGTGGCTTAGATGGATGCAAAAATCTCCAAAATCTTGAACTTTCCTACAATAGAATTACTCGAATTGGTAAGAAAATTACTCCAATTTGTATAACAATATTTATGCCGTTTATATTCAGAATTATACACCCCTTTACTTTAGAGCCAGTCAGCTGCTAAGCCCAAAGAGACAGACTTGGCAAAAAACCTTCATCTTAAAGCATGGCTTAGCTACTGCCCTGTATTCCATCTAGCAGGTCATATAACTATTGTCAGCCAAAGAGAATAAAATCTTTCTGAAAGGGCCACTAAAATTATCTGCACAGAGTCAGCTGGAATATGAGAGTAGGCTGTGTTCAGCTTATCTATAGAAATAATGAAAGTAAAGCCTAGCTGTGCAACTGCAGGGAACTCCAGTGTGTTCCTGACTGACACAGTAAGTAGTTATATAGAAATTGTGTTGCCTGTCTTGAGTCTGCTGGACAGTAGAAAAATAACTAAAAACAATTATTAAGCTCATAGACTAAGCGAATTCACATAAGACTTGTAAATAAGTAGTTCCACTGTTAAATAACACTATGAACATGGATAATACAGTTCCATGATAAACAGCAAGGGTTTAGCAAACAGAAAATGGGAAAGCTTAAAAAAATCTGTAGATGTAGAGACTTTGATGAAGATATTATAAATGTTTTTGTTAATAGGTGTAAATGTTAGTACTCATGAAGAAAATTTTTAATACCTGAGAATAAAAGTCCTGGAAAATCAATGTTTGCTGAAAAAGCATATCAGTAGTCTAATGAGGAAAAATAAAATAAAATGGTTAGAAAGTTTCATCTGTATTTTTGTGGCAAATAATGCTTGATAAGATTCTTATTCAGATTGATCTTATTTGATTAAAATGTCTGCAAAATTACTCTTAAGAATGACATCGTTTTAGTGGATGACATTTAAGAATGTGGCATCTGTGTGGAGTGTGGTAACATCATACAGGCCAAGTGGACTAAAATTCTCCAGTATTTCCTCTTTTGTGCAGTGCACTGCTACAATTACTGAGTCTCTAATGAATTGAAGTGGGTAAATAAATGTTCACAAAAGTCATCTTCAAACGTGGGTTTTTTTCCTCTCCAGAATTGTTTTGACGATTTTAGGTTAAAACAGAAGCATAATACAGGATATATTTCATATTGAGTAGTTGCACAGAATGCGTAAAAATGGATTTGTGAGTTACAGATAGTTAGCATATCACTCCCATCTGTAAATCTTGCAGGATGTCCCTTTAGCAATTTTGGAAGCTCCAGTACGGTGTAGTAAAGCTTATTTACATTCGTAATATTTAAGTTTTAATGACTTATTGTAGGAAATTTCTGGCATACTATGTTTTCTCTTTTTATTCTTTTCTCCTGTCATTGAAATATATCATCAGTATGGGAAAAATTAGAGTTGCCAAAAACCCCTCAAAAATAGCAGTAAGAGAAATAGTGTCAATTATCCTTTTTCCCTTAGGAATACATGATCAAAAATTAAGTAATTGTGACAGTAACACACCGAAGTCGAGTGCGTATGCTTGTATTTTGAGGACGAATGCTTTGTTTAAAACTTTTCATGCACAAAAAATAGCATTTTGACTCAAGTTTTCAAATATGCTTCTGTAGGGTGTCTGTACTGCCATAGAGTGCTGGGTAAAACCCTGGCAGCTTGAGGAACAGCAATGTATAACCATGGATGCTCATAAATGCTACTTTCAATATACTCTTTTTAAGACAGCACAGAGAAGAACTTCTTTTTCATCAGACACCTTTTTAATTTAGGTTTTGTTGTTTGAGGGTTTTATTTTGTGGTTTTTTTCATTTTTATGTTCACTCTCAGCCTTCACTCTGTTGTTAGTTGACTTTGTCACACATGGAAGTGACTGCAGAACTCTATCAATAGCTGTCCCTAGCTAGCAGACTTCAGCTGCACTTTGCAAAATGCTGAGAACTTCCATAAAGGTTCTCCTTGAGTCTTGGTGAAACCATGTATTTGTCAACAAAATGCTTTTCCTATGGCTGCTCTAACTTTTGTTTGTTGCATTGCATGTAACCTGAATTGCAGGTAAAACATATAATGTCTTCTGGAAATGTGCAGAAGACTTTCAGGCTTCTATTTAATTTTGCATGTGGGCAGAAGAACCAGTAAAATACCATTTGTTTGTATTACATTATTCTCTCTTGTGTATTTTCTGTGATAATTCTAGAATGTTCTGAATGACATTCAGGTGAGGAAGAGTAAAAAAAGGTGCTTTGTGCAGCATGCAGAGAAGGAAACTTTCAGACTCTGTTTTACCTTCTTGCCTTTTCTTATTGTGTGTGCAGTCTCTCTTCTTAGTCCCACTCCAGTCTCATAGAGTGCTTTTAAAGTTTCCAGTACTGCTAAACTGAACTTAAACTAATTTAAGCTTGAGGTAATTTAGCTGCTTAAGAGGAAGTCTTGGGAGCAAACACATGAAAACGCGAAAGTGTTTCTGAGACCACTAGATGGTGCTGGTTCCTTTTTTATTTTCATCCAAGCACGAAAGAAAAATACAGACCAGGATCTTGCAGTCCGGGTATTATGTCATGGACATGTTTGAAATTTTTCAGAATAATTAAAGATTTGTATATTTATTTGCTAAATCACACTTTTGAAGTTACGTTATAGGAAATGTGTGTTATATTTAAGATGATATCACTTTAATGTCAGATAATTGCATTCTTTTCACTAAATGTTTTTCATTTTTAAAATAAAATTATTGGAACGCCTATATTGGGAATTTTTTAAAATTTACTACTGTTTTTGTATTTTATGTTTTACTTCAGTTTTCTCCTTATAATTTTTTTTCATTTTTAAGTCCTCTTTTGTAATCTCAGTACTCTATGGTGCAAACTGATCTCTGGTTTCATAATTTTTTAATGAAATAAAATATATAATCATAGGGGGTTTTTTTCAGAGGACAGTCACAAACTGATTCACTTTTGTGAATCCAGCTCATTCAGATTCCCTTGGTGAACTTGTGAAATTTTGGATGAGATAAAGATGAGACACAGTGTTCCCTCAAATAATCCTAAATTAACTAAATTATCAAAGAATACATGAAACAGATGTAAAATCAGAAATTCCTTATTTTAGATATGGTTTGTGATGGGTATCCCTTCAAAGGAATTTTTACTACAGAGATACAGAAAAGCTGCTCGGACCTGTAGCAAGTTAGATGGATCAGTGCCATTGCATGTGTAAGCCTGTGGGAAGACAATGTAATTTTTGCTGTTGTAAGGATAATTTTGGTTACATTCTGTGAGAGAAACAGATGCTCATTGGAATTTCTTTGCATTTCTTTTGTATGTAGAGATTGCATGCTCTTTAATGTAGATGGCAGGAGTAAATTTGTTGAGAGTGGAATGGCTACAGTAGTATAGCTTTGTTCTTAAAGGCACTAAATTTTCTTTATCAATTTTGTCGTTAAATTTGATACTGGCCTAAGTTTTAATACAGTTTTTTCTAACCTTGCTGATGAACTTAAAAAAAAAAAAAACCTTTAAAAATGAAATAATAAAAACTAACTTTTAAACATAGTATTTTCATTCTGGTGGATGATTTTAAGAGGCTGTTAGCATTTCACCGAGTTCAGAGCAGTTGTAAAGTGGTTAAAGCATAGTAAGTACAGTTTATCACTACAAGGATGTTCTCTTCCAATGGCAGTACCAAAGAGATTATGAACTGTTATTATTGCTTGATTAACAGGATCAGAGATTTGTGAACCATATGTGCTGTATATGTGATAGGGTCAAAATACAGTAATCCATTTTAAACCCTATAAAGAAGTAATATTAATTATTATGTCAGAGAATGTACAGAAAATTCGGAGTTTTCTTAATACTTGAACGACAAAAGATTTTTATTTCATCATGTCTTAAATCTTGAATTTTCAGGTGGTCTGGAGTCACTGAAAAATCTTCAAAAATTAATTGTGGACCATAACCAGTTGATCAGCACAAAAGGTCTTTGTGAGGCACCTACTCTCATTCACCTAGACTGCTCTTTTAATAACCTTGCCCAAGTTGAAGGCATTGAAAATTGTGGCCTACTTCAAGTTCTGAAGTTGCAAGGCAATAATCTCCAGGAGGTAAAAGCTTTGAATTTAGTGGTTGTTGTGCATACATCTTTGCTAACAGTCATATTATTCAGCATTTCTAAGTGTGTGCTCTTTGATTGGTGTGGGATGTTTCATGCTCTTAGGTAAGATTTTTTTTTCCCCTTATCAGGGGGTGATTTTTCAAAGATACAAATGGCTAGCAGTTAATTGTTTTCTTACTCCCAAGTCCTTGAAAAATTGGACTCTCAGTGATTATGGTTCCTCCTTCATTTATAGCATCTAGTTTTTTTTCTGGTTATGGTTCTGATTTTGTTTATAATGTAAGAAAATATTATTATTACTTATAGATCCTATTATAATAGGAAGATAATTATATCAGGCCAGTAATAATGATATAATTGTCATTACATGTAAGTAATTGCTCCTTACTGTTACTTGTATATAATGATAATATTATTATCACCCTGATGATAATCATACTTATTTAATGTATGTTGATTCTCCGAAACTTGAAATTTGTGCTGCAGCATTTAAAATAGCAAAGTTGTTTGCTAAACGTATGCTTCATCATATTTACTCACAGTTATTCTCCTATGAATTCAGGAGATGAAAATCATTGTCAATAAGCAGCAAATAACTAACTAAATAAAATGAATAAAATAGTAAGGTTGTGACTCTTGGGCTCTTGAATTTTTTTTTTTTCTTTAATTTTTTATATTAACTGTTCAGGTGTGATAGAAGACATTAAAAAGTATTTACCACCTGATATATAGAGATTATGTGTGACAACTGGTACATACAGAATAAGGAAATGATACATATATCCAAAATGTCAGTTTTTCTGTATTTAGTAATGATTTATGAAAAGCATCTGGTAAGCATTCCATTGTTGTTTCTCTAATTTATATTAGTCTTAAATAACCATCTCGTTTCTATTTAGCTTCCAAGACTGGAAAATCATGTTCTCTTAAGAGAACTATATTTGGATGACAATAGCATTTCTTCTATGAGAATGCTTTCTTTGTATTGGTTGCCTCTATTGCAGATTCTTTTACTGTCTCAAAATAGGTAAGTAAGAAACATTCTTCCACTTACAGAACTGACCCAGAGGAATTTACTAACATAACACTTGTCTGAAAAGTATAATCCTCAGTATGGTTGAAATTTCACCATCTTTTTGGGATGTTCTTTAAAAATAAAAATATGCGGTTGGCATGTAATTACATCGGCTACCTCTATCTAAAAAAAATTGAAACAGCATTAACTATGTAATTTTTTTTCTCTTGGATATTATGTGAAAATAATTCTTGAGCATTGTGGCATTATTAAAACCATGGTGGGTTTCTTTCTTTCTTTAGCAATTGTTTCTAGAGTATGTCTGTCAAACTTCATATTTCACAGCTAGCTTATTCAAAACAGACTTTGAAGGCTAAGTTAAGGGCAAGTACTAGAGTTAAAAAGGCCAAATAAAAATGTTTTTTATTTTACATACATATGTTAATACCCTCCAAAACAAGTATATTTGCTTTAATTTTTCACTCTTATGGTTCTGCTTAAAAGGTATAAAATAAAGAAGAATCAAGACAAGCAGCATAAAACTTGTTCATGCCCTCAAGTACTCTGTAATTAGTTTTCTGTTTGTTTTCTAAGATAATCTGTTCATCTTTAGAAGTTGAATAACCAGATATCCTGGATTTAAAATCTTATTTTCCCCACCCCCACTTTTTCTCTATTTAAATTCTGCTAAAAAAGATATAAAACATTTATTACAGTTTGCAATTTGTTAATAGGAAAATTTATTTTTAAATAATATCCATTTTTTTCTATACTGTGGTAATTTTGTTCCGAATAAGACTGATCTCAGCTTAAGAAACAAAATACTACATACCATATATATAAATACACTCTCAACTATTTACTTCACTCTCCTGTTAGTGAATAGATGTTTTTAAAGGGTGATTCATCTGCCATTTTTAGCTGTTTGCTTTGAGACTAATCATAGCCTAAAAGTGCCTGTTCATCTTCATTGACTATTAAAAAAATCAAAATGTCCACTTCACGTGTAAGTGTCTACATCTGAACAGAAATGTTACATCCTATGTAACATTTAGTTCAGCACAGCCAATTGTGTCTGGGAGCCTGTGGGAAAAAGGATGTATAAGACTGAGTCTTGTTATTATAAGGAATGTCCTTCATGGAAATTGAATATTATTTAAGTATATACAACCTATATTTTTCTATAACTTTTCAGATTGTTTTCATAACATCTCTAGTGAAGTACTATTCATTGAGACTCTTGGATGTAAATAAAATATCGACAGAATCTAATCTTCAAGTTCCTGATCAGGCTTCTAGGGTTTGGGATTTTTTTGTTCCCTTATTAATTCTTCTAGAGTTTGGAGAAAGTGCTTCCTGCCTGTGATTAAGCAAGAGCATTATATGTTGAGCATTAGGTTTTGAGTCACGCTGCTTGATTTAATTCTTGTTTTTTGCTATCTTTTTTCCTTGTCCTGTTTATCTTCTTTGTGGATAATGTGGCTCTATATTGTAGTTTCCTCTTCTTCCTCCATTGCAGCTATCCTGTGTGTTTGCAAAACTCCTTGAAGTTCTCACATGCTTGCTATGGACTTGCAAGCACAGTTTCAGGGATAGCTCAAATGCAGCCTCTGGCTTTAGGTTGTGCTGGACTGGCCATGTAGATTACCTTAAGTCATTTGCTTATCCCATCATCTTAGAGTTTTTTAAGTCCATTGTAGTACTTGCTCTGGTTTTCCAGTAGCCAAGCAGAGATGCAGTGTTTGATCTGTTGAGTTCCTTTTGCTCAGCTATGAGAAAGGACATATTTTTGCATCAACAGACTGGATGTGCTGAAAATAATTATACATCTTGGCCTCAATTCCCCTTCTTTCCCTGATCTATCTATAGCTTATATAAAATCTTTATGACAAACAGGACAAGATAGCCTTAAATCCATATTAAAAGCCTCAAAATTCCTGGCATTTCAGTAGCCTGCTCTGTTACACTCACTTTATGTACACTTATAAGCAGCTCCATTATGTGTGTGCTATAGCATAAGTAACTTGATGTTCTATAGAAACAGCGAATGTAGTGGAGTAAGCTGTTGAAAGAAAAGCTGTTTCTTTACTTTTATCCTACAGCCAGTGCAATTTTGTGAATTTATTCCAAGTGCGCACTGAGTGCCACTTCCTTTTTACTGATTGCAGGAAGCCAATATAATGATAATGCTATGAATCTGTATTCTTTCTGAAAGTGAAGTACTGTGAAAAGAAAATTCTTACACTAATTTACAGGACATTTTTATTCCCAAGATGCTTTGTCTGCATCATAAACCAGAAATTGTCAAAGGTAAAACTGCAAAAATTATTTGGTTTAAATTGTTTTAAACCTACAGTCTAACAAGAAACTAAAACAGGTAATGACTAACTCCTTCAAATAGAAAAAAGACAGCTATTTCATCACTGCTGCTTTTATTGAGTGTTTTATTGTGGCTTTTATATACAAACCATATTCTTGATCAGTGCACAATTGACCAAAGACAATGATGAATATCCTCTTGACTTGGTTTCTGCAGAGCTGGGACTATGAAGATCCATGCTCTATATTATAGCAGCTGAGGACACAACTGTCAAGTTAGTTTAAAAAAGGGACATATTCTTTTTTCTTCTGTTGTGGATAAAGATTTAGCTATAGGAGAAAACAGCCTTTTCCTTGTGTAAAATTAATACATTTTTAATATGTGTTCAGAGTGCATGTGGCACTTATATTTACATGTAATCCCATTTAATTATGCAACCTACTAGTTAATGTCTTTTTCATTTAAAAGTTTTACAGTGAGACACTAAACATGCTGTTCCAGTACCATTTATTTTTGTTCAACTTCCAAATAGACAAAATCCCTCCTAACATTTCTGTTTTAATGTAGTATTAATAAGACAAAATTCTTTTTTTTTTTTTTTTGCTATCACTTGCTTTTCACTAAGATAACCTAAGGGAGATAGATAAAAATTTAATATTTACAAAAATACAGTCATCTGCAAAAGTTCCTTTTTATTTTGGGAAAATGGTTTGGCCCAAATCAAATTTGTTGTGAACATGTTGCTCCCATGTTTTTGCGGCTAGATGCATATTATTCCTAAAAAGCTTATATTAGAAACGCTAAAAAGTTAGTTCTTTCGTAGCATGCATTGTTCTCTCAATTTAAATATATATGGTATCTGTGTTTTTAACTGAATTTCTCAGATATGAGTTCCTTGCAAGTTCCTTGTTTTGAAAATTTGTCCACTTTTCCAGAATTATCATAAAAAATCTAAATGTCATTGGATGTTGAAATAAGTCATTCATGTAAAAAGCTATACCGGCATATAGTGGTTTTCTCCATCCTATCCTTACTGCTCTAGATTTTTTAAAATAAATTTCAGTAATTCTTTGCTGGTGATAAGTTTATCTCTAAGTATGTGGCATCACGGATAATGTACTTGAAGTACTGTCTGCTAGAGTATTCAAGAAGCTAAGTGGCTACTTCACAGATTTCCTATATTCTGTATATTTGCTGCTTATAAATATGGTGACTATTGGAAACTGAACTGCCTTTAATTTAAGGAATGAAAAAGCAATCTGGTCTTTACCTAAAGATCTAGATTATGATAAATTTATTTTAGTTATTTTGCCCTGCTTCCTGCTAACTGCTTATTGACATCAATGCTAATTTTTCTGGGGAAAAGCAGTTGCACAGCAGGATTTAGACCATCTTGAGCAGGAACTGCTATTCATGTTCAGAAACACAATCTTTATTTTCTGTGCTGCATTCTTGCAACTATTCTTAAACCTTGTTTTCTGATATAGCCACATAAACTACATAAACTCTATCTCTGACTGTTCTGCTAGTGCCTTAAATGGGAACAGAAAAAGGAAGCTATAGCTTGCTTTTTTGTGAATATCTTTTACTTTTGTGTCTTCTTTGTAATTTATATCTCTCTTATGCCCAGGGCTAATGTGACAAGGTCAAGTAGTATTAAGTTTTCAGTAATGTCCTTTGTCTTTCTGGTTTGAATTTTCTTAAGGAAAAAAATTAACAAAGAATGTCGGTAAAGGGAACGCTATAGAATGACGGAGAAATGTTTTAACTCTCATAATGCCAACGGCAGGCAAGGACAGTCCAGTAGACAATTTCTAATTCACCACAGCTTATACTGATAAAGATCCAGAGAACACATTATAAATAAAAACCCTGCATTATCTTTTGTCCCTTATGCGTTTGTTTTCTGAATATATTAATCTATGACTATTCATGAATTTTCGGGTTTAGCAGCCATACTATTAGCCAGTAACATCTATGATTATATTTGCTACGAATATTAAATATACTTATGTATTATTGACTGATGATGAGAAATTAAGTGCTGAAATTTGTATTACTGTATATACAGATCTACATCTAAGGCTTCATGCTTCATAGAGTCAATACTTGTAATAGTTATTTGATTCCATGGAAAGCTTCTGTACCATGAAGGAAATAGAACTAAGTAGGGTTAGAACCAGGACAACTTTACAATGTAGAAAAAGAAATGGAAGTACAGTGAGTTGTCTTTGCATCTGTTTCTCTGAATTTACTCTTAAAATGTTATGCTGTCGTATAGAAATACTTCTCAACTGAATGTGGAAACTATTTTTTTTCCGTTTTAAATTTGGTTGTATTTTCAATGAGATTAAATAATCTACAGACAACATTTAGTTAATAATTAGTGCACCAGAGTAAAATTCAGCTCTGCCTTTCAGTTGTAAAGCTTGTGCTGGAAACACAATGTAGTTGTACCTTTCAGCAACAGACACATTTTTGTCCCTCAATAATTTTGAGTACATTTCATTTTTTGTAGGGTCATATTTCAAAAAGAAAAATTCTGATTTATACCTTTCAAAGGCACTACTAGAAAATACTACTTTCAGTGAAAATTGGCAGTCAAAAACGGACCACATACAGTGCCATTTCTGTTACCATTCTTCTGTTATGCTAGGGCCTTGCCGTTACAGGGATGAAACATGTCACCTAAACATGTATTTCTTTAAAAAATGTATAGCTGGTGTATCATGTGCTTAAACATTCTAGTTGTAGTTGATAACTGTCATTCTTTGCATCTTTTTTTACCTTTTCCTGCCTCTTTCATATTCAACATAAACTAAGATAAACTTTAATCTGAAAGTTAATATTTGGCCATAGCCTGGCAGCTGAACAAACCATTCAACATTCATTCTTGCATCAATGAAAGTTTGTAAGCAAAGAAATAGCACTGAGCCTTAATCCTTTAGTAGTAGCTATAGCACACATCTTACAGTCCCAATCCCTTTGTATAGATGAATGTCAGATCTATTTCTTTACATTTACTCTTCAATACTGCAAACAAGAATTTTGTCCTGTCTGTAGCACTGCAGTCTGCAGCCTGCAGTACTGCTTTGCTGCATTATTGCTCAAGAGAAGCTCTATAATACAAGAAGAGCAATTCCATAACCAATTCCATAACTGTCTCAGTAATCAGCACCTATTTGACACAATCTGACAAGTAGTAAGACAGAGGAAGCGCTAAAAATATATTACAGGATAGTGCAGCCTTGACCTGTTGAAAAAGACATCCATAGCAATAGTTATGCTAGTTTTAGGATCTAAGAAGAAATGTGCTGATTGGAAGAGAGAAACAACCTGATAAGGAGTTTGAGCAATGAGAAATGAGGAAAGAGGAATGAAGTCAAGCAATTTTTTTTTTCTCCAGAATCAGGACCTTCTATTAGTACCATTCTAGTTAAGATAAGCCAGCTGACTTGTGTAAATTTTATAAGAATTCAGATATTCAGTACTAAATGCAGGAAACAGAATGAAATATTTATCAGACAAAAAACCATTTATGGGAAAGTATTAAAAACTGAGGTGCTGAGAAAACTAAGAAATATTTTCAGGTTAAAATTTCAATAGTTAGTCCTAGCACCTTGGATAGATAAATGGGCATTTTCTTACATAATTAAGTAAATTGTCATACCTGCAAAAGATTCTGGTGCCTTTCTGTTTATGAAGTGCTGTTTAAATTTAATTTTTAAAATATCTTTTCTGTTTTGTTCTTAGATTAACTGACCTCGTGCCTTTAAATTCATTTGTATTTTTGGAAAAGCTAGATATCAAAAATAACTGCTTGTCGGGTGAGTTAAACAAAAAGAAACCCATTCAAATAAGAACTTCTTAGTTGAATTATAAACTGATTTGAATGTGACTGTCCTATGTATTTATAAGACACATTTATGTGTAAAATATACAAATATTTTCCAAACATGAATGTTGTAGATAATAATTAAAATTATACTGTATAGATAGCAGTCTTGCTTTTAGGACTGCATGATGTTGGTACATTTTACATTCATGCAAGAATTTATGGGAAATAAGATGATTCTGCATTCAGACATATTTCGGTTTCTTTCTGCTATACTACAGATCTTAAAGATGTCCATACATGGTTTAGTGGCTGCAATAAACTAAAGGAGTTGTCATTGAGTGGGAATCCTCTTCTCCAAGAAAAGAACTGGAGGTAAGAAAAATACTTTAATTTGCTAAATCAAAAAATCAAAATCAGACAACAGATGGTTGTATGTACCTTAGTTACATAGTAGAAGCACTCCCACATATTGTCTGAAGAGTCTCACTGCTGTGACAGGTTCACATTGCGCATAGCTAGTGAATGGATAGTGTCTGTTAGAAGAAAAAGTCAGGATGAATGTTTGATTTTACCTTAGTAGTTGAAAATTCACCTTTTTTATGCTTCTTCAAATTCCTTATCTCTACATCAAAAAATGTATAGCCCTTATAATTATGAAAGAGATGTAAAAGTGATGCTGTCATTTGCTCTTCATTATTGCCTGGAATCATTATCCAAAAAGTTAAAGAGCTAGTCCTACAGACTATGATATGTCTCTATATAAAAATGAGTAAGGTAGAAAAGAAAGCTGACATACCAAATGATATGCACTTTCCATGATTCCTGAAATGAGTAGTTATATAGCTTCGTAAACCATAGGAGTAAAATTGCAAATTAATAGGTTTTTTGTATTATAATTAATTAATATTAATATTTAAAATTAATAATTTTTTGCATATTAGGCACAGTACTTGAGGTGTGTCCTCACTAGTGCCAAATGCAGGGATATGATCACAGCCCTGGTCCTGCTGGCCACACTAAAACCTAAAAAACCAAAACCACCCTTACCTTCACATATTCCATTTGAAGATTTTTGTACAAATTTAGGATTACTACTTAAAAGAAAAACTCAACTATTTCAAACTTTTAGTTAGAAATATTTGAGTACTTTAAAAGATAGCTGTGCAAGTACATTCTTGATTGGTTTGTTTAATTTTTTAATGAACAGACTTATTTGAACCCTATGGTTCCTGCAGGTAATTTCATTCATAAAATTCTGTGACTGTGACAATGTTTTAAATTTCCATTTCTATTGTTTGAATTCCCACTCTTTTACAAAACTAAGTGCTATTTCACTTGTAACCTAGAGGGAAAAGCTCTCTGAATTTCAATTTAGCTATGAGAACTGACACTTTTGGTTGCTTAAACCAATAGACCTTTTATGATTAGACAGGAGATTAATTTGTCTAAAGGATTTAAAGTAGGGGATACTATGAAATATGGATTTGCTGAATACAGCATTGACTGTAACTTCAGACAATATGTTCCAGTGAACTTTACATAACCCCTTGATACCAACAAAGGAATTAGTTGTAAAATTTCCCAATCGCTTTCATACTTTCATGTCCAGCCAGTGATAACACCAACAAAAGTGAAGTAGTAAGAAATCTCTTTCTGAAAATTAAACCCTGAGATCAATCTGAGCACTCCTAGGGGAATGTGTTTCAATGCTGTAATGATTAATAGAGCCTCTTAAGTGACAGAATATTCACCAGGAAGTTTTCACTAAATGAAATATTGACTCAACCCTTCACCAGGAGAAATCCAGATGGAAAAATGAGTGTTGAGATCCCACAGCTCTAAGAGACAAAACTTCCATCACTGATGAACTTTGATATGTCACTGTTTTGGTGTATTGCTATTCAACATCAGCTTTGGTAATTTCTCTCTACATGTTCAGGAACTGTTGATCTAAGTCCATAATTTTATTCCAGACATACTTGAGATGGTCTTAGCCTTCATTAATGGGCAGCAGAGAAGGAAAGTTTTCTATTAGCAAAAACTGATATTCTATTCTGTTATTTGGAATATTATAACTTTCTCTGTTTTTAAACTTAGATTTTCTGTGATTTTAGACTTAGTGTATGTTGTCTGAGCTCAGTAGTAATCCTTTACCTTCACAGGGAATGATCAGGGAGTTCCAAAATTTTGAAAACAATACTATATTTTTCAGTAATAGGGGGATTTACAGCCTACAATTAGTATTCTTTCAAGAGTTCGTGTTACTTTAAACTGAGTTAAGGAAAATATTGAGAGTTGATATAATTTTACAGTCTTCAAACTTTCAACAACTTTGGTCTGGTACAAGAAATATGTGAAACAAGATGCAGTACCAGCTTACATCTCTCGGTAACATAAACAAAACCTCACTGATGATTCATTTTTAATTTTTTTTTAAGTTTTTCATACATATTTTTTGTTACATCAGTGGCCACAGCTGTCATTTTTATATCAAGGAAATTTCATCTTTGCTCTCATTCCTTTCTCTGACCCAAATTCAGTTTGGTTTTTTTTCCTGTCAGGCATACTGAATAGCATGTCAGTATATGTATATGTGAATGATAAAGGGAGTAGAATTAGCAAGGTTTAGTATTTTGTGCAGTTTTAAAATTTAAGTTCTGTGATGTGTCAACAAAATCAGACTGTATCTTTATCCTATGATTTAGTTTGCTGTGTTGCCAGCTAATCAAATGAATTACAGGTGCCTATGCACAAATGTGTCAGATTTTCCCATTAAGGTTTATGTAGGTAAAATTTTGGCTCTAGTGATTTGAGATTGGTGCCATTGACTTTCTTGGTGTCAGTATTTCAGCAGTGTTCATTATACCAATGAAGTATTAAGAATGCTATGTTCTGTGTTTTATTCTTTATATTATTCTTTAGTTTAAGTATAAATTCTTAGTTAATATGTTAACATATGAAATAAGGACAAATACATGCAAACATTTAGAGGACTGTCTTCATATTCTGTATTTGTTATTATGATTTTTATCAGCAAAATGGGTGTTTTAGCATAAGGATTTTTTCAAAAATCTAATTAATATTTTTTTTCCTAAGGTCTTCCATGTTGGAGGTCCTTCCTAATTTACAGTTGCTTGATGGTGAAATCTTAACCCATCATACTTTACCCACAACTGAAAAAGTCAAAGCATCAGAACTGGGAGCTTTTCTGGAACTTTGTCAAGTTCAAATTGAAGAAAATACTCAACTGAAAAAAAAGGCTGCTGAATTGGAGTACGTATTTATGTGAATATAAATTGCATTCAGAAACATTTCTTTATGTATTGTTACTGAAGTTCTTGTTGGTGTATGAATTTTACTTAGGGTTTTTTGCCTGGAAATGTATTAGCATAAGAAAGAGATTAGAATAATTGACTTTAGAGCAAAATTTGTTTTAGACAGATATTAAATTATGAGAGCCTTGAGTTTTGTTTCTCTAAACTTGAGAAAACAGGTGGATCAAAACCTGCAGTAACTAGTAGTTGAATGAATTCATACACGCAACATAGTACAGTGCTATGCAGGAATTGTAGCTTAAATCCTGAAAGCTGAATAATCATATTAGCATGATTTCCAAATTTAACTTAATCAAGTCTAATTTGGCTGTTGGTACAATATGCTCTATTTTTATTTTTGTATTTGTTTTCCATGTGTTATTCACATTATTTATTTGCAATTATTTAGAAATAATTGCAAAAGATTTGACTTTTCTCTTAAGGTAGTGAATTAGATGGATCTGTTTACAGGTGTTTAATTTTGTCATACTTGCTACCTTTATCACTTGTTACCATGGTTGGTTATCCAGTAACTTCAGTTTAGACCACGCAGGTGGTAATTTATCACTTAAGCATGCTGTGTTTTAATTTTTTGTAATATCTAAATATCACAAACTTCTCATTTCTGGACTTGGTAATATTGCATGGTTAGTTTCTTTCATAGTTCCTTTTCATTTGCTAGAAGGTTCACAAAATCCTTATAGTCCTTTGAATATACAACTTATGTTTTAATTTTTGGGAAAGTAGTTTTCTTGATTCTGCCAGGTACTGAACATTAGCCCAGAGCAGGTGAAGCATGTGCTGTTTTACATTGTTTTGTTTTAAACCTTGCCTTGCATACTTTGGTGGTTCAGGAAAAGTATGCACATTTTTTTCAGAATCTGGCTATTTTGTGTTTGCGTGTAAGCCTGTATATTCATGGTATCTTGTTATTAGCTAGCAGTTTATTACATTGTGATATTAGTGCAGCTTTTACTAAGCTGCAATAAAATCTTCATAGCTCAGAATCAGATTAACTTGAAAAGAGGTTTGTATTAAGAATTAGATTGAAATTAGTTGGGAGAAATTATATAGTGCATTTTTCTATGACAGATGTAATGTGTAAGTGGCTCCTAAAAGTCATATGTTTCTCCATTAAACCATTGAGATATGTCTCCTCCACTTCTGTGATTTTTGGCTTCTGGCTTGTAGGTGGGAAGCTGATATTTCCTAATCTATTTACCATCCTGAAATGGTGTTCTCTCCTTCCTTTTTTATAAAAGAAAATAAAGCTCTCCTTTTCTATGACTGAGAAAATTTTTCCATGTCTGATATTTAGACATTTAATCATTATCCTTTTGCAGAAAAAAAAAGTTTATAATTAGGATATGACTTGTGCGCAAACTGTAGTAAAATCTAAGGACCTAAGTTTCATATACATTTCTGCAGAATGGTACAAAATGAGAGGGAAAAATAATATTCCTAAAATTTAATTTTTTTTATTCTACTTGAATGAACATAAGAAAAATAAGAAACATGTTGGGTTGTCAGGCTAAGACCATCCATTAATTATGAATAGTATGTGGCTCACACACATTTGAGGAAGCTGACTTGTACTTCTAACATCTTTTATCAAAGGCTGGGAGCAGGAGATGGAGTGCGCACTTACTGCGCTTGCAGACCACAACTCTTCAAAGGCAATTGTTGAGGGCAGGGCTACCAGTCAGACACAGGCAAGGCGGGAGGACGGGTCACCAGGAACCTTGTAAATTCAACAAGGACAAGTGCACAATGCTTTACCTAGGAAGGAGGTAAAGAAAGGAGGCCTTCTGCCAACTCCCAGGCTGAGTGGAAGAAAGAAGGCCTTGAGTCTGTCCAAGCACTGTTCAGCAAAACATTAGTGTTTTATCAATACAGTTTTGGTCACAAATCTAAACAACAGCATTATATGGGCAACTGTAATGGGAATTAATTAATTCCAGCCAGACACAGTACAATTTGGCATAAGGAAAAGCCTTTTTAGGGTGGGACAGTGATGAATTGCAATAGGCTGAGTGGCTGTGCAGTTTTGTCCTTGGAGTTTTCCAAGACCTGACTGGATGAAAACCTGAGCAGACTCGTCTGCTTTGAGAGCTAACTCAGCTTTGAAGTAGAAGGTTGAACCAGAGACCTGAACTGGAGGTTCCTTCAATTGAGAATTTTTCTATTATTCTATGTAAATTTTCAAAGAGAAGTGTTTGAAAGAACCTGCAGATGTCTGAGAAGAGCAGTAGTGGAAAGAGGTGATTATGTAAACATCTCTTCTTTCCTGAATGTACGGTTTGGGTGGAGGGAGGGCGGGGACTGCAGATAAGGCAGGGTTCTGGATTTTTTAAGCTTTTGAGAATTCATTTGTGATCTTGTAAATCCCTAAATGTGACATGATTGAAGCATCTTGCATCAAATTTGGTCTTAAAATTAATTTCTTGTGTGTTAAAGCCCTCTATCTTTCATTTTGACTGAAGTAAAATTTATGGATGACTTGAAAACCATTGCAAACTGCAGCTCATAAAAGGAACTCTAAACAACTTGTTTGTATATAAGCTGTAGTGGCATAGCTATTATATGTAGATATTGCAATACTTTGACTGAATTAATGTGACATTGCTAAACAGCAGGCCAACAACAGAGCAAACTTCTGTCTGTTTCACATCTTGCTAAGTTATGAGCCCCTGTAGGTGCGACCTCAAGTATGTAAGCTGCCAGAAGTAATCACGGCTTGCTTCCCTAATCTGTTTCATACACCAATGCTGCCCAGTTAAATTCTCTGTGCTGTTTCTTCCCAAAACTTCTCTGTTGTTGCCATGTTTTAGAATAAAACTGACTTCAAAATTTAATTTCTCTATTACACAATATTTTTTCTGTCACATAACCTTTAGACAACTTGTAATAAGTAATCATGTACAAAAATATGATACCTCTGCTGCAGCAATTTGTTTTCGGCCATCAGATGTGCAGTTGTCTGGCTAGTGGAACTTGAGCTTTAAAAATACTGTATGTATTTTACAGTGAAAATGACAGAAATTGCATAAATGGTGTTGTCAACAGTGACCTGTTTCATGTTTGTAGGGGACTTTGGTAAACTGCAGTTGAAAATCAGTAATGATGCTTGTAGAAGTTTCCCTGAAGACATTAGATTTTACCCCACACTATTGCAAACAAAAGCTCACATAAATTGAGGTGTACTATTTGAATATTCCATGTATTATAATTCTGAAAGTCACAGTAGGGGAAACATGATATTAAGCAAGGTTTTAACTAGCACACACTAGCATAAGTAGGGGTAGAATATTAATTATTTAACCACAAGGGCCAGGAGAAAACTGCCATTCCTGATCAGAGCTGGCTTCTTTTTCCCAAGCCTGTCATTTTTGCCTCTGAGAGATTTGTTCTGCTGACTTTTCCAGATTTACTGTCTCACTCTGAGCAATTATACTGTTTGAATAACCAGGCAGACAGTGCAGGTGTGATTGCAGTAGAAAATTCTATACATATGTGTTAGCTCTACAAGCAAGCCTCTGCCACCACTTTAAATTTCATAAATAGCAACGTTTTGGCTGATTGAAACTTCACTGGAAGGCCTTTAGCATAAATAATTTGTCCTTTTCTGTAGCTGTTAAGTCAGCCTGTGCATGGATCCTTATGCATCCTAGGTGCAACCAGTGAGCCTTATTCTTTCCCTTCTGTCCTCCTCCATTGCCAAACACTGCCTGGGAATTGAGCAGGTTTTGGTGTAAATTAACCAGGATAGTGATGGATAGTCTTTATGAACTGGTAGAGAATTGAAGTTGTAACAGTCCTTAATAAATGCCTGACTTAAACTTCCAAATAGATTAAAATCTGATTCTAATGCTATTCTTTCCTCTAAGTCATGTAAAATGCTAGCACAAATAGAGAGGTATCTGGTAAAAAAAAAAAAAAACAAACCAAAAAACCAAACAAAAAAACCCAAAACAAATAGCTACAAGTAGTTTTTTGCTCTGTGTGGGTTTTTTGTGAAAATAATATCTTGGACTTTAGTATCAGGGCCGCTAGTTTAGCACATTTGTACAGTACTGCAAGATTCAACCCTTGCTCTTCTGGCTTATTACCCCTTTCTCCCACTGCAAAAGAAATGGTTATGCTTTGTGGTTATGCTAAAATTTGCATATGGCATAAATCACTTTCACTTGTTATGATCAAAATAAAGCCTGGCAGCAACTGAACATGAAGGAATGTGCTGGTCAAAACTGAAAGCCATAAAAATTTTGCTGTTGCAAGGCTACCATATTTATCTATATTTCATTGCATACTAAGCAGCCAGACACTGTGGATACTGGTGCTTCCATAGGATAATTCCATTTCTTTTTTTGTCTGGATGACAATTTATGCTTAAAACCTTGGTCAGATCTTAACCAAGAAGCAATCCCAGGTTAAGTGTGACCAATAATAGTGAAAAAGGTCTGAAAGGGAAACAATGAATTTACATTAATTGAAAGGGAAATATTGTGGTATCTGAAGTCTTAATATTGTCATATTTTTTACTTTGTCTTCCTCTCTTTCCTTTTTTTTACCATTAAGATGTAAAGCAGTCCTGCATATTTTCCATTACAGCAGCTTTCTTTCTGTGGTTTGAATAAGCAATCTTCAGGAACACTTCTCTGGTATCAAGAATGCGGTGCAGTTGAGACACTGAGAAAGTTGCAGGGTGTTGATAGGATGTTGATATATCCCTGTTAACTGGAGGGAACCACCAAGCTGGCTGCCACCAAGGTGGTGCTCAGGCCCCATCGTGACCTTCGGTGTCTGTGCACTGGAGCTTTACCTTGGCAGGAGAACCTCAAACACAGCACAACACTTCACTGCACATCAGTCTCTGAGATATCACTTCAGCCTCCTTTGTAGTTTCTTCAAACTTAAACCAATATGACTGAAAAAGCTAAACTGAAAAGCTACTGATACAGAGGGTGGCCTAAAAGTCCTGCAAAACCAAAGTATAGTTGTGGATTGCCAGGGAAGGTGTGGGAGAGGGTACATGCCCACAGAGACAAGATGGTATTTTGCACCCACTGCTTGGAAAAACTGCCCAAAAAGCAGCCTCTATAAAAAAAAACTAACACATGATCCCTGGTGATCAAAAAAATCATTCCCTGCCTCAATTTTTTTATTTCCTCAATCCCTCTATTTCTGCTTGACATATTCATAGCCACTGGAAGGGTGAAACAGGTGCTTGAGATACCCCTGCACCTGTCAAAGGAGAGGATTCACTGTAAGAGTGGTTTGTTTTTCTTTTTTTCTGTTTTTCTTTTTGACAATGAACAAGGATACTCAGGATACGGTTTTCAGAGGAATTTTTTTTGCTCAATATATAAAACATTCTGGGGTTTTCTGCAATATTTTAATTTTTATAAACAAACCAACAAAATAAAGCAAATGAAAGGAAAAAGAAAAACAGGTGGGAATGGATTTTTTCAATTTTTCCTTTTTTTTTGGTCTTCTCACCATATTATGTAGAAATTTGGTAATGATCTTGTACCAGACTTTTTTTTTTTTAGTACTTTAACTAATGTAATATATTTAACTAAAGAATTTAATTAATGCTTTGACTATTTTCTTTTAAATTAATCTTTATTCTTACTAGGTAGCATGTTAGATCCTTAAACAAATTTATAGATTGGTTTAAATATTCTTAGGACTTGTAAATGTGGAATTAACAGGAGTAGGAATAATATTTTGTAGTGGACAATCAAGTGTACAAAGTGAATTGTGTGCTTAAGCTGTGTGGTTCAATTTACCCATTCAGATTTTGTGCAATAGCACTGAAATTGCACTAGCTGTGGAAGAGTTGGAATCCTTTTTACTCTTATAGGGTCTGATTGATTATGTTCTTAAAAACTTCACTTATGTTCTTAGTTGAACTTCACTGAGGATATAATTAGAATAGTAAAAAGTCCCCAGAACTTTATAAAAATTTCACCTTTCCAGAATGATGAACAGGAAGGAAATTTCTGTTATTCTAACTATAATTTTAGGGCTTAATTTTTCCAGACTAACAAGAAAATTGATCTTATTTCTTCTTTTTCTCTTGGATTGCTGACCTAGAATTGACTTTGTACTCTTCTGAAATTAACACCGGATTACAGATCTCTGCATCTATCTACACAATCAAAGAAAAATGTTTTCATGATCCTGGAAGTACCTGCTACCTAATAAAATGAACAAACACCATCCAAAGCACAGACAGCCATCTGAATCTGTAACAATTAGTTCATATTTGCTCTTACTTATCCTCATCATTTAGACAGTGTAACACAAAGAACTAATGAGAGCCAGACTTCTTAGATTACTGTTGCTTTAGTCTAGCACGTTGCCTTATATTGAAAAAAAGATCTGTACTTTAAAGTTTGTCTTGAATTTTCTTTAGACATTGTAGTTTCTTGGTTTGAATCTAAGTTTGGATTTTGTTGCTTTAGTTCTTATCTAAATTTTACTTTGTAAATTTTACTTTGTAAATTTTTTTAAATTACTGTTATTTTTATATGAGTTTTCATAGTTGCCAGGTAGGATTGGATTGTTAAGGCAAAATTGCCTCAAACCTTCCAAAGATTTGGGCTTCGCGTGCTCAAACAGTGCCCCACTAACCACACAGAAAGTTAATAGTGAAATGCATGGTGCAATGGCTATTTTAAAAAGACTGAACACTTTCTCTTTTAGGAAACTCTAAGTAAAATAAGAAATATGTGTGATTATAATTAAAATATGTCCAAAATAAGATAAAATCTGTTAAGATTTGTAATTACTGAAACTGGATTTCCAGTTGCAGTAATTGCTATTTGCTGTAAGAGTATGGAAACATGTAAGAATACTTGAAAATACAAGCTATTTTAGAAATAATAGAGGTGGTTTTATTTTTAAAGCATTCTAACAGACATGTCAAATTTTTTTTTCTTTTTTTTCAGAATTACCTCTTCTGTTGATTCTGTGCTGGGACAATGCTGGTATTTCAATCAGTTGATGAAACTTAGTATTAAACATCGATATGTACATGAGTATGGTGAACTAAACATTAATGACAGAGATGGCCCAGAAGCACTTCAAAATCATTTAAAGCAAACATCCACTGGCTGCCTACAGGAGAATAATAATAATAATAACCTCTTTATCATGGGTGTGACAGAAAATAAACAGGTCTTGTTGGATCCTTCCAAAAGATGGATTACTACTGGTGATATTCAGGCCACATTCATTAACTCCTCCATACCTGTGCATCAGAAGGATAATAGAGGAGATCAGAGAGTGAAGCAGAAGAGCACTGAATCTTGTATTAATTACAGTGGAGAGAGCAAAGGCAACAATAACATGTCAGACCAACTCACATTGCAACAGTCAGTGATAGTAGCAAGTGATTTGGGAAGAAATCTCCAGCACTTTGGGAATGGTCCAGAGAGGTAAGACAGATGTCAGGTTGCTTTCAAATTGATTATGTAGATAGACAATAGAAGTGAGGATTTTTTGTTTAAAACAGAGGCACAGAACTTGTACGATAATCTTTTTAAGCTTATTAGACAATAAAGAGTTATAGTCACGTGTTGCACACTAGACTTCCATATTAACAATTAAGAATCCTTTGTGGTATTCTCCCAGTTGGTATATTAGGATATAGATGTTTTTGTACATCAAATAACGTTAAGACACCAGCTCAATGACACATACAGAGTTAGGAATGCAAAAGACAAATGTTTTGCAGAAACTTTGGAGGAGGTTAAGTAGAATCTAGTGTAAGGTTTTTTGCCAAAATTAGTCATTAGACATTCAAGATTAATTTGTGTAAACTTTACAGTCAGTACCATTTAGAAGGCAAGAAGAAAAATTGCTTAAATCTAGCATCCTAATCTCTTGATTTTGGCCAGTCTTCTGTTGTTGTGATGACTGAAGAGCTAATGGCCTGCCCTGATTTTGGTACTTCTCCAACATGCCTTAACCTGCTTATTAAAAGTAGAGGCAGGGATGAGAGGCCAGTTCAACTTGTTATGTGTCCCTAGATTTTCTCCTGCATGAAACAGACTGGTTTGTTACCTCTTTGGAATGTGTTTGCTGCTGATTTGTGTTGTTCTGGATGTACAGACAAGGGAAACAGAAGCTGTTTTTTTTGCACCAAATCTTCAAGAACTGAATTAAAATTTCATAAGAATTCAGTTTCAAAAGCAGGTATCTTGTGAACAGTATGAAAAGCAAGCATGGCGGGTGTGCTTCTTTGAGCTGTTTAGGCTTATGGTAAATAGGAAGCTGCTTAGTAGGTACTTAAGACACTAATAATTTGTCATAAAATTTATGATTAAGGAAGACTATGCAATTCATTATCACCTCTCAGCAAGCTGAAACCAAGAATACATTAGTCTATTGCATGAGATGAATACTTCAAAAATTTTTTTAAATAGTTAATTTAGTTCTTTGTCAATGTTTTGAATGGATTCTGTAAGTGGTTTTTGGAGAGTTCTCTTCAAAACAGAATGCAAACCATTTTTTGTATTTGTCTTGACCTCTGAAGCGTGATTTTTTTTTTCTGACTAGTAGTCCTCTATTTAAATAGATGCACTACACAAGGAAAGGAATTATGTAAAGATTGGAAATGTAGATGTCTTTTCTTTAATACACTAACCAATTGAAATGAGTATGTTGTGGAGAAAAGAATTCCATGATAGTAAAGGTAGTAAAGTCATAATGCAGAGCTGACATTATACTTTTTCTTCAATGGTATGAATTAGTTGAACATATATTTAGAAACTGGAATCACTGAACAGATCTAAGTAGTCTGTATTTATTTCCTGTTAAAAAATGAAAAAATTATAAAATTTACACATATAACCAGTGGTCAGAAGTCTTAATGGGTAAAAGCAGGCAAAAGATGAAATTGCACTCTCTGTTTTTCCTGTCTGCTCCGTTGAAAATACCTGCCTCATTCAGTTTTCAGTATTTATTCCTCTTTCATGCTTGGCGGGGGTTTTTTTGGGGGTTTTTTTTTGTTTAGTTGGTTTGGTTTTGCTTTTGGGGTTTTTTTGGGGGTTTTTTTGGGGGAGTTTTTTTTTTGTTTTGTTTTGTTTTGTTTTGTTTTTTTGTTTTGTATGTTCAGTGGAAATAAGGAGACCCCTCCAATAGTTTATTCAGTCATTGTTACACCACTTTTGCTCCTAATTCTTCCTTTGAGGACTCTTCCTTTACTGTGATTATTCATGGAATAGAGCCCAGTGGAGATTAGTCCTAAGATAATTGGATTCAGAAGTTATGTGATGTGAATATCCTCCAGTGAGCATATATATCACATCTTGATTGTAGTTTCTTGTTTAGTAGCACAACTTTTCATTTGTCTCAAAGCACAGTGCTATGTTTTATGGTTGAAGTTTGGCAGATATGATAATACAGTTGTAATACAGTTGTATTGGTGAGGCTATGTGAGTCATAAATGTATTTATTTCTCCATGAGCCTACATATGGAAGCATCCTTGATCCAGTCCTTTTGGCAGCAGTACCATGCTCAGAGGAAAAATGACTGCAATAAAACAGAGAACCATCAGTTTGCAGAAGCTCTGAGACAGAAACATGAAGCTGCCACAGTAATCCAGGTTGGCTTATGGTATTTTCTTATTTTGTAAGTTTAATAATAACAAAAAAAACCCCAAACTTCCTAGTTTTATGTCATTTTCATCTTCTATCTGTTCTTGCTTATTATCTTATTAAGTTTCATAATTAAACATTTTTGCTTTATTTAAGCAGCATAACCTTAGTGTTTCTAAAACAGATACTACTTTACAAAAAGCTTTATAGAAACATATTTTCCCCTTATAGAAAAATATTTTCCCTTTTTTCACCAAATATTTCCCTGAATTATTTTTACTTGATATAATTCTTAATATTATGCTTAGGAGATACTGTGCCCATGTTCTTACTGGGGCCTGTGTATGCTATGAAACTGATGGATGCTGTGTAACCCTTGTTGTGTCTGTTATCTATGTGACTAAATAATATTCCTGTCTCTTCTATCCTACCTATCCGTTTCTTTCCTTCTCTTCCCAACTCCAAAACTCAGGATTGCTTTATCCGAATTGTCCTTGGGAACAGACCATGGCCTAGGCTGTTCTGTGGTAGATACTGAGCTTATAACAGTTAAACAGAATGGGTAACTACGGGCAAGGGTTGAAGTGCACACCTTGACTCTCTTTAGTTTGGTAACCAGAATTTGCTTGCCAAGTTGACAAGGTTCATGGGGTTATTTCCTACATTTTGAAACAAGTCAACTTAGTCAATTTCATATTTCAAGTTAACTTGGAAACATTCCATAGATTAGGTCTTGTATACAAATTTCAAAAGTGACAAAGTGATTTAGAGGCAAAAATTTGTTATTGGAGTATAATGTGTAACTAGCATATTAACAATTGATTCCATAAACTTACTTAATCCATTTTTGAACTTACCTATGTATTTGACCTCTACTATATTTAAAGTGGTGCATTTGACAAATCTATATAGTGATTAGTATGTGCTTCCTTTCGTTTGTTTCAAACATGGCAATTCCCAAAGAGAGTATGAAAATAAAAGTGATCTATTATTTATCTTCTGTGCATATTACAGATTCTTATATCTCTCATACGTACATCCTTACATGCACCTTTTGTAAATAAAATTTTCATCTGTTTAGTCTCTTTTCACATTTCTCTGTAGTTCTCTTTATCCTTTTTGTTCCTCTCTGAACCTTTGCTACGATCTGTTACAATCTTTTTTAAAGAAGCAACAAGAACTGAATTCCATAGACAGATATAGAATTTGTACAGTAAGAAAGTTTTTATTTTGTTTCTTAAAAACTACTACATGTAATTTTTCTTTGATCATGACTGAACGCTGACTTGGTGCTTCCATAGATCTCTGTTAGCAGCTACCTCACAATTTAGCTTTCTGCATGTATCATTAGGATTGCTTTTCTCCTTTGAATCTGTAAAAGATAATTGCCTTTGTTGAATGAAATATATTTGTCATTTGATCACTCAGTAATATCAGGACATTTTATCTAGATGCTTATAAAGGTCTGTAGAAAAATAACAACAATGAAATTATAAGACAGCAGTTCTAAAACTTTTAATAATTTTATAATTATCAGGAAATATGTGTGTAAAATAGTAAAATTTTCAATATTTTATGGGGTTAGACAGACTTTTTCTAAAAATTAATAATCTAAATGTTAAACCAGATTATGAGATTTACCCTTCCTATTTCAGTGCCTTCATTGCAGAGGCATTAAAAGTGTACAACACCACTTCTTTTATGACAGTGAGATTATTTTGCATGGTGTTTTAAACACCTGGGGCATCTTGAATTCTAATGATGTCAAATACTGATTTCGGGGGAAGTTGCCATCTTGTGTGCAGTTTTCTTAATTCCATCTATCTCATTGTGATCTCTGAAGTGTTTTTGCTGGACATGATTCTGTGCTTGTCCTGTGTTCCTAACACCCTTCCTAGTTTTCTAGCACTTCAATTCCTAATGTGCTCCTTTTTCTTAGATGTGATTATGCTTAGTGGTAATATTTTTTTCAAGTAAAGATCTTAGACAGTTAAGAGAGAGTAACTGACCTGGCTCAATTACATGAGATGTCTCATGTAATTGCTACTTGTAAACCATAGGACATTTAGTACATCTGTATTTTTATTCTCAGTAATTTGATTGTTGGCACTCAGTTTTTTCTTGTGTAGGCTTTTCTTTCAGTTTTTAATAGTCCCTGAAGGAATTGTCATATAATTAATTAGTTGACCCAGGTTTGTAGTTGAAGGAGTTGCAGGATTCCTTTCTGCTTACTTGTGGAGAGCCTCTTGAGTACTCTAAGCTTTAGACATATGCTGGCATTTAATTTGTCTTGTAGTTTTAAATGTCACATAAAGTTCAAAAAACAGATCATTGAGCTATTAAACAAAGGCCCAAGATGTTTTATCTTCCTAATGGGATAACATAGAGAATCTGGATTTGGGCTTGATCTATGGCTATGTATAACATGCTCTAAATTTTTTGTTTAGGCATTTTGGAAGGGTTGTCTTTTGAGAAAGAAACTGGCCAGTGCTCTTGCAGATGTTAAAAGTGATGAATTGGAAGATGAATATGAAGAAATTAATGTGGATGCTTTCACCTTTTCTGAAGTAAGCACAGTAATTAGCATAAAGTTTTCACTTTTCTTCTTAAGTAATCATGTGGGTATTGGAAATAAAAAATATGGAAAGCACTACCAAGGCTAGAATTAACACACTGGGTGTCCAGAAATAAAGAAGCATTTCTTATTTATAGGTGATTTAAATTTATTTGTCTTGGATTAACTGCTTCCTGCTCTTTGAGATGCTCTGGTACTTACTCTGCTATTAATGTCACACCCACTGTAGAATGCCTTCTATTTTTACAGCTGAAGGGCAATCAAATGAGAATAAGGAAACAGTTCCTTTTGTTCCAAAATGTTTATCTTTTTAGTACTTCATAACAAATTATAATTTCAGTAATATTTTAATGTGTATTTTGTTCATTTTCATGATAGAATGAGATAAATTTAGAAAATAACTGCAACATTGAATGTCAGCTATAATCCAGTAAAAAGAACAAATTCCCAAAGCAAAAGGTGAAGCAGGCTTATTATCTTATGTGTACTGTGCTAAAAAGATCAGAGGTTTAAATACAGTAATAAATTATGGTATGGTTAAGTCAGAAAAAAAACCCCAAAAAACCAAACCACACATTAGGAGCTCTGTTATGCCAAATAACCAGAAATTATTACTAGTTATTTTTACAAGTTATATAGAGCTAGAAATGCTCTTTCAGTTTCAGAAGGATTGAAATTGGATGAGAAGCTTCCATTCTAAAAAATAAAAGCGGGCTCCAAAGGAATTTGAGGAATAACATACCATTCAAAACTGAATTTAGCTATACTTAGGTAAAAAGTAAAAAAATGTCTATGGGATCAATATTGCTGTTCAGTAAACAAGAAGAAGAATCTTTAAAGAAATATTTTCTTTATAGCCTCAAAAGACAATCTATATGGGAAGTTCTAGACACAGTATGCATATTATTTAGTAAGGCAGCTGTTGATGAGTCAACTATGTACATTCTGGAGAACTGCTTTCTCTAATTGCTTACATTCATTGGCTAGCTTTTTTTTTTTTGTACTGGTTTCAGGTAAAGCAAAGAAAGCTAGCAGCAATGTGGCCTTTTGAGACCTAAGAGGATATAACTAAGATTTTTTTCATGAACCCTTGTCTCTGAATGTGCTTATTCAGGTGGTGTGTCTTTGCAAGAGCTATTTATCAATATTCCACTGTAATGTTGCAGAGGAGATTGATGCAATAGCCCTGCTACTGGCAGGACTAGGTCCCATTTATAATTAGATGTTTTTATGGATCATGGAGTCATGAAATCAAGTATGCTGTTGGTTGGTGCAGTGCAGTTTACAGTTGACCAGTCTTTGGTCATCTGATACCAGGAGGCTTCTTTTACCAACTCCTCCCCATAGAAAATAGCTGGGCTTTCTATGAAATTATTGCCAATGAGTTGATGACTTAGGGTAATTTTATTTTTTTCTTCTTCTTTTTCACAACTCTTTTAAGGTACATTTTCAGAATTACTGCTTTATTTAAGAGCATGCAGAAGGTTTGAGGCAGAAGTTCCAAGAATCATTTGGTAGACGGGAAACGTGTGTGTGTAAACATAGAGATCTGGCTTAAATTTTAGGATTTTTTTATTTTAATTTGAAATACATATACAAAACAGTTTCATTAGTTGATGTTCTCTGATCCCTGGCTTCTTTCTAAAATAATAAAAAGCAGAACGTTGAAGGTTTTATTTCTTCACACAGGAAGGAAGTATCTGTTCGTATATTATGGAAGGAAAATATCCTGTTTTGAATTACTCAGCCAGTAGGCCAGAGTTTTACACGCAGTAATTCAGTTGAGCCGTTCTTGTTTCTCTCTGTCTGGCCCAAATAACCCTGTCATGTTTGGTTTTGGGGTTTTTTAATTGCTTAACTGAAAACTACACAGACAATTCCATCGTTCTGTCAACAAGACAATTGTATTTGGGCAGGTGTTCCTGAGGCCAGGGAGAAAAGGAAGGGATGGAGAAGGCAGGAGAAAGAAGCCCAGCTGATTTCAGAGAGATTTGTTCTGTATCACCCTCTGCTGTTGCCACACTGTTTTTCCCCCAAATTATTATTGAGTTTATCAGTAATTAAAGAAAACATGGATTTAGGGAAAAATTCTCAGGAAGTGTTTACATTGAGATGATGACAGGTGAACCATGAGCTGACATTTGAATTTGCACAGCAGGCTCAAAGGCTGAAATGTGGACTGATGTCAAATAAGTTACTCAAGCCCTTAGCTTCTTCTGATGAAAAATATGATATCTGTTTTCTACAGAGCAGTGGATATGATAAATTTACATTTATCATATGTGAAGTATATTTTTTTTTCAGTGAATGAATATTTCAATGTTCAACATTAATGACTGTAACTAGAATTATACCCTGCAATATTTATCACATTTTTTCTTTCCTTTTTTTTTTTTTTTCCCAACTGTATATATTGTCTGTGCTGGAAAGTTGATTTTGGGAAATGTGTGGCATAACTATACTAGGCATATAGTATAGGCATCTGCTCTGTCTAGCCCAGACTAGTTACTCAGTACTAGGTTGTCTGTTTCCATGTGTCTGTAGCTGTTTCATTGTCTGTAGTTGGGTAATTCCAAATCATGTGGACTTCCTACTTCTAGAGAAACAAGCAGCAGAAACTTGGAACAGTCTATACTTCCTATTCCTTCCTTTCTGGTCTCAGTGTTTTGTAGCAAAGTGCTGAAACTGAGCCAAGTAATGACACATGGTATCAGTGGCTATCTGTTGTGTCTCAAACAAGTGTGTGGGGAGGAGTACATATTGCTGGGCTAAGAGATCCCATATGCTAGGGTTTGAAGGAAGAGAAAAATATTTGGATACCATTTTGTACTGCAGATTTCAGTGTTGTATAGGGTGAGTGAAATGAGAGAGAAGAACAGAAAAACTTTTCCTTATTGGAAACTGATACAAATGTCTTAAATCTTGTCTAAAAGCTTTTTGAATAGTTCACTATTTGTGTTGTGGTGGTTTTGCTTTTTCTTATACTGTTATGTAGGTTTCAGTCATTATGATTTTATTCAGTGTTATTTAACATTCTACAAAATCACTACTGTGCAAGCACCTTTCTAAACCATTTGCAAATATCGCAGTGTAATAAGTCATTAGGCATCAGTCTTCACAAAAAAAATGTGTAATATCTTCATTATAAGCTTAGTGTACCCAGTGTTCCATGGAAGGTGAGATTGTGAAACAGCATGGGGGAAGCCTTAGTCTTTGACAAAGATCTTCACTTCATTTATGCCCATTGAATAATAGTAGATTTTTACTACAAGTTAAACACCACATCACATGAAAAATGCATTGCATGTGATTGGGCTAGAGGAATGGGCTTTGTCTTTCTAACAATATAACTAAATACTAAATACTAGTCATTTCACCTGAACCATTGCTGATAGCTTCTTGAATTCATATCAGCTCCCATACATTGCCAAAGCCATTCAGAGGCAATTGATGGCAGTAGTGTTTTGTGTCTGAGTGCGCGATGTCAAACGGGCTGTCCCAGATGACATGAATGATCTGGCCAGCAGATGTTTTACAAAGTATGAGCCTGGTATTTAGTGATATCTTCACGTCTTTCATGTGGACTTCGGAGAATTCCAGCCTACATGCTCCAGAAGGCTGATCTTAAGGCAACCTTTCATCGGCAGTCCATCATTGTAGCAAACGATCTACAAGACAGAGCTCACTTTAGCACTGGTGGGTGAAATCTGACAGCACATTTGCTTGACACAGCTCTTACTTCTGTACCATCTAAATATTGTTGTTTTCTTGATGTAAATATGATAGGAGCCAAATGCAAAATGTCTAAACTTGCCAAGGTGTCATAAAGCTGAATAAATTGAATATGATGAGTTTTTTGACAATTCTTTACCCTGAGCAATGACCACTGAATAAATTACCATTTTCTAGACTGAATAAATGTATGGACACATCTTATTCTCATCAAGAGAAATATCAATATTGATGATTACATGGCACACCAAGCACGTACTCTATTTTAAAAACTTCATTTTTAATTTCATTTAAATAATTTTAGTCATATTTTGTCAAAAAGAAGATTGTTTTATAAGTTGCAACCAAGTTAAAAAGAAATCCATTACAGCTCTGTTTATCAAAGGAGATAAAACTCTTGCCCTGAGACAGTGTTGTCTGCATTCGATTATGTAGATTTTTTTTAAATTCCAGCCTTTTTGACAGCTTTCGAAATTATTGTTCAGGAGTTTCTCTTTTTTTTTTTTTTTTTGCATATTCATGCTCAGGCACATAGGCATTCTTAATTTTTTGCTTACCTTCTACAGCAGGTAGGTAGCAATTTTATTTTTCTTCTCATTTTTTCTTTACTAAGGGGTGAGAAGAATAAGAACTAGCTCATGTGTGCTAAATCTTACAAAGTAAACAGTAATTAGAAAAAAAGTTTCCTCATGTCTCCCATCTTTAATTTTCTTATCACATGTCCAAACTAGACCCATATGATGTGTTTTGTTTGCTTTTCTGATAATCCTTCATAATGTGGTTTGTCTCAGACTGCGAGCTTACGATTGTGAGCTGGTGACAGTGATAGCTGTTTTCTGGCTAGTGCCAGGAAATAAGTGTAGCCCATGGATTAGAAGGTCCCCATAACATTTCTTGTATCTTGACACTCTTATGTATGTTTAGCTCCTCTAATTGCTTATGAATGTCACATCAGCATCCAGCTTTTCTGTATTGTATGCTGCAAAGAATATGATCTTTTTTTCATCAAATTTCACCTAAAGTTACAGTGTTACAGGAAAGCAGAAAAGTGTCTGTTGAAAACTTCATTAAATCTATACTCTTCTTTTAAAAAGGAGGAAAAAACTCTCTCCTAAGCAGTATATTGGGGGATCAACCTTTTTTCCATGAGTGTTTATCAATAATCTCTTGCTATGCCCCTCTTGCTTCAGCAGCTGTGTAAGTGGGTTGCATGCCATCCGTAGTCTGTGGCATCTGCAGACGCATACAACTTCTACCTTTTTCAGCAGTGCTGCTTATCTCATTTTCTAGTTGTCTCAGATAGTCTGGGCTTAGGAGTAGGCTGTTGCAGTCAGTACCTGAAAAAATAAACACAAGCCCAGCTACTAAAGGCTGTTGCTAACACTCCCAGCTTCACAGCTCATGCAGGATGTGCTCTGGTTATTTTCTGACCTTCCACCATAAGATCTCAGTTCTTC
Organism: Molothrus aeneus; assembly: GCF_037042795.1. Lineage (NCBI taxonomy): Eukaryota > Metazoa > Chordata > Aves > Passeriformes > Icteridae > Molothrus > Molothrus aeneus. The sequence continues at coordinate 29,027,959 of NC_089650.1, read as the reverse complement.
CTACCACCTGAAATGCTGTTAATTTTTAAACCTATCTTCATTACTTTGTCTCTATCCAGTTCTTGGTTAAATAGCCAGATTCAAACAAATACTTCCCAAAAGATAGCCTACTAGTGTTGCATGGCACTGCAGATGTATAATTTGGAACCTACATGTAGCAAATGGTGTATAGTATTTTTCTAAATTCCATTTAGTTTGTCTGACATACCAAAGGATAGCAATGTCATTAATTCCTAGTCTTATATCTCTAAAGGCAAAGTCAAGCATCGAAATTGAATAAGCAAGGGAATCAATGGAAAAATGTAAGAGAAAAAAAAAAGCTTTAGTTCTTTGAAATTTCTATTCACTACTATAGTCTCAAAGGAAAATTGTTCTAAGCCAAAAGCATCATTAGAAGTGGAATCAAGGACACAGTCATAAGTTTTTCTCAATGAGTACATCTCCATCTGGAGTCTCTTGAAAGCTGAGCTAAGGCTCTCTAATCATTGAATATGTCTTCCCTAAATTCTTTAATTTTTGTGTAATGTTGAAACTGATGTTTTGGTATAGATACAGGTTGTGTTTAAAATATCTAGTTAAATGTCAAATATTTAGCATGTCCACATACATTGATTTCCATTGAAAAAGATTTTTTAGTAGTCCCTATTTACAAATTTCAAGAGCTAACCTATTTGATTTGTCTGTGTTCTGTGAGGAGAAGCTATTGATTCAGTGAATATTGTTATTGAGTTAAATTGCAGTTCTTATGTGGGGGACCAAAGAGGAATGTGAGGTGTCAGAATCTCTGCATGTCTCATTACCTGGAGCTTGAAATCCTTTGGGTTTAGAAGAAAGCAGATGTTATCCAATTGCAGCCCAGCTTAACTCCCCTGAACATATGCAAGTCCAAGGGAACAGATAGGATGCATCCAAGGGGGTTGAACAAGCTGCCTGGTATCATTTGGAGGTTACTCTCTATCATCTTTGAAAGATCACAGCAACTGGGGAGGTTACTGGTGACTGGAAAAGGGCAGACATTGCACCCATCTTTAGAAAATTGAAGAGGAAGATCCAGGGAACTAGAAGCCCCAACCTTATCTCACTTTCTGGGAATGCTTGGAGTAAAGAGATTCAGAAGCCATTTCTAAAGCCATGAAAGAAGGTGATTGTGAGAATCTAGCATGGGTTTACCAAGGACTCGTCATCTTCATTGTTTTCTGTCACAAGGTGAATGGGTATTATGAATTATTATGAATAAGAAGTGTGCAGTGCATATTGCACGCCTTTATTTGAGTAAGGCTGTTAACTATCTCCCAGAGTCTTATTCCCTAAATTTATTGAGATATGGGCTGGAAAAGTAGACAGTAAGGTCATTGGCAAATTGACTGGACTACCAGGCTCAAATAGTTGAATTTTGTGGTGCAAAATTACACAGTCATAATTACTCCTGGACAGTAATTAATGGAGCCCATCATGGATGGTAGGGGTACCAAAAGAGTAAAAAATTGAATCAGCTACCTGTCTGATGGAACAGAATGCAATCTCAGGTGTGCAGATGTCACTGCATTGAGGGCAGTGGTTGGCATGCTGGAGGATCAGGGTGTTCTTAAGAGCAGCCTGCCCAGGCTAGATAGACAGGCTGACCAGAGCCTCATAATGTTCAACAAGAGCAAGTGCAAAGCCCGATATATGGGCAATACTGCTGGCTAGCGTCTGACTTTCTAGGAAGCAGTCTCACAGAAAAGGATGTGTAGTCATAATGGAGTTTCCATATAATGCTTTAGTTTCTAACAGTGTATACCAAGAATGGTAAAAAACCCCAAACACCTCATATCCTATAATACAGTCTTGATTTAACTGAAAACTATTTAAGTTTATGTCTAGTTTGTCCTAGAATAGAGTGAGCTAAGGAATTCTAAATGCTAAATACTGTCCTACTACTCACTGTAGTATTTTTTTGGCATGAAAAATACTTAAAACCTTTTTTTTAATATAGAAATAGGAGTAGCTTTGATCATTTAATGAACCAGCAAAACATCCCAAAGAATCAGCTTCTTTCCAAAGAGTATCATTACATGTCCCAAAAGATTTAAGGCGGCATGAATGAACAAATTTCAACTTGAAGATTCATTTAGGGATAATTTATTTCAAATAGAAGAGACAGTGCTAGAGACATATAAGGAAGACAATGTAAGTGAAGCTGAGAGATGATTTAGATGTATCTCTTTAGAATTAAGGATTTTGTAGTGTAATTAGAGGTTGGTTAACGTAAATTGCAAAAAATCTTTATTTATAACTTAGCCCTTCTTTCCTATTTAGTTTCAAAAACCTTTTTTATTTGTTCTTGTTTCTGAAATATGGACTTTTGAGCAAAAAGGAAAAGTTGTCTTGAAATTGAATCTAATCTTTCATGTCACCTGAACTTTGAAACATGTTAAAGGTAAAATGACTATAAATTTTTGACTAGTCTCTTTTTTATTACCATATGCTTCTGCATGACTTCCCTTCTTTAGACAAAACTGCAAGCTGAAGCACAGATTTCTTTTCTATTGTGTTTTAGTATTCATTATCTAAGCTGGATAAATCATTTTGGGTTATGTTCCTTCAAAATTCTTTGAATGCACAGTATTTAAGGGGTAGGGTGAGGGGTTCCTTGGCTGTTATGTTTTTTAAGTCTTTAGCTCATTGCCCCTTGAAAGTTTTGTTTCTTTGTTTTTCATGGAAGTAGAAAAACTTCAGAAAAGGTTTATAGAGACATAGCAGCAAAAATCTGTGTATTGTGCCAGAGTCAGAGAGGGGAAGTCTATTTTAATGGGATAAAGAATATCTGGGGTCTTAGACCCATTTTGAGGAGTGGATTGAAGGTTCCAGGAGCCTTGATATTTATTGATTTGGTGGAGGTTTATATCTCAAAAGATTTTTCAAGCATACATTTCTGATGCATACTTGAATCATGTCTAACCTCTGAAGCTGAGGTTACCATTTACCCATCTGTATTTTTTATTCCTGTATTCAAAGAAAGGACACAGAGCTTCCTTTGAATGCTGTCAGGAATAAGATGAAAATGCATTTTTAGAAAAGTTTAAAGTCACCTAGGTTGTGAATGACTGGGGTAAAATACAGTAAGGTTCATATTTTTGGAGAGTTAATTATGTATGTAGACATTCAGCCTTTTATTTGAATGAAAACTTTCATGATCCTTGAAATTTTCATTGTTCATTTACTTTTCCACAATAAATTCTTCTCATTTTATTTGCATTTGTGTTAACACATTGGTACATGTATTAAATGTAAGTATATATATTTATATGTAAATATATGCATTAGAATTTTAGAGAACAGCTAGTTTTCCAAGCTTATTAAAAAATTACATTTGGGGAAGACATTCTACAATAAAATTTTCTTTAATGTTTTGTTAACAGTATGTGATTTTTCCAGTAATCATCAGTTTATCCTTCTTAGAAATGGACAACTCCCCTTCTCTTCTCATTTTCCTACAAGAATGTACTCTAATAATTAACCAGTTTTTGTAAGTCTATAAAATCTCTTGAGGTCAATTAATCGTTGCAATGTTTCTCTGGAATTCATGTGATACTCACTACTTTTTTTGGCTTGAAACTTTGTTTGGTTTTAGCAGTCATAAGAATGCAGCTGTACCCAGATTTCTTTTCTAATGTATATATATTGTCCAATATAAAAACAGGGTTGAAAAAGAAGCATTGCCAAAGGTTAAAATAACCTTTATTAGGGTGCTAACCTATTTATCTTCAGCACATAAAATATGTAAAAAATACTGGAAGACAAACTCAGAGAAAAGGAATGTTTTTCCTACTGCTTGAAGTTCAGATATATATTTGCTGTAAAATGTGTATCCTCTATGCTATCTAATTAAAAAGATTCTATATTTTTTTATAATGTTGTTAAATGCATTTACATGTAGATTTAAACCATTGGAGTTTAGACTGATTTTTTGTAGTACTGCAAGTTGAATAATATTGCAGCTAATAGAAGATTCAGTCGAGAAAGTTCGTATCTGACATTTTCTTAGCTTTGGAAGTTATTTATAAAGTCTTGATCTGAGCTGATGTTCAACTTCCTAACAATGAGCTAAGCTTTACACATGAACTTGAGTTTCACAGAAAAACTAGTCAATAGAGTAATCTGATTCCTCAAAGGAATGGATGAAAGAAAAGGCTAAATACACAAATGTATTCAGATCTTTAATTTCAAAGGAAGTTTTCAATCACAGTCTATCAACAATATACAAAAGAGCATAGAAAAGTGATCTGGTTCTTCTGTTTCAGCTCTAAGAGCTAAAAATTCATGATTTCTTAAGAAATCCGTTAAAACTTATTTAGGATTTAAGAGAACAATTTACCAGCAAATACTCTGGCCTTGGCAGAAAAAAGTTTAGTTTAAAAAGAAATGAAATATGCTTTCCTGGACTAGCATGATATTTAAATGAAGTATCCTACAAAGTGAAATATGTTTGCCAGGAACCAAGAGAGAAAGTTACAGCTTTCTGCCAGATGAAAGACAGTTCAGTGGGCTGGCTGTGAGTATCTAGAGGGTTAACCTTCAGCATATGATCCCTTGGCCTCACCACTCTCCCTCCCACTCTGAGCAAGTATTTAACCTAGAGGATGTTTAACATCAGGAAAAGTTGTTCTTCATGTGAATGTATTGCCCCAAAATAATTTTTGTAAGCTTATTTAAAACAGTCATAAAAGGATGTTGAAAGTTTTGCCTTTCATTGGTCTTTGCTTTTACCTTTTTTATTGTCTTTCAGTGAACCAGACTTTAACTGCACTATTCAAATATACTCACTAAAAAACAGAAGTTAGGGACATCACCAGCCTGAAGAACTTTATTCAAATTTGTATTCTATAGAGAAGACTTAATGGAAAGATTAATTCTGACTCATTTATTTTTTTACTCTAATTACATTGTATTCTTATTGAAAACAAATTTAAATGTGAAGAGGGCAGATACTTTGTAACATCTGATTGAAAAAGGGTCATTCCTCCCAAGGATGATGCTAATGGCCTACCTCACATAGGGGAGCAGAAGTACAGAAAAACATATTGGATAAAACCAGGCAGATGAACTGGAAAGAAGAGTGAATCTTTTCTCAAAGCAGAGGATTCTGCACACTATTTCTATGAAATTCTAATGTGGAAATTCTTTTTCTGGTAGAGGATTATTTTTCTTTTTCCCTTGCCATTCTTCCTGTTAGGTTATAATGATCAGGAGCCAGTCATTACTCTTAGTTCCTGGGATGTTTTGGATGCTAGCTTGCTTCTGCTTGTCTACATTTTTGTGTAATTTACTTGTTTTTATCTTAAAATACCATATAATTAAATGCACCACATAAATATCAATTTTTTTTTCTGGCTAAACCATCACTGTCCTGAAAACAGTGAATGAGTCAATAAGGAGATGAAAGAAGAAAGGAAAGAGGTATAAAGAGTTACTTTTCCCTGATTTTCAAAGATAGTTTCACTGTTTTCTTAGGTGGTGATTCTGAGGTCCGCCACACTTGGAAACCAGGGGTAGCTTCAGCGCCCGTGGTGTCCAACATGATGTCCTTTGGAAGTTAATCTACACCACTTCAGCAGTTGCATCCTATGAGTCATATACATTATTTGCATTCTTTCTAGGTTGATGTAGGGATGACATGGCAAACATTCTGACCAGATAGTTACACTTGTCATTAGAAAACAGGTAACTGCTTTAGGGTGGGGAATATTTGCCTAGATTTTAGCAGAAAGTCCTTAAACCACCAGTTTCCAAGGTCTAAATGAATGTACTAAAGGACGTGTGTCCTCATCACGTCCAACTTTTTTCATTCTTTCCTTAAGCAGCTGCTGCTGAACTTTTCTGGAAGCAGAGTACTGATGTAGGTGGATATTTGCTCTGACTAGAACAGAGTTGTTAGATGTTAAATGCTGTCCTTTCTTTTCAGCCTTTATTGTTAATGCCTTTTTGCATCCTCTGCTTCAAACCATAGTGCAGTTTCAGGAATTGGTTTGGTTTCTATTATGCTCTTGTGATCCTCCTTGATCTCAGAAAGATGAAAGGCAATATGTGATGGCATTATTCACAGTTTGGGCAGTTACTTGTGGAAGTGCTTCAAAGCCTGAGTGTAAGTTTGACACTGTCCTGGGAACTGTTTTTTGCTCATGGTGTGAATATGACTCAGAACAGCCTTAATTACGTGTATAGTCATGATATATTATAAAAGATTACTTAGCTCCAGAATGTAATCCAGAGCATATAAAAATGCCTTGGATTAGATTTTGTAAATAACGTTTGCACTAAAACTCGACTTTCGGGCAGCTCACTCAGACCCCATTAAAGTTAGCAGAGCCATTCTCACTCTGTTCATTGTAGGATTGAATTCTGTTTCTGAGATTACAGAAATTCAATGCTTGATGTAAATAGTCATTGCATTTTGCAAAGGAAGCAATTGAGTAAATACCGGAAAAATGAAGGAGAAACAAAATTAGGAGGCTATATAGAATGGGCCATGAAAAAAAATCCCTAAACCTCCAGAGTTTGGTAATGAGCTGCACAATCAAAGGAGGAGCCCTGTAATAGTTGTGTCTCAAAGGATAAAAAATGCATTTTGAATCAGGATAAAAAGTTATTGATCCTGATGGATAAGTGAAAATAGCTAATAATATTAAAATTTCATTATTAAATTAAAATTCAGAAAGAAAATCCTAATGCCAAATAGATTCACACCTCCTTCTTCCTGAAGAGTAGTATCATGGACAATTGGATTGTGTTTAAAAATTTGTTTCAAATGGGTTAACAAAAAAAAAATGAAAAAAAAAATAGAAAGCTCTATTTTGTGTTTATGAAACTTGAAACCTAAAGTAATTAATACAGACCTTTTTGAAGCAATCCTGGAAATAAAGTATAGAGGATACAAAAGCATAAAAGATACCTTCAGGTGAACTAATATGTGTTAAATAAACTGTGTATGATTTACACATATGAGTAAAGCCACATTGTATACTGCATATTCAGAAAATTACTTCATTTGGCTTTAGAAATAAATACAAGTATAGCACACCTATAGCTGTTTGTATAGACCATACAGTCAAAACCTGACATTTTATTTGCTTTGTAATTCATCTCAGATTGTTGTTTTTTAATCTTATTGAACAATATCTGTACAAACAGATCTAGTTTTAAGCCTTAGGTGTTGGTAAATCTGTCATAAACTTTTCATTAGGACTGTATAGAGAAGGTGCGGGCAACTGTTTCTTGAGCTTAGTGCTGTGAAAATGTCCAGTCAAGACATAGTGGGAATGTTTGAAAATCAATTGTGTTTATTTTTGTGGACAAAACAAACATCAGTGTGGTATATTTTTATGATATGCTGTACATTTATAGGACTAAAAGATGTACTTAATGGTAAATAAGCTGTCTTTTTTTTATTGTTGTGCATATTTATACCTTTGATTCATACTTTTATCTTTTTACTGATATTTCTTTTCAACACTTAGGACACTGAATTACATTTTATAGGCTACAAAAGAAATAAAACCACTAGTTGTACTAAATTAATAAATGGCAAACACTGGGCTAGGAAAATATTAGTGAGACAAGTTTCAATATAAATACTAAGAGTTTAATTGGGTTATGGTACAACTATAAAGCAAAACGATTCAATCAATGTACTGCTAAGTGATCCTTGTTCCAAAAAATTGGCTACATCTTTGGAGTGTTATTTGTCTTTGGGATTATTTGTTTTGGTTTCCTTGTTTGTTTGTTTGTTTGCGGGGTTGTTAAGTTTTGAGGGGTTTGTTTTGTTTTGTTTTGTTTGTTGTTGTTGTTGTTGTTGTTGTTGTTGTTTTTTTATTTTTACAAAATATTTCATCAGAGAAGTAAAAATTCAACTAGCCAGCATGGAGGCTTGGCCTGAAATTTGATATTAGAGCTTGGATAATATTCACTGTTCCTGTAAGACCTTTAAGTACTCAGGTCAATAATGGACACATCACTGTGCACATGGATTAAGTTGGCTGATATTTAAATTATGCAAGAAATGGAAATCTACCTCTCTCCAACCTGTATTGATTCTTTTGCAAATAAAGGAGGAAGAAAACTTTCCAAAGTTTGCTATTTTCATATACCTGTATATACCAGCACTGTTGACTGGATTGTAGGCCCAGTCTTGAAAAATAAGTGAAAAATTCTCATCTGAAGAATTAAAAATATGATTTGCATCGTGCAATTGAGAAGTAAATTTAAAGAGGATAAGGAGGAATAATATCTATTTTCAGTGTAAGTTTTCAATCAGAAGTTGTACCTTTTTCATAGCTTTTCTTTTTGACCATTCTGATGGAATTGTTGTAGCTTTTTCTCTGCTGAGATATGAACTTGTCAGTCTTCTATGTTCAAATAGTACCAATGTCACATATTTAATTTATCACCTCTGGGATTTGATTTACTACAGTCTGCTTTATGGATTTTTTTTTTAATGACAATTGTGTGAATCAACCACTCGGTGGTTATCAGCATAAGAGTAATCACATTACTGAGGAGAGATAAATTAGTGGGTTGTTGATAACTGTTAAATTTAAAGAATGTGATACATTTTATTTGTTGCATGTCTCTGCAGTTTATTTATATAGATTTCTTAAGATACACAACTTCCCAAGAGAGGAGGTCTATTAAAATGGATAATGTTATGTATTTATCATGAATTGCAATGTTAAGGAGTGGAAGAGTGGTTATCTGTTAATAATGAGGGCATAGAATTTTTCCAGATTTATTAAGTAAAGGAATGAAACCCAAAACATACCGTAATCAAATAACAGGGAATTCCAGATGCAGAGAATCAATCAGATGTAGGAATTCATCCCTTTTAACACATGAAAATAAAATCAAACATTATTTTTCAAATCTTGGTCAGAATGGAAGCAAAAAGAGTGGTCTTAGAGCCACCAAATCATGTGACCAGTACCTGAACTAACCCTTCAAAATACCTGGAATATGATTCTTTTGCCTCCCAGAATTTCAAGGCCTTGGAAGATCTTGTTCACCAATCTAAAGCTGTACAAAGTCCTGTTTTCACAAACAACACAGTAAGGTATCCAAACTTAGGATCATTTCTCAGGGTCAGAAATCAGTAAAATCTGAAATATTTTATGAATGGGAGAAAGATAGTCCAGTTTTATAAGTAGTTATTTCCAAAAGAATGAACCCCAGGCTCTTTGCTGTTGAAGTAAGAAGAACCTGAATGACTGAGCCCTGTAAGTCAAGCCAAATTCTTCAGTGGCATTTACTTACTGTGTGGGAGTGATGTGATTCTCTAACTTATCAGAATATATTGAAAAAACATCATAAAAACCTCAAGGACCTATAAGAAAACCAAGTCACATACAGCTTGGGTTTGAAACAAAGTCTAGAGTTTATTTTTATAAAAGAAAACTAAATTCTACCTTAAAGTGCTAAGAACATCAGTTAGCAACTAATTCTGGCACCCTTCTTTATTCCAGCAATTATTTCAGTTTCCCATTTAATCCATTACATCAGAAATAAAACTACATGATTGAAGCATATAGCATTATATAGCATTTACTTTTTAACCCCAAATTTCAATGAAAATTACTCACCACTTCAGTTCAACAAAAACAAGTTTGACAGAATCAGGCACCTACATCCAGGACATAAAATAGTCTGAAACAGCACACAAAGCTCTTCATATTCCTTATGCCTTTAAGTATCTTAGGTCTGTATTTTTTTCAAAGTTTGGCAGTCTTTTATAATAACTTGGGTTTACTAACAAAGTTGGCAAAAAATTACAGTAATTTGAGAAAGAGAGGTTGCATCTTATGCAAAACCAAAACCCAAAAAGGACCTCTACAACCTACAAATATTGTTGATTTGTTTAAAATAAAACAGTACACCACAGCATCTCCAAAGGTGCTTTTAGTCTGATTGTTCTGCAGGTGGCAGTTCTGATGTACAACTTGAAAAGATGTACAAAGTATGTAAAACAATTTAAAAGAGACTTTGCAAGAGTTATCAAAACTAAACTGATTTTATCAGTGCACTATTTGACTTTGCTCATTCATGCAGGCTGCATTAGAGAAGGAATGGCTAACTCTAGAGTCCACCCGTTTCCCTTCAAAAACACTCCTGCTTTCAAACCAGCTGCACTGGCCAAAGGTAACATATCACAGAAACAACTTAGTCTTCAGTCTTAATTCATTCTTTAAGGATATGCTATTGTGAGGTGATTAATATGACAATTTAGTGACTTAAAAACACAATTACTTTTAGAAGTCTCAGACTTCCTCCTCATCTCCAGATGCAATTTTTCTTTTAGGTTTTCTTTCATTTGCTTATTTTTTCTTTATTTTGGATTTATTTCAACACTTTACTTCACAGTAGCAGAAAAAAAGATGATGTGCTTCATCTGCACATTTGGCAATGGATTAAAAATTGCTAGTTGACAAACTACTTTAAAAATACTAAGATCTGCATTATATGACAACAGCTGAATGTTTTCAGAACAGCTAAAGGTCATCGAACTGTAATGTCTGCTAGATAAACTTTGAAGTTTTGGCTTTTTGTTTTTGTAGAGCTTTGTATTCTTATTACAAGCATAGTATTACTAATGTTTTGTTTCCTACAATTAAGAGAAAAGAGTCTTAAAAATGTATAAATTATTGTATTTGGGGATATATGAAACTAAAGTCCCCTTTTTGTCCTATTCAGTTAGTTGAAAGTAAGGCCTGTAATGGGCATATCACCATTAAGAATCCTTTTAGTTATAGTGATAAACTCTGCAAACCCCAGTGCAGATTTTCTTGCATATTTTAAACTCAAACTGATGGGGACAATCCGCTGCATTCCTTTTCTTTCTCTTAGAAGTTTTCTAGGCCTTCAGATTCCAGTGAGCATTCAAATAGTTTGCCATTAGCACCACAAGAAGTTTGGCAGTGTGCTAACAGACCACATTCATACTCAGCAGAAAAATTCCGTTTTCATAGCAGGTAAGTTAAATTATATTGTTTTAAACTGTATTTAGTTCATTTGGATTTGGCAAAAATAAAACAGAGAAGACGAAGCTATTTTCTGATGCTACTTTTTTGTCACTTTTTGTCAATGTCATATTACTGTAGTTAAAATGTATTTACGTTCTAAAACCAAATGTATTAAATTTGATTGTTATTTTTCATTGACTACTATAATTAGGAATATAAGAATATATATGTGTAGTTTTATTTATTTAGGTTTGACTATAAATCATAAAACTTCTATTTTTTCACATATGTTATGAAATAGATGTTGAAATAGAGATCTTTAAGACTAGATAAAGATTAAAAGGGATTTCTTAAACAGCTGCATTCTATGAAAGGACTGAAATATGCTTCAAGTAATTGAAATGTAAACATTTAAAATTGATGGCAGACTTTTATTACTCTCCAAGATAAAACCTTCATGGAGTATTAAAATGGATTTTTTTGGTATCATTTCCAAGCTTCAAAAGTGCCTTTAAAACACACAAACAAGTTGCAGAATAAAAAAGGCTGCAAAATAGTGTAATCTCAGACCCTTTCTTATTTACTTACTTTTCAGTACAGCTCTTATACTTTGTTTCCAGGGCAGGGAAGGAAACAATGTCACAGCTTTCTAACTGTAAAGAAAAAAAGGAGGTTTTATTTGTGTCAGAAAAAGAAGAGAAAATATCAGAAGAATGGTATGTTAAGCTCTTTTATTTACACAGTGACTTCCAAGAATAGGTATTGTATAGTTGGCTGTTGTTGCTTACTCTTTTTTAAGTGCCACTTTTGAAGAATCTCTGTTTTCTACCAAAGTAAAAATTATTGTAATTATTTTTGTGTCTAGGAAACTATCTTAATAAGTTGCAATAATGTAATGTTAAGATAGGAATTGCAGCTATCTCTGTAACTCAGTACTGTGGATCAGTACTACACACCAGTATTCTTTTTGAAAAGTGTATTATACAATAATATGCAGCTGGTGTAACATAATACATGTGAAATATTTAGTAAGCTATTTTCTTCCCTTAGGGGTTTTAAGGATATTTCTACTGCACAGCTAATGCTGAAGAGGGCCCATAAAATGAAACCTAAAAAATACAGTAATAAAAGTTTAGGTAAGTCAACAGTTAAAATAATGGTTATATTGATGTAATTTTTCCATTCTTAAAAAAGTATTTCTCTTTCAAAAACTTTGCTTGTACAACATTAAACATTAATTTGAATAAAGGTGGAGTCTGATTCAGTAAAAACAACTCAGTTTAAATCAGCATATTTAGATTTTAAAAATATTCTACTGGATTTTGAAGTTGAATATTTGACAGCTATGGTAAGCAGAAATTTTATTTCTTCCTGTTCATGTATCTTGTCTTCTAGATACAGAATTTGTATTTCTGCATTTTGTGTTTCTTGTATTTTCTTCTTGAGAAAATCTAAGATTAAAAATTTTGACTTACGCAAGAACTATTTATGAAAACAACAGTTTGATATATTTGAAAGTACATAATTAAATTTTTAAAATTATATATTTACTGTGGAAATAGATAACACTTATCCAGCTTCTCATTCAATTGTGTTCTGGTTCTTCTCAGATACTTCTAATGTCAATGAACCTTTCTTAGAGGTTGTTAATATGAGATGCTAGTAGAAATGTTGCTGAAATGTATTAGTAAACATATTAGTCAAATACTGATAGTACAAGAAACATTTAAGACCCTAGGTGACAATAGAACCTAACACTAAATGGTATTTAGAAAATGCACCCTTATTTAGTTATATTTTGTATCACAAGCAACACTCTTCTGCATAACTTTGCAAAACTCTTCTGCATTAAGTGTTGAAAATATTGAAAGATGTTTTGCTCTTTGAAGGGAAAAAAACCAGCCTACAGATATATCTAGACAATTTTTTTTCTGTAATTTTTTTCTGCTTTAAATATCAAAACTATGACTAAGACTAAATAGGATAAAAATTATCTATAATTTTAAAAAATAATAAAAAGGATAGGTGAAAAAAAGACATGTAATCTGCAAATCATGCTTTGTGGAAATGAGAGTATATGGATAAGAAGTTAAAGTTAATATTTTGAAATCTTCATAGCTTCCCATGGTGCCCTGCCATCTTACCTTATTAAGAAAAAAAGTAATAAGTGTCTGGTGTGCAGCTGAGGTTTTTTATATATTCCATTTTTGGGCCTCTCTATAATTTTTCAATGAATAAAACTTATTAGGTTGTATCTTCTTTTCTCCATATGCTGTCTGTCTTATGTTAGTAATTAATCCAGTCAGTGATGTCGGATTGAGCATATCAAATTTGCTGTCCTATTTTTGTTGTAGTTCTAATGGATTTCATGGGTATGTTTATGTTTACTTTGTTCAGATTATTCAACATGATGTATGGGTGTTGAGCTTTTTAATGTAGTGCTTGGAATATTCTCAAAGTACATTGCTAGTTTTAAAAAAATTTGAAAAACCTTTTGCCCAATGTTTTTATAGTTTCAAATTTTCTCCTCTTGACACATAGAATTTTTTGGTCTTTCTGACTATTACATCAAGCACAAAAATAACCTGTGTATATAATTTGCCTGTATGAGTTTCTCTGTCAGTCATTAAAATCACAGGGTTTTTTCAGATGAATGGAAAGCATAGTTTCCAGTATCAAAAAATGTGGCTGAAAATATTTCACTCCATCCCTTTTCAGTAAAAAGGTTATCTAGCTGACTATTCTTTCTCATACAGCACACTTACTGGTTCCTTCCTTGGTCTGTAAGGAAATTATTAATGGAAATTGATAATGGAAATTATCGATCAAAACAAGTATTTTCCTTTTTAATTGATCTTAAAGCTATGATCTTATACTAAAAAAAAATTATCCTGATCAAATATTCTCTATTTAAAGAATCTCTACATATATAATTATGTTTTCCATCAGGTACATTCTCTGAAAGAGGAGAGAGTAAATCAGGGTCTTTTTGAGGGTCTGGTGGAAGAGAGGGACTTTTCAGCATTTAAATTAGAGTGGATACACCTTATCCTGAGGCTAGCCAGCTCCAGATCAGGACACTGTAACCAGACCCATTAGGCTGCCAGTATCTTTCCTAGTTCTCTGTGTGGTACAGCTTGTGCTAGGTTACTTTTAGCAATTTCAGTGTAACTGGGGAGAGACAGTTCACACACTGAAGCAATTGCTTTGAGTTTAACCCCACTGAAGCAGGAATTGCAAAAGATATTTGACTACTTCTAATATTCCAAAGCAGATTGAAATTCATCTGAATAAGTAGATGTCAACATTGTCTTTTAATGTTCCCATAGAAGTTACCATCCTATTGCCTTCATCTCCGCTGAAATGAAGATCATTTATCTTGTACTTAGTGATATGCATATGGAGAGTTGTAGGATTTCAGTTTAGCAATACTGTTTCTGTTCTTTCTTTTGAATTTCCAGGTCTTCAGTGTTATAATTACAACTGTTTCCTTTTTAGATTTCTAATTGAAAGTAGCTGAAGTATGCTAACTACAAGAAAATAAGTTTGTTGAGATGAACATTCTTACCCACTAGAAAGTAGGCAACCAGCAGCCACTTAGAAATCAGAATTATAAGGTATAAAGAAGCAATTTTTGATGTTATACCTACTTACACATCTGACTTAGAAGTAAAACTTCAAGCTTTGAGAAAATGCAAAGCAACAACAACTCTAAAGATTCTAGATACAAATAAATTATAAGCTCTTCACATTAAACCTGTAGCTTTTATGTTGAGATTGCAGTATAATCCCAAACATCTTTTCTATGCTATTGATCATTAGGTGTAAAGATCTCATTACTTGCAGGTAATGATAAGGTAATGACGCATCCTGTTGGAACAAATTAGCTATCAGAGTATATTGTCTGGTTCCATATGCTGTCAAAGTCCTTTGTCTTAGACATGAGATTAACAAATGCAAAGTGTTAAACCAGTTTGCATTATCAGAGAGTTATACAGTTGCTTTTTAATATTTTCAAGACATCTTCTCTGTTGGAACCTGGACTGGACAGCCTTGAACATCTTTGATCCTTAATATATTCAGGTGTGGAAATTTATTCCTTTTTATTTTCTTATAAAACACTTGTCTTCTGCTAGTGCAGCAGTGATGGTATCCATTTGCTAATTATAGAAGTCCACATCTGAGTTAGTCATCTACATTGTTTTATGGAAAGAAATTTCCTCTTAAAACGTGATTCAAAACCAGGCTATTTGAGTTTCACTGTAAAAGCACTTATAGTTCTCCACTGCCTAGGCTCAAAAGCTAGACTGAAGTACAAAGTTAAACTCTAGATATGTAGAAGTAACCGAGAAGTATCTTACCTCATTTGTCTCGCCACATATCTTCTCAGTAAAGAAAAAAGTATGGCAAATACTAGCAAGTGCACTGGATTTGTATTGTATTGCAAGGGAGAGAGAGCTTAAAGTAGCATAGCCTTATGATCAGGGCTTGGAACACAAGCCGTATGAAGAACAACTGAGGGAGCTGGGGTTGTTCAGCCTGGAGAAAAGGAGACTCAGAGGTGACCTTATCACTCTCTTCAGCTTCCTGAAGGGTGACTGTGGTGAGCTGGGGGTCGGTCTCTTTCTCCAGGCAACAACAGACAGAACAAGAGGACACAGTCTCAAGCTGCGCCAAGGGAGATACAGGCTGGAATTAAGGAGGAAGTTTTTCACAGAAAGAGTGGTCAAATACTGGAATCATCTACCCAGGGAGGTGGTGGAGTCACCATCCCTCGATGTGTTTAAAAAAAGACTGGATGTGGCACTTGGTGCCATGATCTAGCTGAGGTGTTAGAACATGGGTTGGACTCGATGATCTTAAAGGTCTCTTCCAGCCTAGAAATTCTGTGGTTCTGTGATTCTTTGAGTGATTCAGGCAAGACTTATATTGCAGCAGACCAGTCCCACCAGCTAATGGCCTTAAGGCCTGTA
Organism: Molothrus aeneus; assembly: GCF_037042795.1. Lineage (NCBI taxonomy): Eukaryota > Metazoa > Chordata > Aves > Passeriformes > Icteridae > Molothrus > Molothrus aeneus. Next base: position 29,011,998 of record NC_089650.1, on the reverse strand, counting down.
TGCCCTAACCCACTGATGTTATGTATGCTTGTTTATGTTGTTGAAGAAAGTTATACCCTGCATTTTACTGATATGAAATGTATGCTGTGTCTGCTTCAACTGTTTTTACTATATATTAAGATAATACAAAAAGTGTGGGCAAGAAACCAGAATATTTGAAGCCAAGTAAAACGGGAATAATGTCAGAAATATTCCTGTTAACCTGGGTGCATAATATTCTATAGAGATTCTAATTCAAAATCTAAAAACAGCAGACGTTATTGCACCTCACAGTGCTGTGACTCATAAAAATCTTAGCTTCCTAAAGATGTCTTGGCACAATAGTACCACATTTCTTGCTTAACTTGGAATTTCCCTCATCCTGTGGATTTTATATTAGCTTCTCTGTTAACTTCTTTTTCTTCTAAGATGGCTGAAAGCTTGTCTCTCCTACACTGGTGTATTACTTCTTGCTTAATCTTTTCCTCTCGAGAAAAAGTTCTCTTATCAGTGGATCAGGCCCAGACAGCATGAGTTTAGAAAAAGTAGGTCCTGCTTTGGCCAGCCTGATCTCATTTTATCTCCAGGTGACTCACCTGCTGGATGAGGAAAAGGTTGTGGATGTTTTTTACCTGGACTTCAGTAAGGCCTTTGATACTTTCTCCCAGAGCATTCTCCTGGAGAAGCTGGCTTGGACAGGTGCACTCTTTGCTGGGTTAAAAACTGTCTGGGTGGCCAGGCCCACAGAGCAGTAGTGAATGATGCTCCATCCAGTTGGCAGCTGGTCGCTAGTGGGGTTCCCCAGAGCTCAGTCTTGGGGCTGGACCTCTTCAATCTCTTAATCGATCATGGGTGGGGGTGGGGGTGGGGGTGCAGAATCAAAGGCAGCCTCAGTAAATTTGCTTAGATGACACTAAATTTATCTGCTGGAGGGCAGAAAGGCTCTGCAGAGGGATCTGGACATGCTGGATTGATGGGCCAAGGCCAGTTGCATGAGGTTCTACAAGGGTGCTGAAGTGCTGGGTCCTGCACTTGGATCACAACAACTCCAGGCAGCGCTGCAGGTTTAGGAAACAGTGACTGGAGAGCAGCCCAAAGGAAAAGGACCTGGGGATACTCATTGACAGCAGCTGAACATGAGCCAGCTGTGCCCACGTGGCTGAGAAGGCCAATGGCATCCTGGCCTGGATCAGCAATAGTGTGGCCAGCAGGAGCAGGGCAGGGATTGTGTCCCTGTAGTTGGCACTGGTGAGGCCACACCTTGAGACCTGTGTCTGGTTCTGGGCCCTTCACTGCAAGAAGGACATTGAGGTGCTGGAGAATGCCCAGAGAAGGGCAACAAGGCTGGGGAAGGGTCTGGAGCACAAGTCCTGCAAGGAGTGGCTGAGGGAGCTGGGACTGTTTAGCCTGGAGGAGAGGAACCTTAGGGGAGACCTTACTGCTCCGTACAACTGCCTGAAAGGAGGATGTAGCCAGGTGGGCATTGGTCTCTTCTCCCAAGCAACCAACATCAGAACAGGAGGAAATGGCCTCAAGCAGTGCCAGGGGAGGTTCAGGAAGAATTTTTTTCACTGGAAGTGTAGTTAAGCATTGGAACAGGCTGCCCAGGGAGATGGTAGAGTCACCATCCCTGGAAGTGTTCAGGAAATGACTGGATATGGTGCTTAGTGCTGTGCTTTAGTTGGCATGGTGATGTTTGGTCAAACGTTGTACTTACGATCTTGGAGGTCTTTACCAACCTTAATGGTTCTAGGATTCTATGGTAATACTTGATGCCACATAGGTAGGAAAAAAAAATTTAAAAAAGTAAAAAGCAGCTGAAGTGGACTTTGATCACTAGAACCAGAACACAATGATAAAGATATTTCATAGATGTCAGCAAATATTTTTCATTTGAGTTTAGAATTGTAAACAGCAATTCAATACTAGTTAAAAAATGAAATAAAAACCAGTAAAAGACTCAACCCACTTTCCTCAAATACACAACCCCAAAAGAGATAATTCATCTTAACAGTCAGAATGAAATTTGTGGCATATTATTGTTCCTTATTACACATTACATGAATGACTATTGATCTACATTTTCTTAGTAACTGAAAAAAGCTATTTTTGTTGTGATTGTCAGTTCTGCATAGAAGTATCTTCTGAGAACTCCAACCATGGATGAGTTTGAGTTCTAATTGCTATGCCATTATGGAACAAAATCTGGTCTTTCTTCCAAATGAATTTACAGTATAGATAAGCATCTGTTGCTGTGTACAACTTTGTCTTATCATCTCTTTAAAGTTGTCACATTATGTTTTCCTAATTACAGGTATTGCACAACAAAAAATAATGGCATATATTTTAATTTTTCAGTTTCATGTATTAACAAGAAGCTTAGGAATGTGGTGTCACATCAGGCAGTAACTACTCCTTCCATATTATCTCCATAACATATCTTGTGTTTGTCCAGCTTAACTTTGCTATTTGGAGGCAGCCAAGGAATGTACATTAAATTACCTCCCTGGTTTCTAGATTGAGAGCACAGATCATCATCTGATAAGCGGCATTTAAATGAGTATGCCTGAATCCAGGAAGATATTTCTATGATTTTGAACTATTGGACTCTTTCACAGTTCTCTGTGTGAAATCTAAAACATTTGATTGCTCATCATCAAAGCATACATGCAGTTCATTTCCCTAACTCACTCAGAGACTGAAAAGCACTAGTATTATGAAGTAATCTATGTAATATTGCTTACATTTGGGACTAGATAAAGAAAAGGACTCATTTTTAATAACAGAAGAGCTGTAGGCAATGGTTGAGGTGATCCAGGTATGTACAAATTCAAGTAGTCTGGCACTGTTAAATCCATGTAGATTCTTTAAGTTATTTTGCAAAGATTCAAAGATAAATCTTCTGATGGAAATCTCTTAGAACAATTTCCATTATTTGCCCTTCTTCCCAGTTCATGGAAGACTTTGCTGTTGATATCTTTGTGCACAAATAAAAGTTTGAGAGATTGAACTTGAGAGTAATAACTCTGAGTGACTTCACCAAAAATCTTTACTATAGTTTAACTTTGGACTTGGTGCTTTCATAGAATTGGGTGGGAGGTTGGTAAGGAAAGATGATATTTTTTAAAACATTTTGGAGCAATGCCAATAAACCCACATAGGAAAAAATATATTATTTCAGAAATTATTTTAAATTAATCAAAATTAGTTTGGAAATTTTCAATTGCATTTTGTCTTAAGAAGTTTTATATGATTTTGTCAATTTCTCTTTGGTCTTTTATTGAAGAAAGACACTGGTTTTTGTAACTAGCATAAAGCTGGAAGAAGTTAGAAATCTTTTTTGTCAACGCTGTATGCTAGATGTTGGAAAATTTACAATTATAAAAAATTGTATTTGTACATTTTTATCTGTGTGCAGGATGTGGATGTCCATGTATCTTAGAGCTATACCTCAGACAATAATAATTCATGCTTAAAATATTTTTAATAACTTCTATTATCTAAAATTTCAAGGAGAACTTTTAAAGTATAGTGTAATACAATTTCAAGGTATTTTAGTCACATGTCTTACTGTGATTCACTATCCCAAAAATTTGCTACCCTGATGAACACCAGTCTGATACAAATTTTTTTTAGTTGGAAGGCTACTTTATCCATTTATACAGAGTGAAAGGATTTACAAACCTGGCAATACAGTTTGTAAATTAACTTATCCTATTATCAGAGTCATTCTAATAATCCACCTTTGAAACTAATGGACCTAATCATTATTTATTTTGCTTCTTGGATAGTTTCATTGAATTTAGCTAGTGAAAATGAGTTAAAATTTCTCTAAATATGACATCCTCTGGGTTAATCTGAAAGCTATAATCATCCTACAACCACATGAGATAGTCTCTTAGCCTCTGGGTTAATCTGTAAGCTATAATCATCCTACAACCACATGAGAGAGTCTCTTAGCCAATTTGAGATAACAAATTGTAAGGTAACACTGATTCTGCTTTGAGAAGAAGGCATGACCTAATTTACTCCCTCCCCACATGCCACCATGCCTTCAACAGTCAAGTGTGCTGCTTTGTGAGAGGTTAGCACCATTAAGAACATTCTGTCAACCACATGCTGCTGCAGTGTGGGCTGACCAAGAACACTGTAACATCTTAACGTGTTTTGCCAATGCATTATCTCTTAGAGCACCACACCCCATTAGAGATCTTCTCCAGGCTTGTAATTAATCTTCCCATTCTCTGGGAAAAAGCTGGGCTCTTAGGATCCCTTTATGTACCATTAGTTTGTAATTGAAGTGTCTACTACTGCTATAGACGGCTAGTCAAAACCTCATTTACAAATTGTTGTTAAAATTCATAAGTTGCTCACCATCTTAACAGGATATTCTGGTCATTCAGAAATAAGAAAACTGACAAACAAGAAAGATATTTACTTTGCTGCAGTACTGTCATGGTCTTACAAACTCTTTCACTAAATACCAATAAGATCAAGTAAGGGACTCAAAATGAAGCGCGAGACGTAACTAGTAATTTCAATGTATTATGTCTGAATGCTCTTTGAGTCTTTCTATAACCTGTTTTTCTGCTCTGTCTGCTCTGGCAGTGTCTCACATATTCATTTTTGCTACATGCAAATTCTTTGAGAAAATTTAGACTGCCATTTCTACTCTCTTGATAAGCTCCATTGCTTTTTTTCTCCTCGTTACTAATTTCTACCCTTTTCGAACAGTTTTTAGTCATCTTTGTAGACAAGCTTCTTCTGCCTCGTTGTTTCTCATATATTTCTGAGAGTGGATCTATCTGTTTGGGCTACTGTGTTGTTTTTAAACATATTTCTTTTATCTTTTCTTTGGCATTCTGTGAATCACAGTACCTTGCTCCACGGCACACCTACAGAGCTCTTTATATTTTGCTCATCATTGTGTGTCTGCTTTTGTTTCTACATTCTTTTGAGTCCCTATTTTTTTTAGTATTATCACTGGTTTATTCTGCATTGTGCCCACAATTTTCGCATTCCTTCTGATGCACTGTTTCCCTTAAACTCTGACTTTCCTCTTATGCCTAGCAAAAAATTCTTCCTTCAAATTGTAAATAACATGTGAAAATCATTTCTCCCAACTTGTGTGGTTTTGCATCAGTGTAGCCTTTGTTAATTAAACTCTTTTTTTGCCAGTCTAGGAACATGTCTTATACAGATTTATATGCAATTATCTGCTCATCTTCACCTCTTTGCAAACTTTTAAAAGTAACAGTTAAGAAGATTTCATACTTCAGCATGTGGACTTCTGGGGTATTTTTTAATTTCAATTTTTTAATTTCAATTAGGATGGAAGATGGAGGAAGACTAGGTTATTATCTAAAAGCCAAACCTCAAAAAATAAGCTGGCCCGTGTTAACATTTTTTAGGTGTAAATGTCTTAATTTAGATTGCTGAATCATTCTGACCCAAAGCTCTTAGAAACACTGCTTGATATGTACTCTGTTAATATTTCTGCTTTAATTTCAAGCTTAAAATCCAGATTTTTAAAAAATAATTTCTGCAAATAGATGCTTCAATTTATTTTTAACTTGTAGATGAGTGAGCTGAAAGATCAAGTGTTAAAACTGCAAAACAATGACTTTGATTCTCAGTTGCATGTGTATTTATATGGCTTTATTTTAGAAAGTGTAATCCTTTGTGAATATAAAACCTACTTTTAAAAGTATTTTCATTTATTAAGTGGCTAAAAGGTGAAAAACTGCTTGAAGGAATGAATGAGCCTGGTCTGACCTTTGATTTTAACTTGTTCTTGTCATCTAGACCCAGCTGTGCGACTGGCGTTGTTCAAAAACAATGAAAATAAACATCTCTCTGTGAAACCACCAGGGAAGACACAGCCTATAAGTGCTGGACACTTTGAAGGTATGAACAAGTATTTCATTTTATGCATATAAGCATATATGTTTTGCAATGTCTTTTAAACCGGCTTACTCAAAATATAAAATAATATGTGCAAATAGAAAAAGGCAGAAGTTTAAGGAACTTGTCTGTTCCTCAAGTCACAGCAGTGAAACATTTCAACTTAAATTCATTGCAGAGAGCAAGAGATGCTCCTAGACCGTAATTTATAGGGAGATGGAGCCTAAGTTATTTATTTATTGTTTTATTATTAAATCTTCATCATGAAAATGTCAAAGCATGTCAGAGAGATATAAAATACAAAGTACTAGAATAAAACTTCATAAATGAAGTATCACTTCAAATTCTTCATTAAATTGCTACATTTTCCGAAGCTAGACATTAATTCCTAAAAATCCTTAGCATGTTTTTTGGAAAGTACTTTCATAAATATTCCCCAGAAATTCACCATTTGACAGAAGGAAAGAACATTCATCATGTAAATATTAAATTCTTTTTCATAAATATTTAAATACTGATGTAGCTTTTTTACTGTTGAAATTCATGTTAAAACACTCCTTGATTTCTGTACAATTAAAGTAAGTCCAAGTCTATTTAAAATGCCCTTGTTGTAAAAAGACAATCATCTCCAGAGACATTTTTATATTGTTTTGATTCTTTTTGCAACTAAATGGTGTACTCAGAAAGTTCTCACCTCTATCTTTTTCTCTTTTCCAAAGACATCGTCATATGCTATCTGATCTATTCCTAGTTTCACAAAGTAAAACTACAAATTATACTGTATTAACATTCACTGTATGAGGATAAAAATTAGAACATGTCTGAGACAGGTGTGAAATAAATCTGAGTCTACATGAATTGCAATTCGGTCAATTAACTCAGCTGTATGGAAGCCTAGATTTGCCTCATGAGTTCACGCTCAAATTTGTTCGGAAACAATTCTTGGTAAATTCTGAAGAGGAAATATTTTTGCACTATTATTTTTCTTGGATCCAAGCATGAATTTACCTTGACTATAGAAAGTCTGTGTGTACTGCACCTGACTGAGCATTTCCCAGTATCTCATATATGTTTCTGTGGCATATGCTTATATACATCAGAGTGTGTCATATGCTGAAGAAACAGGACAGGCAGGCTGCCTGTGAAAAAGTGAATGTCCAGTAGAAACAACTGTAAGAATGCTCAAAACCATGTCAGAGTTAAGCCTAAATACAAGTTTAGAACTCTAAAGTCAGTGTAGGTTTAGGCTAGCTTTCCTGCCACCAGTTTATTTGTTCTGCCTGAAAACATTTCCCTTTGTTTTGAAAAGCTGATGTACGCATTCTAAATATTACTGAAGTTACTTTTTGAATTGATGGAGAGAAGGTACCAAGGCAGATTGGATATCAAAAGGCAAGCGTAGTGGTGGTGCTCTTAATTATCTTTCATTTCAAGGACCATTTTACTCCTCTAGCAGGCTAATAAACAGAAACTTTTTTTTCACCACTCATTGCTGCTCACATGTAGTCTGCTGAGTTTTCAAGACAAGGAATACTTTTCTGCTTGACCAGTATAGAAATTTGTCCTTCTACCAGAGGCACTGCTTCTTCATACATTATGTTCAGAAAATTCTAGGTTGAAAGAGCATTTATTTATATGTATGTGAGGTATCATCAGACAGAACTAGGAGTTTCTAAATTTAGAATTAGTAACACTTTGCACATGCATAGTAACTTCACAGAGTTGTGTTATCAGAGATGTCTTCTCTTGTTTCCCATTTCCCCTCTTACCTTTTAAGTGTTTCTTCCTCTTTTGCCAGCAATAGATCTCTTTGGGTCTGTTCAGTCATTGGAATTCTTTCTGTAACAAGAAGGTGGAATGTTTGCACTCTGTATCCATAAATCTTGTGGTCATTGTATTTTAATTCAATAGAACCCAGACCTGTCCTTTATGTGGTGGAAATAAACTTCCTCCATTCAAGACCTTTGACTTTCACAGACTTGTAGTGGGTAGAAAATTTGAACTCCAAACCATCTTCTTTATAAACAATTAAATAAAAAAAGCACATTCTATATATTCCTTCTTTATTTCTTTAAATTGGGAAATGGAAGGGAGAAGTCAACATCAACAGAAAAACAGCAAGTACACACGTGTTATCTGTTAAATAACAGAATCACTACTTTTGAAAGGGGATGCCCTAGGAAGTAAAACAATTAGAACAGTTTTAAATTTTAAAGCTGGAACACATCATGGTAATGAATATTTAAGAAGAAATCTAGTTAAAATGAATGATGAATGTTTTTTGTCTTCATTGTGGTTTTGTGTGTAAGACTACAAAGAAAACAAAAACTAATAAAAGCATAAGAGATATAAAAATAGTGAAAAGAAATGAGGTTAATATCTGATGATTTTTTCCCTGAGATTATTGTTCTGTCATAATTTTCCTTCTTGTTTTCCTGCTACAAAAGTTTTGATAAGCTGAGATGCAATATGCTGTTAACAAATTTTGAAAACTTGTGCATAACTTTAATCCCATAGGATAATGCACACATCTCTAAGTTGACATACATGTTGTTGGAAAATATATTTTAAAAACTGGATTTATTTATTCATAAATATTAAAAATTTATTCTTAAATTTTTATTAAATTTCGGATGAGTCATCCTGCTTTGCTCACTGATGTTAGACGAATACCCACCAGGTACCATTGTTTCACATCTGAATCACAGCAGCACACAGAATTTAGTCAGAAATAAACCCCTTTGTAATACAAACACCATGCCAATGGCATGAGGAGATACTATTCTCACAGAGAAGAGCTTGCCATTTAAAAATACAAGCAGCATGTGAAGGAAGAAACCAATCAATGAATGCAATTCAGTGCATTACTGTATGTGTCAATAAATCTGTCAATATATCTGTGTCTGTATGTGTCAATATATCTGTCAATATATCTGTGTCTGTATGTGTCAATGTATTTACATACAGTACGTGTGTCTGTACTCACAGAAATATATAAGCATATGCCAGGAGTATAAGTAGATAAAATAATTCAATAAATGTAGTACTTATGACTTTTTATTTGTATATTTTCAAAGGAAAGTAAATTATGAACAATTACTGTCTGGTGTAATTACTAGCATCAACATGCATTTTGTAATCCTTATACTTTCTGTCAGATGCAGTTTCAGTTTCTTTAAAATTAATTTAATGCGTGTGGTCATTGTACTGTAGATACATTAAAACTATGAGTTTAATAAAAATATATTTGAATCTTTTCTGTGACATTAACTTGAGTAGGTTGTAAAGTGAACCATAGAATATGCAAGTATAAATATGTATTTACTGTTTCTGATAACAAATTATACCCTCATCAAAAACCTGAAGAAAGATGAAAGTCTGACTTGAAGTACTCCTGATGATTTGCTGGACGTTTCCTGGGACAGTGTATGTTACCCTGCTCTCTTTAGTGAGATAAGGTTATGCTTCCATCATGGTTGTTGAGTTTCATTTAGTGTCAGGTAGCTGACAAACAAAATATGCCTTCTTTAATGAATATTCTGGTTCAATGAATGTTCTTGAGATATTTTTGTGGTTTGTAGATGGTGACATTTCAAAGGTCTCAAAATTTTGGAAACTTTATAAGGCACATAGATAATTGTCATAATTTCGTATTTTGCATCAAAGCATATTTTTTAGAAAGCTTTATGACTACTTGTGCACTTTTTGTCTGGAGGCTATTTCAGTTGTTAATTTAATATAAAATAGTCTTGACTGTTTTGGGTATAGTACATCAAGAACTGAAGGAAAAATCTATCCTTGACTCCTCTTGGGAAGTTCCAATTAGTCCTGGCTGACCATGTAACGGAGCATCTCTGCCATCTGTGGGTCTGTAATTACAGGATCTGTAATTTGACTTGCATAGAGGAAGGGTATTTTTCTAGCCAACAGTGTGAATACTTAGTCCCAGTACAGCAGCTGAGAACTAAAGAATGAGCCCTAAGGCCAAGCACATTTTTTTGCTACAAGCTTTGCAAACCATGTGTGTCTTTTTGGGTCCTCTTTAATCCAGTTTCCTCAATGGTTTTGGTGGGTTATCCAAATAGTTTTTGTTCAGTGGATTGGGAAGCTGAATTCCAATCTGTAGAGCAAGCTGGAAGAATGCAGGAGATCAGATGAAAATCCATTCAAACTATCCAAGTATTATTTGGATATGATTTACTTTATTTCACAGGTTGTGCTCTATTTAATTTCATAGACTGTGCTGTATTTAATTTTGTAGGTTAGGTGAATTATTTACATATATACTATATTTTTAGTCATATCCATATCCATCAGTAACACATCTATACCATACACTTCAAAGTGAAAACAGTGCAATGTGACTTCACCCAAAAAAGTGAACAATGATTTATGCCTGGAGGTTTAACTATATAAAAAATGCACTTGGCTGTGTTGACAAGATATGTTTGCTGTAGTTTGGGAACCTGTAGTTCTACTTGGCAGTACTGTATTTCCTGTCATTTTATGCTCATGGTGACCAAGGAAAATGCAATGGGTATAGTGTTAAGACTGATTTCACCAATACAAATTTGATAATGAATAGATTATGCTTTCTCAGGTGACTTTTAATTGTGCCAATATTTATTTATTTCTGTAGAAATTGTCAGTTGAAATAACATTTATTTTCCAAGAATAAGATGTAAAGTCAGCTTGTGATTATGTCATATGATTTGAAGATAAATATCATGGAAACCACTTAGTCATCTGTTTTCCAGATTTATAATAGTTCCTAATTATGAAAATCCTTATAGTCTCAAGTGGAAATTATTGCAAAACATTCTTATAGATTATTATTACTAGTGATAATTGAAAGTGCAAATGTGAGACTTTGGAAAGTTGGAATTTAAGGTTGGCTAATTCTGGGAGTTCATTAAAATATTGTTGCACTTGTTCAACATAGTTTCTTAGATCTTCTGTATTATAAGATATGAATAAATTTTTAAAAAAATTATGTATGACATTTAATAGAATTTGTATTGATTCAAATCACTGATGCTTGACAAATCACATCTACATGACAGTTAAGAGAAGGTACTGAGTCTGGAATGCTAGTATTCATCTTTATATGGGCTTTAAATGTTCTGGTTTTTGTTATTTAAGAGCATGTAAAAAGACATTGAACTGTAAGTGAAAATTTGTGTTAGCTGTTTTCATCTTTTAGAAATCAGCTCTTTTTATTTGAGAATATTAATGGCATCAGTTCCCAGGAATCACAGTGTTTGCAAACATCTATTTCTAAAGTAAGTGGTATTTTATTGATCTGTTGTCTCAAAAGGATTAATAACCACATTTGAAATCTGGGCTTGCTGCAATTCTATGAATTGAATTGCCATGTTTACAGTAAACTGTAACTGTTACATATCTCCCAGGCCCTAAATTTGTATGCCACATTAGGGAAGCAGTTTCTAATCCACTGACAAAAATGACAAAATAATGCATTTTCAGAGAATGTAAGATCTGTCCTGAAATGTAATGAAAATGTGTTACAGAAATTTGCAGTGCGGGAGGGGTTGTATCTTTTGAATTCATAATTCTATGGCTTTGTTTCTTATTATTTAGTTTGAGCTCACACAGAACTCTTGCATTGAAATATTTTCTCATTTTAAGGAATTAATGGCTCTCCACCAGCCCTTCAACATGTAAAATGAGTAGGTTACTTGTGTCCAGTACATCCAAAAAGAGCCAGGATAAAATAAACATAAGGAGTTGGATATCTTGGAAAAAATCTGTCATGGGTTTGGGTTAATCATCTCCAGAAGAAATTCAACTTGATGCCTGAAATGTAAGACTTCTTGGAGAAAGCAGTGAAGCCTGAGGCAGTGTTGATCTGAAGGAGTGCTCTCCATGGGTCAGAGCGGCTCTGCTGGCAGAGTGCAAACCCAGTTCACAACAGCGGTACGCTGAAAACTTGTAAAGGACTGCAGGGGCCTTACAGTGCACGCACTCAAGCTTCAGTTACATAGTTCTACTGGTCCAGTTTCTTATTATAAAATAAAACTGAAAATAAAATCTGTGCCTAATTTTCTAGCCTCCTGTCTGTCAATGATAGTGTAGGATTTTTTCAGTATTCATGGAATGAAGCAATCCTGAAATTATGTTTAAAAATAAATATGTAAAACATAATTTATGTGGGTTTATGCAGTGCACTTCAGTGTCTGAGTATTTATTAATGATCTAGACATATGAAAGTTTTATTAATATTCTTGCTTTTCACTTTCAATTACCAAAAAAAAAATAACAACAAACCCAAAAAAAAACCCCACCAAAAAGCCCCCACACTTTATTTGCCTGAAGTTCCTGGATAGGAGGTACTTGCCATAGATACATACCAGCTAATATTATAAATTCTTGTTGTGGTTCTAGTGTTCAGAGTTCTGTATTAGTATATTCAATGTTTCTGACCACATATTTCACCTGCTTGTGTACTTTCTCTTTGTTCCTGAGTCTGCTTTTTTGCAGACTGTAGTAATTTGTGGTAGCATAAGGATTTTATTAGAGTATCAGATATGAATGTGGTCTCTAACCTAGAGAGCATGTTTGTTTGTTCCAATAAACTTCCAAAACTAGGATTTTGTACACTGTATAGGTGGTTACCTGCGCTTTCATAACATATTAATTTGCTTGTTTTTATCAACCTAAAAGAAACTGCACCTAAAATAAAGGCAAAAAATCTTACTCTTCTTTTGCTAATAGCTACCCAGTGATGACAACAGTAGGAGAGAGATTTCACCGAAAATGTCATCAGAGGTGGAGAACTACTTCTTCTTCTTGTTGAATAAGATGATATAATAGTTCAGATAGTTTTATTTGCGTCTCCTTCAATTTTGCCTTTCTTTTTTCTCCTCTTCTTGATATTTTATGTCCAAAATTTTTGTAGTGTGACATTTGCATCTCAGCCAGTGTAAATATAAACAGGTTGATTCCACATTCAGATCCACAGCTTTTAGTACTGCATAAGGCAATCATTTTAGATGAATAGATCCCTGAGTACCAAAGCATTTCAAATCCTTTTTCATTTGACCATTCAGTGACCTGATAACTATTTCCTGTCCCTAAGTAAGGTCATGACCCAGGTCTTAGAGTGCAAAAGACAGATAATTTTAGCAACAAGTTAAATCCAAATGGATTTGGTTGGAGGGGGTAAGGGAGAATAGGTTTGGTTAATTTCCTTTAAAATAAAGTGTTACAAAAATTGTATTTAGCATGTCCTGTTAAAAGTAATTACTGAATTTGTTGCTGTCATGTTTGGATGCCTGGGGACTGCAGTCAATATTGGGGTGGTTTGTTTATTTGCTTTGCTTTTACTGGACAGTACCCAATACATTTTTTTACACTTCAAAAAACAATTGCTAATGAAGAGGTCATTAAAAGTGCATATTCAGATATATCTAAAGAGCTTTCCAAAATGTTTGTTTCAAACACTAAAATCATATTACTATGCAAATGGTTTTTAAACATAGGCCACGGACTCTGTCTGTAAAAGTGTCACGAATGTTACATTGCACAAATGTTCCTCTTGCAAAAGAATTTCCATTTGGTATGATGAGATGAATAAGGAATATAATGTAGCCTTAGAAATATTTTACAGGTACAAATCTTGCTTCAATTGGAATCTATGGCACAGTTTAAATCACAATTAAAGGAATGTTTCCTGTAGCTATAGGTTTAAATAATTGCATTATTCTAAGCACTTTCAGAGGTGAAATAAAGGAAAGCCTTCAAACCAGAGCTTTTAATTAATTTGAAAATATAATTTATTAAAATTTTCTTTAAAGAAATTTCTTTTTTTCCTATTCTATAATGGGAACTATGGTGTTGTGTAGAATTAGTATTATTAATGAGGTCAGAAATCTATAGCATTCCAAAGAGGCCATTTTCACAAGTTTAATATTAAACACACATTGAATTATCTTTCTGTTTTTATAACTAATAATGTTGTTGTTCAGATACATTTTTCAAACAAAATATCAAAACAACACTAGAAAATTGAAATAGAGGAATTTAAAATTTTATGCTGTTCAATACTAACTCTTAGAGCAAAGTTCTATAGCTTTTATAGATTTCATATAGTACAGAATTGAATGTGCTGTGGACCTACCTGATTTTACAAGGAATTCCAAGTGACTCAAGTATTTTAATGAAAATGTACAATCATGCAGTTATACCTATGTAACTTTTATGTTGTGTTATTTCTGTAATGTAAATTTTCCTACTTCATAATTTTGCAGTTCAATTCTTATCAAAACATGTTAGCAATTTCTGGAAGTTCATAGGTTTGTGCTAGTTTGATGTATTCGCTGCAAATATTTTATCTGGCTTGTGAGTATAAAAAAGGTAGAAGTACTGAATTTTGCAGTTATATATTTTTTTTCATAGTGGTAAGAAAGGCTGCATTTCAAGACAGTATTTTTGAATACAATGTTGTTTACATGACATCCTAGTATTTTTCTCTCTTTTCAGGTTTATTGTCAGGTTCCCAATCCAACATGGTTGGATTGTAACTTCATAAATTAGCACATTTATAGAATGTTGTAGATAACCCAGTCCAGACAACGAGATAAGGAAATCCAAGTAGCCAGGCAAAAGAATTTCATTTTCATAGTCATCATTAAATAAGTTCATTATGAATAACTGTATTTTTCAATGGTTTCTAATTGCACATTGAGCATAGGGCTTACTAAGACCCTAACTGTGGAAAGATATTTCTCTAAAACACATGCATGCTTTTATTTTCTGATAAGCAGCAAGCTCAGCAGTTTTCACTTTATGAAGAGACCAGTGATATCTCTTATGAAAGATAGAATGCGACTTTTAAAAAGGAGGAATTTAAACTCTACTGTGTATTTTTAAGTTAAATTTACTATTTGCTTTAGTACCTGATGTATATTTTGTAATTGAGAAATTAGCAGTGAATGTAAAAAGAAAGGAAGCTATGTGCCAGTAAGCCAGAAAGTTCTGATTTAACCTACCAATGACCTGGCTTTGTTTGTTCAGATGACAGTTCTAAAAGTGTGCAGAGAATATTCCCTTTTAATACAGTTATTTGCCGCAAGCCGTGACCTCACTGCCTGTCGGGGAGCAGGTCTGAATTGGCCCTTTCTCTGATATCGTGACATTGCTTCTGTTGCCTCGATTGTGACCTCTGATTGCATGATACCCCTGAGAGTTCAATTTAATAAGCGTGACTCCTGACTCTTAGCCAGGTCTGCCTTTTAGGTTTTGTCAGACTCTACTTGTAGTCTGGTCTACATATGCTAAAACACTGCATAGGCTGTCATCATCCTGTGTGAGTTGTGTGCACTGAATTCAAAATTCTCTCTCAAACGTCTCTCATTTATTGCAAATGCAAATGTTTATAAAGTCTTTCTTGGAATAAATTTTAGAAGTTGTTTCTTTCACATGTATGGCTGCCTGGGATTTTTGGGTTTTATATCTTTGTAGAGATAGTTACTAACTCTTTCACTAAATTACTAAGCATGTGCGTTATCCATGCATCATACTAATTTCTTTCTTCAAAAGTTTGTTTCCCCTATGAGAGTGTTTTATATTCTTATGACTTCCCATAAAATATGTTTGTTCAATATAGAAATATTCGGGGCAAATCTCTTTTTCTCATTATATAATTAGTACAGTCACACAACAAGGCAGTACTAATGAGCGCTCAGAGCACTGTGAGGTGTAGTGACCCAGGACCAGGCAGGTGAAAGCTGAAGAATCTGTTTGGAATCCAGGAGAAGGTGAGTAGAATTAAAACATTTTAAATACCATTGAAAATAAGTTATCTTGGGTTTAGTGACAATTTTGCTATATCATTGCATTCTTTTCTCCTGTTTTCCTCCTCTTCTAGCCAGAATGCTGAAGAAGAGTCTGTTCTGAGACCTGGATGCCTTGAGGGTGATGATGCTATTCAGATATTTCTCCAGTTTTAGTGGCCCTTGGTGCATTCAGTGAACCAGAATATGGAGAAGTTTAAAGATTGAAAGAAAGTTTCAAGAACTGTGGTACAAGTTACAGACGAGTTTCTCTATTTACTTACATGCATTTTCTGTATTCTCATTGCAGATATGTACCCATTTTCCTAGCCTCTGTATCAGTACCCATAGCTTAGTGCTTCTAAAAAAATATCATTTCAGAAGAGCAGAAAAATCTTGCTGAACAAAATAATGCTTTGAGCTTACTTTTGTAGTTACATTAAAAATTTTCTGTAAATATTACCATTTAATATTTCTTTATTTCTTCAAGTACTTCAAAGAATTCTGTTAAGAATTCTGTTAACCTTTTCAATGAGATTAATTTTTATTAAAATTGTTTATTTTGTATGAAAACTATATTAGGATCTTTCTTATAAAATAAGTTCTATATAAGGCAGAAAGTATTTTCTGCCTTATATAGAACTTATACCCTTCTGGCGGTATTTTCTTCTTTCACTCAAACTTGGCAATGATATTCTATTCCTTCTTCAAGACAGTGACTGTTTACAGTCAAGTAAAATCAAGTAAAATCTCGGTTTGGCCAGGTTTTTGAGTTTGGTTTTTTTTTGTTTTTTTTTTGTTTTGTTTTGGGGGGTTTTTTTGGGTTTTTTGTTTTTTTTTTTTTTCTTTTTTTTGTTGTTGTTGTTGTTGGGGTTTTTTTAATTGGTACACAAATTCTCATGTAAGATTATGTAATTTTTATAACTCAATTTATTCTCTAAGGTTTTAAAAGTCATAATATAATCATCTCTTTCCTTCTCCTGGAGTAAATAGTGTAAGATTAGCTACTGAATTTCCTTAATCTTAAGTGAGGGTTTGCCTACCTAATTGAAATTTATGGGATTTCACTCCCTCTCTGGATCAGAGCTTAATGCTCTGTAAATTCCTGTGCTATTGGCAGGAGATTAGATCATCAGCTGCAAACAAGCAAAGTTACAAGTGAACAACTATTTTGACCTGTTGGTAGACAACCGGTAAAACAAATTACACTTTAAAATTAATTAGTTATGGCTGTCTCAAAAGCTATTGCAAATATAAACAGAATGCAGATGAGGCAACTTCACCTATTTGGAGTCATCGTATTTAGGTTGTTCCCTCCTTTTCAAACAAATTTTATATATATGTATGTAGAAATACATATGTAAAGACAGTGAGTAGGGGAGTTTAGATGAAAAGTAGCAAGAAGGTAGCAAGTTTAGATGAAAAGTTTAGTGAAAAGAAATTAATTTAAACACACCTACAATAAGCATAAACCGATTAAACTCTAGATTAGGGACAGTTAAATTATGTTCACAAATAGAACTGGGGGGGTTGTGTTCATCTTCCCACTAAAAAGGAATTTGAATGAAGTTCTAAACAAAATTCTGTAAAAGAACAAGAGGAGTCAGATCTAATTTATTCCTTTTTCAACTGATTTATTCATTCAGTAGGTAAATCATTCAAACCTTCTCTGCATGGATAGAGAAAACCTGTGCCATTGTAACTATAACTGATCCAAAATCAATATAAGTCAGTTCCATACCTGGGGATATGTGTTTATTTCTCTATAATTATACACAGTGTTTCGATTCTTGTTTGTTTTCATGCGTTTACCAGCTGAAAATCACAGTTTAATTAATGAAGAAATCTATACAAATACTAAGCTCTTTGAGACATATGTATTGATAATTAACCTAGGGCAACTCATAGGCAAATTGTGGTTTTCTTTTGCTTTTTTTTTCTGACCTTCTTTACAAATTGAAGGGGGTTTTTTTTGTTTGTTTTTTTTTTCATAGATCTACAAGACACTGGAATTTCATATTTATTGTCATCCATGAAGTATCAACCAATTAAATATAACTCAATAAGAAGAATTAGTACTTTTATGTCTGTATTTATTTATAGACACTCAGAAGTTTAATGTTTATGGTTGTTTTTAAGCTGGATATAAATATATAAGAATTACGCACAAATGGGGATTAACTAATTTTAGATGTGGAGTCTTAAGAAAATGAAAAGACTCTGAGTCTGAGACTTTTTTTCCACTTAATTCCATGAACATTAAATCAAGTCTTGTTTATACAATGTTTGGCATAATGATAGGTCTGATCTTCAATATTACCTCTTGGTTTTGCTATGAAGTAAACTAAACAGCAGCCTTGCACTCAGTGTAGACTTTGTGTGTGTATTTGACAATGGAGAATAGTTCTGCTGTTACACATTACTTGTGCTGACGGAGCTGTGAATTGCTGTCACAGTATGTTCATCAAATACCAATAGGTATTTCAAGTCAGCATCAGAAATTGACCCAGAAATAGTTCTGCTCAAACAAAACAAAACCCTTTTAAATAGAAAAATATGTAATATTTTGACCCATCAGATATATATTAAGTATAGGGTATAGATAGAATGGATAATCAATCCAGTGGCTTTCATAACTAAACAATATATTAACATTAGTGCAATAATTTCATTATTTCACTTTCAGTGTTGCTCTGCAATAAGTACCAATTGTGCATGATCATGCATGGTACTTCAGTACATTGTATGTGTTGATGAGCATGAGTTCTTAAAACAAGTTCTTCTATTATTCAGATAACTTTCTAGGAAAAATGTGTATTCTCAAGAGTAAATATAATAAAGACTTTTTTCAAATGAAAATTCTGAATCTGTGACGTGAAATTACATGTTTTAATTATTCATAGAATGTATGAGACAATTATTAATATCACGTAAGTCAGCTTTACTGACTAAATTCATGACGTTCCCGAGTAATGACAGTTTTTCTGTTCCTTTTAATACTTAGCATATATATCTTCTTGTCACATAGAAGCCTCCAGTTTTTATTTTGAACAAAAGTTTTGTTGGATTTGAATTTTTCAGTTCCTTTCTTGTACTTTTAATATCTTCACTACAAACAAAACCTACCCTAATGGTTGTCACACTCAATAAAATTGATTGTATTGTGTAGGTTTTGCCCTCTCTGTAGTGAACAACATAGTAGTTAGACCTCCTGCACTCTTATAAAATGTTCCTTTGTACTTGTTATTTTGAGAATTCCTTTGGAAGATCTTATGTCTTAAATAATTTTTCTTGGTTTATTGAATTTAGGGAAAGATACTTCTCTGGTTTGGACTACATATAAAGTGATATCTCTTCTTGCTTGGAAATACTGTTTCATCACTGAGCAAAAAAACACTTTTGTTGAAGTTCTTTATTGCTTCTGTCATTTAATTTTAAGAAGTGGGAATGGATAGAAATAAAATCTATCAAAATATTCTGTAAAAAAGGGGATTTTATGTTATGCATCTCTTATTTTTCTCCTCAACAGTAAAAATTCCTCTATTCAGTAGAGAACATCCATCATTCAGGGGTTTATTAGTTCCCAAAGTTTATGAAAAAAATAGAGATAGGGTATGTATTAGGCAGATTTGAAACTTCAGACAAGAAACTATGTGAGAGTGTAGGCACTAAGGATAAACAAAATAGGCTCAATCTACCTCCATCTTAGTTGTACCTTACATTTACTCATGGATAACTAAGCATTGAAATGCTGAACATGCTATTTCAAAATAGTTTTTACTCCTCTTGATTTCTTCAGTTCCTCAAGAGCCGTGACTATCCAAAGAACTCTTGGTAACTCTTGGCTGTGCTCCAGACTCACTTCTCAGCAGTGCTGTTGATGAAATTTGCCTGTGCAGAGTGGCTGAAGTGGGTTCTGTATAACATAACACTGTGTTCATAGAAGACTACACAAAAGAATAATGTGCAAGTGTGGTATAGCACTGTCAAGTCTTTCATGTTCTTTTTGAATTTATCAATGTCTGAGTGGATCCTGAAGCATGCTGATTGCAGGTAGTAGTTTACATCAGGAACTCCTTTCTCTGCATGTGGATGGCATATCACCTCTGTAGCTTCTTAATTTTTGGTTTTGGCAGGGATGTTTTGGGGTTTTTTTTAAGAACCAGCTTAGTTTTTCAAACATAAAGCAATTCCATATTCAAACAGTCATAAATCAGCAAAAAAATTTGAAATGAAGAGTGTCTTGTAAGGCAACTTCCTGTACATACCAGGTGAAATAGTTTTCTCAGTTTATACATCAATGAAGAAAAGTGTCACAGGTCTTAGGAAATATCACAACGTGAAATTGCTGTTTGTTACAAAGAAAATTACAGAAGATAAATAAGAAATTGTATTTAATGTAAATAGAGTACAGAAAGTGATAACAACCCATAAAAATTGCAAGAGTTGGTCAGTTTGGAAGGAACAGTGTTTAATGATGTCTTGATGTCAGTGCTAGGAAAATGAGCGTTATGAAGCAATTCAAATGGAAGCATGAAATAAAAACCATGTTACATGAAGAGTAGAAGATGTGAGCATTTTAGTATAGAGTGGTTTGCATTGTATTTGTATGATCAGAGGGTTGCAGTAGAAGTTAAGTAATCAGGAGATCCTGGGAGAAGTTCTTTCATATTACTGGAATATGAATAGAGAGAGAGAAATAACTTCAAAATTATGTGTTTTAAAAGTACGCCATTGAGGATGAAAAAGACTTAGACTTGCCTCAGTGTGGGAGAAAGAAAATGTTGAGTTTAAACTGTAAGCTAGGGACAGATAAATAGTAGTGGTGTATTCTGTAGGGGCAGGAACATGTAGCAAAACAGAAAATAATAGGAAGGTACAAGTATGAAATCCCGTTTTCCTTGAATTCAGAAGCTGAAATTTGTACTTTTTGAGTGATGTAGGAATCTCAGCTAAAAGATTCTGCTTTTGCATAATCTAATAATGAGACATCAAAGAGAGAATAGAGAAAGCACAGTCTGAAATATGATAACTGCTAAAATAGAATTAACTTGTTGGGGAAGACATTAGAGAAGAAAAGGAGGTTTGTAGATCAAATAGTAGTATAGTAATCCTTATTTTTAGTTTGAAAAAAATGCAAATTACCTGGTAAAAAGAGAAAAAGGGCTAAAGTTTTAGGAAAAAAACCCTCTTTTTAATTTTTTTTCCTTTCAGTAGCTGCTTTTATAATCTTTGAAAGACATTCTCTTGAATATTGATCAGCACTTCCATTTTCAAAACTCTGCTTGTTGATTGATAATTGATAAAGTATTTGATAAAGCATTTTTAAGCATTAAAAATTATGTAGGTAATAACCTGAGGTAGTATTCTTGTGATACAGTTCTATTTCATATTTTATTCAGCTATGAACTCACTCAGACACTTCTACATTCTACAAATATTTTCATTTCATTCATTCTGGTCCTAGAGATGGAAGTCGATATAGTCAGAAGTCTCTCAGATGAAAAAATATCTTCTAAAAGTCCCTAGTATATCAAAAGAAAATGTTTTTAAGGTAGACATGTGTATACCCCATTATCTGAAAATTCCAGCCCTGAGCTGTAGATTAACATCTGAGGATGCTATAGGTTTCAGTAAGAACTCTGTACCAATTTCTGCCACACGATGTTGCCAACTGTCTGGAAGTCACACATGTATTTCTACCATAAATGTACTCACAGAATTCCTGTAAGTATGCTAAAGACCACTCTAAATCCCATTCTTTTTCCAAAGCAATTTGGGGCCTGTTGTGATTGCTGTGTCATGGATGGCAGTATTCAGGGACTCCTGACAAAGTGCACTTCTGAGAAATGTTTTAGGTTCTCTGTGGAAAAAAAAAAAAAATCCTATCATTTGTCATACATTCTAGTATACAAGTGGGTTTTGGGGGTGAAGGGCAGTGGGAGTTGTAATTTTTTAATGATTGTTGTTTTCCTGTCTGTTTCCAAATACTTCACTTTTTTACCTCAAGAGCAGGAACAACTCACGTCATTCTTACTTTCTGTTCTGTGTGTATTATACAGACTGTGTCAGAAATAAGGCTATTTTGTTGTTATTGTAACATGGAAAAAATGAGATTAAAAAGTTGGATTTTAGATTTGGGATTTCAAGGTAATTTATAAATTTGTAATACACACATTATATAACTGTATAGAAGACAGTAGAAATTATAAATCCTCAGAGGGTCGATAATTTTAATTCTCAATAATTATTTTTTTTTAGATTTTGTGCATTCATACACATACTAACACACATATGCCCTCAAATTATATATTTCTGACCAGTAATTTATGCCACAATACTGACAGAGAAGAAAAATGTAATATATTAATAGCATAGACAATAATTTTATACACAAGTAGAACTACTTAATTCCTTTATTAAGAACACCAATTCCAGAATACATATTGAGAAAAATTAACTCTGGTCACAGATTTTTTTAAGGGAGGAAAACTTAGAATGCTGAAGAATTTTCAAGCCCTTCTTTCACACTGTAGGTCTTAGGTTTCTTAGTCTTCTATTTGTATTGTACTCCCTATAGAGCAAGGTTTGAAGTGATTTAAATCACCTTCTAAACACAAGATTTGAAAGATTCAATACAGTGCAAGCTTCTCCATATATTTATCAAGAAGCATGATGTATTAAAGTTCAACCTTTTATCTTCCCATCATCAACAAATAGATTTGGAAAAAAACCATCCTGTGTTGAATCAGGTTCTTTAGCACCCTTTTTCATTATGAATCGATGAAGAGTGGAATAACTGTCATTTACAACAACAAGGATTGGTTTTTTCCAGGCACAGAACTTGAGTTCTCCCTGAATGCCGACACTGTGTAACCATCCTCCTTCCTTTTGTGCGCTGGCTTGTTAACAACACTTGTCCTACCACAGGGGAACATGGGTTTCAAGTACCTCTTGTCCTGATGAGATTTGAATCTCCAGCTTCCATATGCCAAGCTATTTCCTTGGCTGTGTTTCAGTCCTCTTAACAGTGACAGCTACAGCTGCGGACACAAGATCCATATATCTTGGAGGAAAGAAAGAAAACTGACTCCATGTAAAATTTAGGGCACTTCACCTGAAGTAGTTCACAGATTCTTTGCCCTTCTCCTTTAGTTCACTTAATGGATTACCTGGAGATACTCTAATTTAAAGCACATAATAGCATCCATTTTTTTAACTGAATGTGAGTTGTCTTGTCTCACAGCACACCCAGCAAACAGATTTGACTGATGAAGGATTACATTTTTCTTGATATCAAAGTTCAGGTTTTTACAGGTTTGCTTGTGGATTTGGTGACCCAGAAAAGAATTTGTTATTTTCCTGTAATATGCAGTTCCAAAGATATTTCAGATGCCCGGGCTTTTTTAAGTTCTCCCTATTTAGATGATCAGATTTTGTAGGAAATTGCCAGTAGGTGGCCCTGACTGCTGCATTGTATCTGGCCTAAGTGCACAGTATCTGTGTGGATGATTATTTGGCAACACCTAAAAATCATTACTGTATTAATGCCAAGTGTACGATAATTCCAATCTTAAATTATTAACATGTGTGTCATGTAAAAAAAGAAGGTCAAAAAGATTGAAGTCTTAGAGCGATAATCTAATGAGGGTATGATACTTTAAATACTTCTGAAATTATTTTGGGTTTTGATGCCTTCTTTGATGTATTTCTATTTTCTTTGATAGTCTTGGAGTCGTCCGCATTTAACAATTAAAGATTATGGGTCTGATCCATTTCAAAGATGCAGAAAGCTTACAGCTCTTTGGAACTTTTATGAGTGTTCCTACTTCTACAAAATCAGGTCCAGGTTTTTAAAAAACACATAGTCCTAATTTAAGAAAGCTACCAAGCAAATGCATGTTAATGATACTGGTACACCAGATTCTTGAACACATGATGTTCATAAGTGGAATAGAAAAGTGATAATGCAGTGTTTTAATTCATAACATAGATTTATTTTTGTTAAGAATTAAAAAGCTAGATACTACTTTTAAAAAGCAAGGATATGAAAGAAAATAGAATACAGTTTTCTGCAACATTATAAACAAATTATTGAAGATCATCTGCCTATTTGAGAAAAAAAGCCACTATTAACACTAATACAAGAAAGAATATTCTGTCTAATAGCATATATAATTTTAAGGAAGGAAGGTCTTCTTTGTACTTTTATCTTAATGACATTTTTGTTTCAGTTATGTTTCAATAATCAGCATGAAAAAATAAAAATATATTAAAATAAAAGTTTATTAAATAAAAACTATTCTGTTTCAAACATATTAAATCAAAAAATGAAAGTGCAACTAAGGAAAATTATTAAAAATAATTTTGGAAAGTAGATTGCCAAGTTAGAAGTATTTATATTTTCGTAAGCTTTATTATAGCTTATTGTATGTTCATCTTCTTTCAACCATTGCTGACACACAGACTCAGACATGAACTTGTAATATGGGTTTATCCCCTACATTGATTTCCCTTTTAATAGGGAAAAGGATAAAAACAATTTAGTGAATGCATAAATGATACAAATCATTTTAATTACAAGACATATTTATCCTTAGAAAGATACGAAAACTGGGCCAACTTTTCTGTAAATACAGATAAGAAAAAAATTAAATATATTTTCTTGGGAGATTATTCCTCATTGGAGAACAAATGTGGAAGGTTTAATCTCCAAATTAAGTGCTCTTAGGAGGTCACTCACAATGTGTCTTGTTTATATAAATCAGCATCTGTCTTCGAATGAAGAGCTATAAGGATACCAGTGAACTTGGAACCTATAAATTTTCAAAATTGAAAGGTTAGATGACTGTACTCCTGAACCAGGAAGGTAGTATCATAAATTTAGAAAATATAAATAGTTCCCACTTTAATAAAGGCAGCTGATGAACAGTGTAATTATCAGTGTTTTAATATTTGGCACTGATTAAGTAATTCACTGCTTGATTTTTTTAGTCAGCCCTCACACACTCATTTCCATAGATACAGTGACTGTCCATCCAAGATTTTCATTTTCTGTCTTTCTAAGGTAGTAAATGGGAGTTCTTTACATTAACTAAGGATAAATTCTTCTGCCTAAGTTCTAGTCTGTGAATGACTAGCAAGACATATGTAACTTTATATTCTGGACCAGGACCTTGCCTTGAATACATTCAGCCTAAGGAATGGATTTGGTTTGAATAGAGACTCCCTATACTAAGACAAATAAACAAAAATATTTGTATTTCAGACTATGAAATAAGCAGCTTTGATACTTTAACTTTGAGCTAGAATTTGAAAGCAATGAGTTGATGGCAAAGCTAGGTAAAATGCCAATGAGGCAAAACCTGTGTTTTATGCAAAGTAAATTATAAACTTTGAATTTTAATTTAAATTTTAAAAATACTGCATGCAATGTACCAAATCACTTGAAGGATGAATTGTTGAATATCCTATAACTTCAGTTTATAATGTCAAAACATGAGTGAAAACTTGGCACTTCTGATATCGCTGTCCCCACCCCTGCCATCCCTTTGGAGTTACTGAAGTTAAATAGTGAGCAAATGGACCTGATGTTAAGTTGTCTTTGGTGGTTCAAGTGTTCCTGCTAAAAACCTTCTAGTAGCTGCCATATTGACATATAAGTGAGCAAAGAAGAATCTTTGAAAGAAAAACAAAAGGAATAATTAGCAAAAGGATGATAACACAGTGTTATCTGAAATGACATCAAAGAGAAAAAATCCAAATATTTGTACCAACTAGAAAAGGAAAAAGTTTTCAAATATCTCATAAAAGCCCTGAGTTGAAGGTGCTAAAAAGATTTAACCTAGAAAGTTTATGTATGAGGATAGAAAATAAAAAAATACTCTAATCCATGAATGTTGTCATGCAACAATGATGGCTCCTCTATGCTCTCTTCCAATTCTGGCAGCCTCTTCCTGATGCTCCTTACCATGCCTGTTATTCAGCAGAATGATCCAAAAACTGAAGGATCTCCAGAACTGGACATTTTGGTTTTCTTCCCCATAATGTCACTGTTTTATTCTCTATCTTTAGATATCATTTGTCATCTAAAAGTAGGTAGTAATTTCTGAAAAATGATATCATAGATGCAATTGCTTTGGAATCCAAATCAGAAATTGCCATTAAAATGTCTTAAACATCGTAATAGACCACATCAGTAAAAGACAGATAAGAGTAATAAGATTGCCATGTGTCAACTCTTGCATATAATGGTGATTTGTTTTTTTAACCTTACAGATTGCTAAGTAGAATTGTAAGTATAAATTATTGCATATTTTAATTATGGATATACCACAATAAGCAACATTCATGGCAGCTGTGACAAGCAATTTATGTATAATATATACTTCTATTTTAATTTCCTAACAAAGGATAGCTTTATTTCCCAATAAAATAAATTTATTCAGAAGGCTGATATTACATCCCAAAAGAGAAAACAAACCATAAAATTAAAACTAATATAAAAGTATTTCTTAAATATATCTAAAGAGATTTTAAATAGTTGGACTCTGCATGAAAATGAAGTAATTGCCTTTTTTATTTTCCAAGAAGTCATACGTTCCAAGTTTATCTAGGAAATCTTAAAGAAAATGTATTTTAAAATAATGGTGAAAGACAGGAGTATCTTCCTCTTCCTCCACAGGTAAAAAAAATTCTCAGCTGGATGCTACTTTAGATGAGAAATTACAGAGAAAAGACTTCACATACCAATGGCTTCATGAACAGCTTTTGGATTATGAAGCATCCAGTTCCAGAAATACAAAGTGGTGAGGTCATTGCCTTTAAATTAGATTTTTTTTTATTTTAAATTTATCTTGTAAAGTGAAACCGAAGTAAATGGTTCTAAAACAAACATGACTTTGCAGCTAGCAGACAGTACACCATATTTCTGGGTCCCAAATATGGCACCCTTTAGAACTGGCTTAGTAGTCATTGTATAGATACTTCCTCCACATTGAAATTGAAATTATAAAACGTTTAGAATCTTATCATAAATAACTACTTAGATTTACTTTAGCAATGTAGTGGGTTTTAGACTGAAAAGAGTGTAGAAAAAAGTGCTTATTCATGATATATTTTATAATGCTATTGATATATATTATGGTTTTATGTAATTAAATCAACTGTAACATTAGCTACATTGTTAGATTTGATTAAGGAAGTAAAAAAATACTTCTTTTAGGTAAAGAGTGTGTATTTATATTTTGTCTTCAAAACATAAACCCAGCGTTTACATCTTTATACTGCACTGTACTAAAGTGTTGTAAACATGTTCCTTCTATGTTCAGTTTTGGTTATTAAACAGGTAAAATGTCAATACTATTAAGGAAAAGGTTCATATTGCCTAAACTAACATGAAGACATAGTAAGTGTATTTTGGTCATAAATTCAATATAAGGCATTAGTTATCTTAATGAAGTCATTAGTAGACACAATGCCAAGCATGTCTAAGAAAACCAAACAAAGTGTCTGTAGGCAAGCAATGGGTTTAGTATATTATTTTATCATTATTTTCATAAAAAATGTATTTGCAATTAAATGGGCTGCAAATTGTTCTGTCTTGTGCACAAAAATATGCCACATATCCTGCTTGTATCAGTGATTGTAGAAACCAGATGAAAAACATGTTCCTTAGGAAATATTTGCAGAAATATTTCTCTTTTAGTCGTGATTCATAATAGAGAAATACTCAAAGTGTTTGTTTAAGATAATTTCCATGACTTTTAAATTGAATGAAAATACTGGAATACAACAGGTAATAATGTTTGAAAGTAAGACACAGAATTTTATAAAACAATTTTCTTAAATATTATTGTGCTACCTCTGCAGGTGTATGCTATGCCCTAGTATTTGTACTGACTTTTTTAAGGATCATGATATCTTCTTTTAATGTGCCAAAAGTCCAACTGATGTCCATTCAAACTTCATTGGTAGACAATTTAGAACAGCTTATATATTTTTTCAGCTGAAAACAATTTTATTCCTACAAAAAGGAATATGAAAACTGACTTTTCTACAATTTATGTCAACGCATACAAAAAGTCATGCTGGTTAAAATAGTTTGACTTAATATACTATCATTTGAATAAACAATTGTTAATTAGTTTTTAAATCAAGTACAAAAAATTAATAGTAATTGCTCTGATACTTTATCAGTTAATATTAATTTCCCTGATACATCTTAATCATGAAATTATTTTAAATAATTAGGCAAGATTGTTTCCTGAAAAGGATCTGTGCAGGTATTTTAGTGAGCCCAGTACAGTGGGAGTTACTGAAATTTCTATTCTACATTTTTCCCAGCTGTCGTTTTTTGCCTGAGTTAGATCCTGCAATATGTGACAACAGACAAGTACAGCTTGTGGTAAGAATTTGTTTCTTTGTAGGATTTTGCAGAATTCAGGTATTTTCAATCCTTATCTGGTGTAAAAACAGGATACTTTTTGGTTAATACAATTCAGTAGTGTTATCTCTGTTTGGCAATTGAGTCATCCCCTGATGGAGATCAGAAGAAAATATTTTAGCAAAAAACCCCATGTAGGTGCTTTGGGTTCTAGCATCATGATCTGACACTGAGTTTGTTTTTAAGATATCAAATGCTACTGTGTGTTTTTTAAAGCTTCTAAATCTGCATTTTCAAAAAAAGTTGAAAAAAATTAAATATGGTTCAGTACCAACTACATTATTTACTGAAAATGTGTATGCTTGTAAATTAAACAACTTTATATATTCTCAAATTCTGTATATAGCATACCTAAATCATTCTAATATGCTTTCAATTTCATTTATTGAAATACAGTAAGTTGGAATTGTATATTAATATGTTGACGTTATTGAAAGCATTCAATGAAGTCAGACTTACTCCTACTTTTTTTTTTTATATTTCTTTACATCTTAAATGCCTTCTTCTCTTTTCCTCATTCACTCTTTTTGCAGCATTTTAAAAAATTGGATTTTCTGAAACAGGTAGTCATGTAAATTGGCAGGAGGGGAAATATGAGCAATTTAACAATTTGAAGATTTACAAAATTGAAAGACTGTGTCAGAGATAACCAAAAATTCCTTTAATAGCAAGCAGTTGTGATGCCTCCAGGCCAATGCATTCTCACTCTATTTCTATATATATAGACTTTACATTTTAATGCCATATTAGCAATATTCTTATTGAAAAAATTTTGTGCAGTGTAAAAAATGGGGCAAAATTTTAGAAGCTAGGCAGAATTAGTATTTCATACTCATATACATGATGCAAAATATTGCATAAAAAATATTTCCCAGTTAGATTATGTGTCATATGCCTCATTTTGTTCTCTGATCAATCTTGCCCCTATCTAGCCTCTTCCTTCTTTAGCTCCACAACCTATGCAATTTGCATGTTTTGGAAATGATTCCATAAACTCCCATAAAATTCACCTTGGAAAAGAATTATTTTAAGCCTTACATGTTACTATTACTGTTTTCTTTAAGACAGATTTTTTCAAGTATTTTTCTCTGGCAAATGTGTCCAATTCTTCAGTTCTTCTAAAATCGAAAGGGCTGAAATAATGAACCAACTGACTGTTGTAGGGTTTGATATGTGGAGTCTAAAGCAGTAATTTGAGCAAATCATAATTTAATAATGTTATCTAAATTATATATGATATAATTATTGGTAAGCATAAGTGCACATAGGTAGATTGTATGTTATTTACACTAAGCAGTTCTCTCCACAAAACACTGCTGCAATCCCACAATAGCATTATGTGGTGTGCCCACATAACTGGCAAAGTTATGGAATTGTCACAGCCTGTGCCACATAATAACATAACTGTTCCACATGAGTGAAATACAGAGAAAAATGCAATAGAGGGTTCAAGAAATAGAAAATAGAATAAAATGTATCTCTAATGCAGAAGGCAGTACTCTACAGGAAGTGAAATAATGGTGTGGTTTGTACACACAGATGGCTGGAGAATTTTGGTTTTAAAATTTATGTGAGTTCTCTCTTAAAGGTTGAAATGTAAACATGCTCCTACTGTTTTGGCACAGTAGCTTACTTAAAAGGTATGAAATCATGATAAAAATCAAGTTAAAAGCTGCAATCATTATCAAAAAATTGTTGTAAACTGAAAAAAAATGGAAAATATATATTAAAAGCAAAGAGAGAGGGAGGAAGCATTAGGAGAGGAAAGCATTCCTGGGCATTTCCAGTAGTTTATTCCTATGCCATATGATTGAAACAATGAAGTTTTCTGATGTGCTAGACATTCCCTGCTTGTTATGTGTTCCATAAGCCTGCATCCTGAAAGTTTCATATAGTTTTCTAAATGATATTTGTGGACATTCCAGTAAATTAAGACTTTCTTTTTCATGGATACAAAATTGCATTTCAGTGGTTACATATAAACAATGAAGTCTTCTCACTGGGGATTATTGCTTTGTAGTAACCTGCTGTAAATCTAAGACTTTATTATGTTAATCTTAGTAATTTTGATGATTTTTCTCATTAGTAATACCATTGAAGTGCTTAGGAAGGCATGCTTACAGTTACAATTATTTTAAATGAATATAATTTTGTGGAGTAGCCTGTAGGATAGACTTCCTGATTCTTCTTGTGTGAAGTTTAAGTTACCTACAGGGTTAACCCCTTCACTATTGATCAGTATCTTCAATCATTTATATGTAACTTGAATTCAGAAGCACCTTTTATCTCTGAAGATGACAGAACATCTTGATAATTTTACCTGGAAATAGACAAATATACAAATGCAAAGCTGTGTTCAAGGCAAAGATTCCTCCTGATTGATATTAATTTTCAACTAATTAATAAGAAAGATTTGTGGTAGTAAAAAAAATGGCAGCAAGTCTGAAGAGTTAACTATGGTGATCACTACAGATGGAAGTCTAATACTACAGTCTGAAAAAAACTGTGCCAGTATCTTAAATTTCTTCCAAAATCTGGTTCTAAATCATAAGCAAAAAAGGGAAGATTTTAATTAGCTACAGAGGACTTTCAATCAGCTTCTTTAAAAAGCCAAATTAAGTTTTCTCCAGTGATTAATACAGCCTTAACTATTAGTCTGACTGTAATTGGGTGAAAACATTTATTTGAAATAAAATAACAAATATTTTACATCAGAGATCAAGATAGCCATAGTAAAATCTAGCATAAAATCCTGAATATCATTGTCTACAAGATGATGAAGCCTTAGTTTCTGTGATGGTAGGGATTGGATAATAATACAATGGAAAAGTTAGCTGTATAAAATTTGTGCCCTCATGGCCACATTAAAAAGACTTTTGTTGTGTGTTCAAACAGTGAGATAGAAATAAGGATGATCATTTCCATTGGTTTGAATCTCTTTGAGCATCACAATCATTGCATTATTTCTACTAATGAAAGACTAAAAGTTTTCAGTTTAAAGATTTTGAACGTAGGAAGCTCTCACAAGCTTAAAGCAACTGTAAATACTAAGGTCAATAAAGTACAAACAATTGGCAGGATAAAACATTTTTTTTCAAAGTTGCTTGGCACTGCTGTGGAAGAGAAAATAAAATATTGATGTTAACAGCAATAATAAAGACTAGCTGTGCAAAGCAAAACTTTAAATTCCTCGTCGTTAAACCTATAAAAGGTAAGCATCAGAGAGCAAGGGATAAATTTTCTGTGCGGACACAAAGGGAATGCAATCACTAAGGAAGAGTGTAAAATCTCTGTATCTTTAGAGGTTTTGGTTTGAAAATGCTTGGACTTTTTAATGAATTTTACATTAAACAGTGGCTGAGTAAAGACAAGGAAATGAAACAGGTCTCCATTTCATCTGAGTTCTCTAAGTTAGACTTGACTACAAAGCCTGTCTGCATTGGTGCAGTGCTGCTTTTGGTACAGTGAGGTAGTTTGAACAGGAAGTCTGGAAATTGTCTCCTCCAGAATGGCCTGCAACTTCATAGTAACAGCACTTTGCTGAGAAAAGGGGAGCTGTGGGCTTTATGCCCCTGAGGAAGGAGTTGAGACCCAGTCTCTCGATACCCGGTTGAGCAGTCTTGCTACTACAATGTTAGGCAAAAGTTTCATGCCATTACCACTAGCAGACTTTTCCTTTTCTGTAGTTTGTTTTGTAGTTTGTTTTTAAAAAAGAATTACCCAGTTAGACACCTGGTTCTGAAAGACACCTAGCTCTACAGCCCAGAGAGAGGAAAGACTGAATCTGCTTTGCTGGACTTCACTTCTGAAGGTCCAAAGTCTAGAGGAGTAAATCCTTATGTTCAGTACTTCCAGCCGACTGACTCGGGAATGCTGGGAATTTTGTAGACTGCTCATCAGCAGTGTCTGATTTTTCCCCATCATTGTTACTGGCCCTCAGTATCTTTTTACTGTTAGAGGCTGCTTTTGTTGCTGAATAGCTTTTCGTTTCATTCTTCAGTAAATGTGAAGTTGTTTCTGCAAAAATAACAATCTGCAATTTGCAGAGGGAGGTATCTTCCCGGTCGGTTTTTAAACT
Source organism: Molothrus aeneus (assembly GCF_037042795.1). NCBI lineage: Eukaryota > Metazoa > Chordata > Aves > Passeriformes > Icteridae > Molothrus > Molothrus aeneus. Next base: position 28,979,798 of record NC_089650.1, on the reverse strand, counting down.
TTGCCCTACATGTTCCCAAAACAGCAATGCTAAAATGAAACACGATTTTCATTTTTCTCTTGTCATACTTGTGTGCAGGTAACATGCCTCATGTCAAAACATACCACCACTGGATGTCAGAAGTTTATAATTAATATAATACTCTTGCCTAAAGTATAATTAAAATGCTGTCTGATGGTTATGGTTAATTAGCAAAAACCTTAAAGATTAAATTACTCACTGGGCCCATGACTGATTGAAGTGATATGTGTCCTGGATAAAGCATAAATATTGCAGAAAATAATCCAATATGACATCTCTGGCATTCAACTATAACTTAAATTATAGTCTGGTCAGTAAATGATCTTAAGCTGTTTAAGGTTTCATCAACCCTCTGCGAGATTGATTTTCTTCAAAATTACTGTACTAAAATGTTTTCTTTTGTTGTTGCATTGACTCAGATCACAAACCACAATTTTAAGATCGGCTCTTATTTACAAAAATGCTTTGACATAGTGCATTTGTTCAGCCTAGGCAACAAAAAAGGATTGTGGTATCATTTTGAAGAAGGTTGTTTGACAGACCCTGTTTGTTTATTTGGAGTAATGTGAGCTACATTCAGAAAATGTTATATTTTGTTTCATGATTGTGTACATTCTCTCCCACTGCTTCCAGGCAAGCTCTGTAAGCAGAGAAGACATGGATTTAGACCTTGTTTCCATGGCCAGTGGAAGTGCTTTGACTGAGAACAGAGAAAAAAATAAGCCGCCACACAGACACTCAGCAAGATCCTCAAGTAAGTTATGGTTCTTTTCAGTATCAGTATTAAAGATCACTTTAAAATGCTAAGTAGAACTGAGCATGCTTGGAATCCTTAATAATACATGATGCTTATCTTTCTGTTTCTTTTTTGTCTGAAGCCTTTTCATACATTTACTACAGTTCAGTTTAAAAACTGTGATGTCAATAGACTTTCCTCTTGTGATTTTAATGGGAAGTCCCCTGTGATGTCTTCTCATGGCTGAGTCCTGAGAAGATTTTCTTTTCCCTTAAGTATGAAAAAGATTTGGTTTTAATCTTCCTCTTATTTTATTTCCAAAAGAGCTTTGAAAAATGCATGTTTTGTTACCTGAGCACCAGAACACATATCACCAATCAAGGCAGAGATTTCTGTCATGTTGATTACCAGTCGTGCAGTAGTTTATGATCCCACTGAACTTATTATACCTCAGTATTAGAGGAGCCTTTTAAAGCCTTATATTTTTACCATTCTAACACCATAGAAGGTAACAAAAGACTCTATATATATATAAAAAAATTCTTGAATGTCATAAAATTATGGAATTTTAAGTTTCGTGTCTTATTTTGTGTAATATAACTGAAGAAATTTTAATATATTTCTGAAATATGACATACTCTATTTTTCTATTTGTGTACAGTGTTTTTTTCAAATAAATAAAAACCTAAACCCCCCAAAAGCACATTACGGAAAATTTAAGCTGTATTAAATTAACTTGGCAAAATTATCAAAATTCCTAAAACTTTTTAAGTAGTGAAGTTTCTTGAAATGTTGTCAAAATAGTGATCAGGTATTTAATATAATTTATATATATAAATTTCTGGATTTCCTTTTTGATTATGTTTTCATATATACTGAATTTCCACTTTCAATTTAAAAATTAAAATTCAAGAAAAACATGTAAAAATACTTGAAATCTCTATTTTTTTGACATACTTTGTAACGGCTTTAGAATGAAGATTTATTTACATTACTTCACCACAAGCAAAAAATATAGTGACTCAATATGTTTGTGCTTATTGAATTGTTTTACATTCCTAAAATTAGATTACATAAAATTTATCGTCATAGTCTAAGTTAATTGTACCAATGGAAAAAAACCCATAATTCTGTCTTTGTGCCTGCCATCTTAGAAAAGAATGAATTGTGTCCTTAGTTTTCTTGTTTCTCTCCATTGGCTAGTAATGAAGCCACACCATTTAAATTAGATGAGATTCCTAACTGCTAAGATCCTGAATCTAGGTGAGATAACTCTAAACTACTGATGTCAATGACAAAATTATCATTTTATTCATGTATCCAGAATAGAATGAGTCTGTATCTTGAATAATTGAGTTAAATAGTATACACTGCATTCCTATTAGTGTATAACTGTTGTTTAGGCTGTAACCTATATTGTAACTCCATCCAAAAATAAATTAATATGAACTCTTGCCTGTGTGAATCTTGGAGAATGGGTTTTTCTTGAGAAAATAAAAAAAGTGCCATTGCATTATGCCTTCAAGAAGGAGAGATTAGGAAGGGAGCAGGAAAGAACAACCAACTGGCAGAGTGATAAATGTGAAGGAGCGGGGATGGAGAGACAGAGAGTTTACAATGTCTGCTAATATAGGTATGCTTTCAAAAAATACATCTACTGTGCCATACCTACGTATTCATTCTTATTTCAGTAATCCAGGAACTAAGGAAAAAAAAGCCCAAGTCTTATGTCTTTTTGAATATGTTTATGCATATGTGTCTTTATAAATATTAGCAGCGTGGACTTAAGAAATTAAACAGTGATGATGCATTCAATTGTGTCACTTCTGATATATAAAATCACATATTACTGTCACCTTTTTACATTTCATACGCAGTTTAGAAACATGTTTATTACATTATTTCTCTTTGCCAGAGTCTGTTGCTTTTCAATGATCAGAATAAATCATTAGCCCCATGATATCTTTAATCTGAAAACATTATAAATTTGCCTTTGCTAGGAATATATTTGTTATAGAATGCTTTCTTATTCTATAGTGTCTCTTGGTTTTGCCTTCTGAAATAGTAAATGAAGTTGCCTAGGAACTGTTTCAGTGATTTAGTAGGTGTGTTCCCTTTGAGTTAACCTGAAGTTGTATTAGATTGTTATAAAGATGCTGTGTCCTTAGAGGTCCTGTCATTTCAATAAATTCTTAAATCAAGCTCTTGTACCATTTTTTCAGAAGATCTCAACCTCAATGATTTGACAAGCTTTATTAATAAAATATTATTGAGTTCACTTTCCAACATCCATAGTTGTGGCTGTTCCTCAGAATTCAATTATTGTTAGGAATCAAGAGCTGTTATTTGGGAGTATCATACACGTTCCTTATATATGACTTGTAATTTAGAAATTGTATCAATAAATTGTTGAGATCTTACCAACTGAAAAGTAAAGTCTAGAAATACAAAATAATGGATTCTTAAATATATTTACTAAAAAATCCTGCTCAAATTCATGTGATACGGAAATAAAATACTTTATATATATATATATATAGGGAAATGTATGAATTATCGTGTCTTTGTTAAGACAAAACATACTACACTTCAAAATTATTATCTTTTAATTTACAGGGGATTTTAGAAAGGCTAAGTCAAGATTTTAAGAAATATTTTGTGAACTTCCCAACTTTTATGTTTTTTCTATAGATTTTTTTCCAATGGCAGGCTCTTTGAATTCTGAATTAAAATATTTTAAGTTTTTTAAAAACCAAATTTCCTATTTTTTCTGAATTGGATGGGATAGATTAATCCTAAACTAATTTAATTCTGTTCCTTGACAAAGCTAAATTAATGAAGTATTAAAGGAATGCTTTTAACATAGAATATCTCAGTTTAAGGAAAGCATTTGCTTACTTAAAAGTATTTGATTTGCTTCCCTGTTACATGTTCAAAGGGAAAACTAACTGTTCATTAAATTGACCAAATGTTTAAAAAAAATGTATAACCTAAAGAAAGAGTAGCCATTGTTCACCCGGAGTAAATAGTTATCTGTCTAATTTATGACTTTGCTTCTGTTAATGGCCAGTATGTTATGATCTAAGAACATACTTATATTATGTTCCAGAAGGAATATAATATTCCTTCACAGTTATTGCTTTGTGCTCCCTAGTAACTATTTTTTTCTTTTCTATTTCTTGAGGTTATTTTTTGGGGTGGGGCTGGTTGGGGGGCAGGGGGTCTGAGCATTCTTTGCAATTTTTATTAACTCCATAAACATTGGTGTGAATTTCTGGTTGTATTTTTTGTCTCAATTCTTTCCTGAACACTAGTACTTTAGTCAGCATGAAGTTGCAAGATAGGCATAGAAATATTTTGCAAGATTTAGAGGATAAGCATTTTCTGTACCTAGCTAGAGAGTATGGGTTTTTTGCATATCCTAATATCTAATTTGTGAGTAGGCTATGACGATCAACTACCTTCTATCATCCTAATCTGTTTCTGACCGACCAGTGTTGGACATATAGATGAGTCTCCTACATATTTTACATTTTCTGTCATCATAATTTTGTGGGGTTTTTTTCTCTGCAAATTTAAACTTCATTTGCCTTATATTTGCCCTGGGAACTGCAATCTCCTGACCAAAATTTCAAAGTGAAATGTAATGGGAGCTGTGCCTCTAACTTTTATTTGAAATACTGCCCAGAATTCTTAATTCTCCTCTTCCCTGAATTTGAGCTTTTCCGGAAGCCTCTGATATCAGTAAAACTGCTTTCCAGGAAAACAAATTAAATAAATTAAAACCTGAACCTTGTAATTCCTTTATTACCCTTAATTCAAAAAATGGACCCATGTATATTTCCACTAAAAAACATTTATCAGTTCTAGTTCTCCAGTAAATTCACTCTTAATATTCTGCAACTGAGTGAAAATAAATTAATGTTGTTTAATTATACCTTTCTTACAGTGAAGTCTTCCAACTTAGAAAAAAGCACAGTAGCTTTTATTTCACTTCCTTTTTAAATCTTGCTCAATTCTTTTTGCTCTTGACAGAGCCCCCACCTTGATTTTTTTGCCTCCCTTTCTTTCATGAGAATTGTTAGAAACCCTTCAACTTTGTTATAAGCGGTGTTTTATACAGCTTCACATTAGAAAATCCTGCTTTCCTGTTTCTTTCTTCTTAGCATCACTATTGTCTATATATTCTAGTTCAAGGACTCCTGTCTTTCATTTAGGATTTGTAAACTCTATCTGTGTAATAAGCATCTCATTTTTAAACACTCTCTGAATTTGCTCATATTTTACCAAGGGGTTTCTTGTGCATATTTCTTTCATACATATGTATTTTTCTCTGTATTGGTTGACTATCAAACAACATATACCTAATCTTTTTGAACAGTCTACAGAATGGCATCTTAAAAGATGCTGCTTAATTGACTTTGAGGTTGCATATTAAAAAATTACCTAAATGCAGATTTTAAAGGCATGTAGAACTTGCTTTCATTGAATTTAACAGGCTAGGGAGAAAAAATAATACAAGAGCTCATGTAATTTCATCATCTGTCCTTCCAATTATGAAAAAAATTCAAGAACAGATATACAGAGGCCTATTCTAAATTTTAAGTGCTTAATTTTACCAGCCTCATACTCTTCTACTAGGGTTTGGGAGTTCTTCAGTGTGGATTTTTTTTATAAGAGGAACTAGCTTAAAAAAAAAATTCCAGTTCGAGACATTGGCTTATAGTTCACTTAAATATCCATTTAGAACCATGGAACCATTAGATCAACAATAAGTATTTCTGTCCTATGATTTGAGTAAATAATAACAGTTTTATGTTTCCTTTGCTGTGGGATGTTTTTAAGTAGATTCAAAAATATTCTCAAGTCAGTTCACTGAAAGGCCCAGTAGTTTATGTTTGGCTACTTCACAAGATCGTTGCACTGGATGGTAAAGATCTGTCTGTAAGATCTTCTTTTCCAAGGCACTCTTACTTTCCTTGCTTTTTCCTTCTAATTTGTCTCTTTATCATTGCTGTTTTTTCCACAGCTGTGCTCTGTAATCCTTTCTTTTACAATGAGAGGACCTTCTTTCTCTCCTCCAATTTATTGCAGCCTAAGCTTTCTCTCCCATCCACTCTTCTTTCCCACATATGCCATCAAGTCTTCTGTTTGTTTCTACAGATCCCGGTCTGATTACTTTTTTCCCCTCTCACTCTCTGTTTCGTTTTGAATCCAAATTATGCCTGACATTATTCCTCAGATTCGTCATCTTCTAGTTTAGACTTCCTCCAAATATGGCCTGGATTAGTGTACTGTTTCGGCAGATCTTAAGTCCAGTCTCTTAATGCACTTATTCTTTGTGTTCTTTCTCATTATTACCTGTATTTTTACTTCTCTTAATTATGTTAATTATGAGAGTTAGGAACCATCTAGTGCCCCATAATCCATCTTCTTTATTCTTACAGTTTCCCTTTGCCAATTCACAGTTTTCTTCTTGTCCATGTTTTTCTCCCTGCTCTGTGTCAGTCTCTTTGTCAAGTCATTCTAGTCTCTTGTGCCAGCTGTGCCAGGACATTATTTACCAAGTTAGCTTTAGCTCTCTCACCTTGATTCTGAATCAGTCTCATTTCTCTCTCAGATTTTAGTTGCAGCCCTTTGCCTTTTCTCTCAGTCTTCTTCCTGTAGGAGTTTTGATTCTTACCCTCTCCGTGGTTCCTCTCCTCCATCTGCCATAGACAGCATGAAACAAGAAGGCTTTTAAGTTCCCTGACTTAGCACCATTATCTTTAGGAACAGCCTTGCTTAGGTCCATGTAATATCATGGAAAAGCGTGTTTCCATACTGACTGGTATTTTAGTGAAAATAGACCAAAAGATCAATCATTCCTTCTCTGATCATGGAAAAACTTCAATTCATATATGCTTGATCCAAATTTGGATGTATCCTAAAAGGAGGGCACTGTTATTTAGTAGATTTCAGATCTGTCTGCAAGGGCAGCCTAAATATTTTACATATTTTCTTAGAAGTGACCAACCTTTTGGAAAATTTTGGGCAGACACTCAGTTTCATCCTAAATGGTCAAAATTGGGGAAATAGATAAGGAGCTGGAACACAAAATAAATATTGGGCTTTAATGAGCAGCAGTGCTGAAATTCTTTTTTGTAGTTGGAAAAGAGTTGTATTTTATGGGAATGTATTTGAAGCACTATGTTTATTATGTTTATTTTAATTGTGTGAAGTGGTAGTTAATAAATGTTTATAATATATTCTTGTACATTGTTATCTCTTTCAACTCCATGTGACTGAGTCACATTTTAGAGTTCAGATTATTCAAGTATGTAATTGTCAGCATGATCTTGTTAGAAGAGCATCAATCTTTGGTAAACAAAGAAATTTAAGTTCATTGTTTCTATAAAATTTTAGGACCAGTCTCTAGTCCTATCAGCATGAAGTCATGAAGATTTACAAACAAAATTTACCATTTACTTTAAAAAAAAATCATGAGTATGGTGTTTTTTCAAATCTTCATACAAAAAGGACATATATCTTTACATACTACGCAGGATTTCATATAAATGGATCCCCAGACTTGTCAATCCTATTTAAATTTTTTCTTAAAATTAATAAATATAATGTAAAATTGCAGCACAATAACTATGCAAACAATAAAACTAAAAAAAAAAAAAAAAAACAACACAACTTTAAGATAGCCCTAAGTAGCATTATTAAAAAGTTAAACCTTTCTGATATTTTAGCATTTACCTTTTTCACAGACCTGCTGAACCTACCTTCTTTCCAGAGCTTAAATTGATGTAAATGCTTTGCTGCTATGCATTCGTTCTGGTCACTTTCATTAAAATGTTGAGGTTTTTTTCTCCATGCCTTCTTATGCTGTATTTGCTTTTAAGTAATACAATATGGTAAGGACTTTGGAATAAATTATATCTCCAGACATACAATGTTAGTGGATCAATAAATGTCCTATGACGTTTACTATGCATCATAAAATTTCTATCATAACCCTTTTAACAAAGCTTTTCTTCTTGGACACCAAGAATTTCATTCAAAGCATTTTACATATTGCATTACTTATCAAAACAGTGGATATGTAAACCTTGACATTTGTTAAAAGACCCAGGCTTTAACAAAAAAAAGACCAGAACAAATTGATAGCAGAAAACAGATTAAACAACCAAAAAGTGACTGCTTGGAAATAGAAGCATGTGACATTATCCCAAGACGAGCTTTCAGCACATACTCAGAGTAAGTTTTAGCTATATGGAGGCATCTAAATGTCTCTCAGACTTTACTGGAGCTTCATATATTAAGTTGTTACAAGTAAATTAATGTACAGTAAATAAGTGTTAGAGCCTGTCTTCCAAAGCCTGCTTTAGTGTAGCAGAAATTAAATTGCTTTTCTTGGCTAAGATTTGTTCCCACATCAGTTGGTATTAGAATAACCATGTACCCTGTTAAATTATACTTAATATACTTGCCAGGTTCTATTTAATTCTAGTACAAGTAATGGTAATAATAATAATAATAATAATAATTTTCAAAAATATCAGTACTGTATATAGTAAACCAAATGTAATTGTTGTAATTTAGATTTAGTAAACATGTTAGCTTATATTTAATATATACACCTAATTCTATTTAGTAAAGATACTAAATATAGTATCTTGAGATGCTGTGAATCTTTCTATTGTTGCCTTTGGGCAAGGCCCACTACAAATACACTTAAAGAACATAACATGAACTAAAAGTATTTTGATTATGCTTACAGTTATTAATAAATCACAAATACACAAATCAATGTGTGTATTTATGCATATTAATGAAATATATGCCTCTTTATAGCAAAATATGACTATGTCATATATGTCACATTTATTTTACCAATTAAGAAATTATGATAGCAGTAATGTGATTCACTCACATGCTAGTATTCTCTTAATTAACTCACAAACACAACCACTCCTTTGCAAGATACATTGCAGAGGGGAAAATGGAGACATTGCAAATCCAAGCATGCTGTAAAAGTGTTCACATCATTAGTAATGCTGTAAGAGAAATATGTAAGGTCCTTCAATAAAATCCCCAATATAAGAGAAAAAATATAATGAGGATTCATTTTTATATGTTTTGAGGGTTTTCAGAAAGTTAGGGTTTTTTTCTGGTTTGTGACTTTTTTTTTTAACAAGACTGTTTTTAAGGACTATTTCTAGATTCAGCCTATCAATTCAAAGTGCCACTGTCATCCCTTACCAGACTCTCTTGTCTCCTCTCATTCTCTTGATCTTCACAAAATTCTAACCATTTCCTAATGGAGGTGTCTTTATTGAATATTTCTGAAGAAAAAAAAAATGCCCGTTTGTAAATCAGAATCAGAAAATCTTTTGTAAACACAGGTATTGACAACAAAGTTACTGAGTTTTTTTCGTTTACACGCAATTTTTTTTTACTTCTTGCAAAATTCTACCTTGATGCTCACTTTACACTTAAGTGCAAAGCTGCTCTTACTTGAGCACATGTGAAATACTCATACCTAGATTTTCACTGGAATGGCAAAAGCCATGAAATAAAAGTGAGCGTGTTAATTTTTGGGCATATGTACGATCAATCAGGTAAGTCCCATATTTGCAACACATTCCATTCATTATTGGATTAGATATTAGGAAAAATGTTTTCACCGAAGAGGTAATCAAGCATTAGAACAGGCTGACCAGAGAAGTGGTGGAATCACCATCCCTGAAAATGTTCAAAAAACATGTGAATGTGATGCTTAGAGACATGGTTTAGTGGTGGATTGGGCAGTGCTGAGTTAATGGTTGGACTCCATGGTCTTAGAAGTCCTCTCCAGCCTTCATGAATCTATTATTCTATTCTTATTTTTCATTAATCTTGCTGTTTGGTCATGCGTTAAACTCTAGGAGAAAGAACTGCAGCAAAACCCTTTCTCATATTTGACTAAAACTTTGATTATACCTTTGCTTTAGGACACAATTTTTCAATCATAAATAATATTTAGCCACTAGCAGTTACAATAACCACGAGTGTAACATCTGAGAAATAGCTGTGATCTGAATAGGAGTAAGCAAACTGCATTATGCTGGTGTGATTTATCTGTCCTTGAGAACTCTTCTTCAGGGAATAGTCTTTTGGTACTCCATGCCAGCTCTGTCTTTCATCACTCCACCACTGATAACTGGAACAGCAGCATTGATAACATTACTCATCTCGTAGTAGATATTTAGTAGATATCAAAAGTGATTTATCAGAAGTGCAAACATGATTATAGTCGTTTCAAAGATGGAAAGATGGGACATACAAAGGGAATGATTTACAGTGATTTACATTACAGTGATATTTCATTCCAAATTAGTTGATCTTTCTCTACAATGGCTTTATTTTCTTTGGCTGAATTGTGCTGAGAACTGTGTAAAGGGAGGAAAGAAAGAATACAGAGTTAGTCTGTGCTTCAACAGGTCACAACTGTATAATAAAGTTTAAAGCAGATGCTAGGAAGTCTAACGAGAGCAGATTTTGAAAAAAAAGAGACCCATGACTATCAGACTTTGGGACAGCCTCTGATGTATTAAACCTGCATACAGCAGGTCTTTGGGATTTTTTTAATGGAACAATAATACATATTTCATACTGATGTAAGGACAATATATTCCTTCCAATGCATTGTATATAATTACAAGTGGAGAGGCAAAAACCCTACATGTACAGATTACTGAAATCCATAATGAAAATACTATTTACCAGTGCCCATATGTTCATAAATAAGTGAGGACATTTGTTAGTCCAGAAATAATCCAGATCAGGCAAATAAGATTAGGTTGACTGTCTTCCTATATTGACTCTATCACTACTAGACTAGTTTTCAAATTCATTATTGATAGGCTCTTTCTAACATCTATTTTTATTCTCTTTTAAAAATAATGTAATAAAATGTATTTTTTGTCAAAATATACCAAAAAAATGTATGTCTTCTTTACCCAAATTGTGATACCATGTTGAAGATGAGTGCACAGACAAAGCATAAGTTAGCCACAGTTTTGTTTTCCACTTTAAATGTGCAATAGCAATTTCCTTTTCATTTTTATTTTAACAAAATTTTCCAGTCTTAATTATTTTTGTTGTTTAACGATGTTTTCAATTTCATAAAATATTTCTTGAAATTAAAGGCATGGAATTTAAAAAATATTATTACCATGTTAGATTTATTTCGAAGTTTCATTAATTAACCACTTAATTTACTAATTTGAAGGTATCAGTCTTCAGTGAATATGCTATGGTTCCCAGGCAAAATAATTAATGGAAAACTTACTGTTTGATTAAATATTTTCTTTGCTCTTTAACAAAAGCCTTTGTGTACTAGCCCTTCTGCTACCATTTGAGATGTTAAATAAAATAATCCAACGGGAAGGAAACTGGGAATGTTGTAAGGGCAAAATATCAGAATTTTAAATCTTTAGGAGATACATCTAGAATAAATTATATATTTTAAGAAAAAAAACCAATTGGCTACATCTGTAGAGCCATAAGAAGATGAATGGAGATAATGTTAAAAGTACTTGAAAGCTCTTGGTTGCCAAAAGAGAGAGCTGTTTATTAAGATACATTTACAATAATTTAAGAATTCATAAGAAAGGGAACTGTAGGCTGGGAAAACCTCCTGACATTTAGATCTAGAAGCCAACAGGAAGGCATCCATGAGAAAACAAGGAACTTTTACTCTTTGAAATTTATAGCTATTTTTTATATATTGGTACGTAGAATGATGTTCACTTTTTTGTCACTATGTATTCTGAGAAATTTAATTTTTCTATTGAGCAGTACTAAAAAGTTAAAATATTAAAAATACTGAAACTATGTAGGTAATAATATTTCCCTTTGGTAAGTGGCAAAAGTTGTTCATAAAATATGCATTTGATAAGCTAGCATGTTAATTTTTTATATTATATATATATACTCAAAGACATGAACTGCTGTATTGTGAACATCATATCATTCTCTTGTGAAGTTTGGGTTGTCTTCCACAGATGTTTTCCTTCTTACACATGCCAAAGAAAGATATTATCAGGTGCAAAATGTTCGTTTATTTTAAATAAATATTATACCTTTGGTCATGCCTACTAGTTATTTTATTAAAATAACTGTCTGAAGAGTTTTTAGAAGCTATTGTCTAAATTACGCAAGCATCTGTATGAATGACAATGAAAGTGATTGTTTCACATATTCCTATGTGTTCCTAAATTTTTCTGTGGCATCATCCACCATTTAAGTATTCCTGAGCTTTGAACAAAAGAAATTTTTTTTTTTTTTAATTTGGTCTAACATAACCACAAAAACTTGTTAATTAGATATGTCTTCTGAACTAGTTCTTCATCCACTTGAAGGATGAGTTTCTGTGTCAAAAGCATTGAGTATCTCTGTAAGTGTTTAAGTTCAAAACGGATGGATAATGACACTTCTAAAAATAAGATAATTTTGGTTAGTAATTTTACTGTCTTTTTGGATGAGTTAATTTTTTTAAGTACTGCCTTATTAAACTGCTTGTGTTACTTTTAAATGGTGAGTGATACATAACTAAAAAATTGTGTGCTTTCTAATTGCACCTAGAAATATTATTGTCTTGAAAAGAATATGGTACAGTGAAATTTAGGGCGTTTTGGTTGGTTGGTTTTTAATTTCATGTCTGTTTTGTTGTTTAGAAAAGAATATTTCTACTCCAGAAAAATCATGTTTGAGTCCATCTCATACAGAACGGATATCATTTCGAGACCATCCAGTGCAGCTAAGTGGAGGATGGGGAGCAGGCAAAAAAAGGCAAAAGCTTAAAAATATTAGCTGAATGTTGGAAATAACTAGTTGATTTAATCAAACTCAGCCAGCATATGGAGATCTGTTTCTTTTTAAGCCTCTTTATATCAGTTGTTGGATTTTCATTTATTACCAATAAACCAGTTTCAGTTAACTACTTTTGACTTATTTTATTATACATGGTTACGGTGGTTGGGGTTTTGTGGGATTTTTTGTCAAAGTATTTTATACCTGTCAGTAAGTTATCATAGTTTGTGTTTTCAATTGCTTATATGTTCATGTGGAATAGAATGCAGAACTGATGAACTCAACAAGGTTTGTTGTACAGTGACTAAGTTTGGGCTTGCTTATAAGAACTGGATGAGAAGTCCAAGTGTAATAAAGGTTCATGTTCATGTGATGTATGTCACATATTGAAACACTGAATTATCATTTTCTCACAAAATAAAATGCATGCTTGCAAAGTGTGTTGTGAGGTATAACAGGTGGCAATGCCATTCTTAGAGAAGTCTGTTTGGAATACTTTACTAAACCAGTATACAAATGATGAGCATGCACTTTCCTTTTATTAGGAAGATGAGTAGTCCTCTATCTAGATCTTTCATGATAAATTATTGTTATAATATGTTAAAGCAACCCATTGTGGTTTTATAGTTTCAAATACTTCTGTTTCCTAGAGGATTGATTAAAAAATTAAAGGTTCTCATTTTGTACTTGGATAATGTAAAATTAGATCTATATGTTACTGTTAACCCAACTTAATTTTTTCACATAGACAGGCTCCTTCAGACCCGTTTGTAAATGTTTGGTGGTGCAAGAAAATCTAGAGAAAAAGAAATACTGTTTCTACTGTTCATGGGTATCTAACTCATTACTTCTAGTCAATGCTTTGTCCATCAGCATACAGGACAGAAAATGTTCCTTCATTTCAAAGCCTAACATTATTTTCATGTTTTCCACTCTGAGGGTATAAGTTGTTAATTGGATCTTTAAAAAGACTGACTTTGGTATTTTCTTGTCTGTTTTTGTAAGCCACAACCCCCTGTAGATGGAGAAAGAGGTAGAGAGAGTAATGGGGCTTGAAACTTCAGTCAGTAAAGAACATAGATTCTTGCATTGTGGCTGGTTTTAAAATGTACTTAAATTAACATGTGATGTTATTTTGTAAAGTGTTTTCTATGCTAACATACCTATCTAACTATGGGTTAAAGGCATTTATCTCCACTTTTGTGAATACTTGCATTAATTTTCAGATAAAAAGATGGCTGATCTCATGGAAAACCTCCAGTAAATAATTTTGCTTGTTTGAACCACTGTCCTGATTTTATTATCACTTTGCTTTTGAGAAGTCAGTGCACCCTATTTCAGAAAAGATTTCTTTGCCTTTCTGGGGAATTATGGTCAGGTTGCTTAACCTGACTATAGAAATCCTATGATTGATCTTACCTGGTTAATTTTCCAAATGTATGTAGTGTTCAGCTTGATTTCAGGATCTGCAATGTAATGACTTTTAAATGTCTCCAACAAATACTGGAGCTTTTGCGATTTTGCTTTTAACATCAAGGTTATAATTTTTTTAGGAAAAACTTTGTCATTTCAAAATGTCTGCCCCTACACTTGGCAAAGTGTGTATCCACCATTACAGGTATTAACTGGGAATCAAAATACAAAATCAAGAGCTTCATAGCTTAACACTTCTTGCAGATTGTCTCCTCTGTTTGTCTAGAGTATCATAATATACTGCACATCACCAAAGCTGTAAATAAGGGATATTTCATATTTTATGCTTCTTTCTATATCTGTATCATCTATATCTGTATCTACGTTTATATCCAAAAAAGTGTCTGCTGTAAAAAAATTATCATACCTAATCTGTTTTCATGGTGTTTCTGAATGAGAAATACCTCCCAGCCTAAATAAAATGTTTTGGCAACATTTTTAAGGCCTTTTATTTTGCAAAGATAAATGGTAACTTTTTAATATACAGTTTACTAAATTAAAAATTGGAGTGACAATATTCACTGACAAGCCTTTTATGTTCATAAAACACTTAGTCTGCGTAAGTTAATATACCCAACATAAATTAAGGTATAAAGTATGCCAAAACGTTGCTGTTTTCATTACATAACATTGCAATGTGTAATAAGGTGAGGTCTTACTGTATTCAACATATTTTTCTCAGAATTGTAGTGTTCAAAGTACAGTATTTCTGACCAAATACAGAAAAACGTGCAAGGTACAACTTCTGTTCAAGCTAGATAAGGTGAAGCAACCAACACCACCATGCCTTGGTGTTCATCATCACATCTTGGAGTGTGTAAGGTCAGAGGTAGCACAGATGATACGTGGTGGATATTTATGACACGAATTTTTCAAGCCCTACTCTGCAAGCAGTTTTATGGGGGGTTTTGTGTCTTTGGGGGATTTTCTTTTAGTTCTTTCTTTTTCATTTCGGGTTTTTTTTTCCTTTTTTTCCCCACTTTTCTTCGTGTCCCCCACACCTACCCCCTGATGCAGTAATTCCCATTTAGGACAAGAACAGATTCTTAAAAGTAAGTTTCTCTGTCAGTCTGTTCTGATGTTGAAGTGACTGTGAGTCAGTGACAGTCCAGCAAAATTTACATCACAGAACCCTGAAACTGCATTCCTGGACGCGCTGCTGCCTTTGCAGTGCTTCAGACTTCTTCCAAGCTCGCTAGCCTCATCTCCTCGACCCTTTTTTCTGTTCCCTGAAGATCTCTTAAGATCCTTGAAGATCCTTACGATCCTCCTTTAAAGAGGAAGGACTTCGTATGAACGAGCTCTTTTAAAAGATCTTCCTTGTATGTACGAAGCTTGAGACTCGGGGAAGTAGGAAAGCATTCATTTGAAACAGAGAAGAAAAGGACAAGGTGCATTTATGTGTTGAAACGTTGATGGGTGTTACTCCCCAAAGCAAAGTGAAGAGCTTTCTACGAGCTCGTAGATCCCTGAACTGTCTTTTCCTGTGCAACTTACCTGAAGGTGTGCTCAGGAGTTCTTTAAACCCTCGGTTGTTTCAACCGGGGCATCAGGAAAAACACCTGCAGCAACAGGGGAAAAAAAAAAACAACAGAACAACAAAGCTCCCCTAAAGGCATAGCCTGAATCTTAACGAGGTGCTAATGTCAGATCACCACACCTCAATGACAATAGCCTGTGAGGATATGTTTCTCGCTGAATAAAGGGCAGGTTTACCTACTTCAATCACAGTACCGGTGCTGATCCAAAAGATAATTGTTCAAAGGCATTTAGGCATTTCGTGCTTTAACAGATATACAAATAGCCAGTGTATAGCATTGACATTGTTTTGGTGCTGGGTGAGGTAGTGTTACATTTTGACTAAGTAAATCGTTATCTTTAATTATTAATAATCCTATTATTCGCACATGCATTCATAAAAGGTGTGTCCACTGTAAACAGTGTTTACGTTTTTAAAAACCTTGCCACAGATGGCATCCAAATCTGGCCTCGGACGCATGGCTTCAAAACTGTGTCTTGGTCTTCCATTACAATCGTTAAAAGCACTATGAGGAATATATTGGTTTAATATCTCTTTGATTTTAATTTCGGATTCTCATGATAATAGCAATGTATGTATACATACTGAAAATCCTTTTATTAGCACTCATGGAAGCCAGACTGATATTGTGGGATACTTTGCAATCTTAATATGCTTTTCTTTTGTCAGAAAAACACATATGAAAAGTAGCTATTACCACATGGCCCCAAAAAAGCAGGAATGGAACTCTTGATTATATTATAAAATATTGAGTTGCCTGATGTTACATATGAGTTCCAAGCAGTTTGTACTTTGCTTTATTAGCTGGAGAAAAAAAAAACCAAAACAGCCAAACAAACCAATTTCCAGCAGCTGGGGGTTTTAATGTTTTGTTTATTTTTTTCTACAGTCATAAGTGAAAAATTAACTAATTTTTTATAGCAGTTGTGAAATAGTTGTGTTTGAATATTAATCTGTGTCAGTCGCTGCAGGTTTTAGAGCCTGTGTGAGAAATATATATCTATACGTTCATATACACTTTCATACCTACTTTTGAATATACTTTCATATATCTATATCTATATAGATATGAGATTGGGATGTCAGCTGGTCACGGATGCAGATGTGGTTAAATAGGAATGCGACACCTCTCTTTTCACACAAAGTCAGAAAAATATGCCAAGTGTAGGGGAGGAGGCAGGTATGGCCTGCAAGTAACAGTGTACATTAAGTAAAGTAGGGTTGGGTCTTGTGGACATGTGGACAACTGCTCTCCTGGTTTTCAAGGCAGATGATGGACAAGAGAATGCCGACCACATGTCCTTGGCTACATCCTGAAGGCACTTTCTGGTGCCAAGTTGTGCTGAAGGTTTGTTAGCAATAAAATACCCGTTGGAGAGATGTTCATGAAGTTCCATGACGTCAAATGAACAGAGACTGGATTTCTGAAGAGATTTTTACTGGAAATATTGACTAACTTCGCCAGGCTGACCAGCCTTACAAGGACTGGAAGTTGAAATTAATGACGCTATGAGCTACACTGTTATTTACAGGTCATTTAGACAAGTGAATTGTCCTTTATGGTCACTTTCTCCGTTATTTTGGTGACAGATGCAGACACAACAGCTTAGTACCTAACTAGCTGCCAAAGACTAGCATTTGTTCCTCCCCTGGTCTTCATTCCAATGTTAAATACATTTGTTTAGAGTTAGTAACCTTTTCTTAATTTCATAGTTGATTGATTGCTACTTTATAGCACTTCTTTTTTTCGTTAAACATTAAATAAGCCAAATACCTAGGAAGATATAAAATTACTTCTGACTGAGATGCAATAGCTAAGAGCTTGATAGCTCTTTAGCAATAAAGCAGGTAAGAGCATTTTATGTGGGTAACAACAAATGCCGATTCACAAAATTAAGTGATAAAAACCATGTTTGTAAGAACGTAGCTGAGAATCGGGTTCTCTTTATTCCTAACTTACTCATTTGTTAAATTACGCTTATACAAAGAAACCAGAGGTTAGCAATTTATTTTTTTTTACGAGGCACTACTTCAATCCTGAATGCAAATAAGCACCACCAAATAGTTGTGCCGCAGCCAAGGTGTTCCACATATATCCTGAGATGGAAGACAGCTTTTGAGGAGAGAGTGCTATAACTAGTTGAATTCTAATACAAGATAAATGCCTCTGTTTCAAATGGGCACAATTTTCTAGGCTTGTGAGCCGTGATCTGAAAAAAAAAAAAAAAAAAAAAAGGAAAGTACACAAATAAAATGGGCTGTATATTCCTGCTACATTCATCAGATGAGAGCTGTCCCGTCCAAATAGTGTGGGTTTTGTCACCATTTCCGGGTAGGGAAGGTTCGAAAGGTTGTTCATTGAAAGTTCACAGGTCAGCCGTAGGCTTGGCTCGTTTGTCTAATACCTTGCTGTTCGTGCGATTGAATACACTTCTCCACAGTTTTTCTTTAAACGATGGTGTCCTGTACATGAGAAAAGAAGGATTGTTGCGGGATTAGGAAAGCACGGCTAGGAGATAAGAGAACAAAAATATCGGCCTCGCAGTCTCTAGAAGTGGCAGTTTCTGGTGGCTTTTCTCTTGCCTCGCGGGTTTTTTTCTAATTTGCAGGTTCTGTGAGAGGTGCGGCTGCGGCCGGTGCCAGCTCGGCGCGGCCCCGCTCCGGAGCGACAGCGAGGGGCTGTGTCCGGGAAACCGGCACGGATCCTGGCTCCCGTTCCGCGAGCCACAGCTTCATTTCCCAGCCCGCCTCCAGACCCATGGATTTCTATGCGACATCTGGCCGAAAATAATTTTTTTTAAAGCATCAAACAAACAAAGCAAAAACAATAGCAAAGAGCTGCATTTTACACAGCCCCTTCAGGTTTGTGCCGTTTGCATTCGTATTTAATTTCAGGTAATGACTCGGGAAGTTGTTCCCTTTCATGTAATGTGCAGTCTGGCCGTGTGCCGGGTTAAGCTCAGAGCTTCGGGCAGGGCGATGTGGGAAGGACTTGTCCCTGCTCAGGAGAGATGCGCTGGCTGTGGTGGCAAATGGTCGAAGTGGGGGGGACCTGCTTTCACCTGGTGGGCACCGCTTGTCCTGCGAACAGAAGGCGAGGCAAAGATTCAAGCTTACGCAGTTTTGCTCTACCTGATTTCTTGATAGCATTAAACATTTTGTGCCTTGCCACAGCACAAATGCAGAAAGAAATAAGAGAATGTCCTGCTGGGTCATGTCATCTCGCTGCCCATTGCTGTCTGATACGGTCTAGAAAGAGCCAGCACGCAAACGGACTAGGAAAAATGTCTCTCATGGTGACTGACGTATGCCGGGTATGGGTTTTGTCAGGAAAAGGGAAATATTTCGAGGCAATTTGTAATACAGTGGATTAATTTGGATTGCCCAGGGTAGAAACAAAAAGAAGACTGTCTCTAACCAAAGGCTGGGGGCTGGCCTTATTGGCCAATATCAATATTTGTGTGGAAAGCTTAAAATATGATGTTTTTGCAAGAGTTGAAGTTTTAAGGGTGGGGGGGGGTAGAGGGGGGGGAGAAGGAGGAGAAGGAGGCCCGTGGATGAAATATTAGCAGCATATCGGTTAACCACTAAGTTCTTTTTTGTATCCATCTAGCCGTTTCTGGTAAGAAGGGCAGAGAGTCTAAAGGCTCGGGGATAGATGCTCCTTAGTGCAGGCTAGCGTTTCAAAAGATACAGGCAGCTCTCAGCAAATGACAAAATAAGGCTGAGACTGTACAGAGGCGGTGCTGAAAGACCGGAATAAAATTTCTCTGTGGCTTTCAGCATCGCTGAATTATACATTTTTAATCTCATCTAGCACACATCGCATTGGAGGAAAAAAAATGCAAAAAAAGCAAGGGTTCTTTCAAACGAGGTAGCCTCGAGAACCGGCAGTCCTTGTCAAAGCAGCTCAATGCATCCATTTGTTACTACCTCCAACTTGAACAGGGATCTATTTCTTAGACCCTGCCCCTTCTGTCTCACACCTTCCTTTACCTTCGTGCTTAGAAACCACAATGTCGACCCATATTTCATGGCTTAGAAGAAATCAATTCATCTGAGATGACAAGGCAGCCCCCCACACATTCTCCAGGCCTCTCGATACATTCAGAGCCTCGGGTCGCTCCGGTAATGTAGCCCTTATATTTTCGGAATTGTCGCAGTACCAAACTGCCGTCAGGGAAGGCTGGGTAACTTGCAAAGGACTTGCTTTCCTTTTTATCTGCTCCCTTGCATAGGTACGCTAATGCTCAGTGCCCTACAGCCCAGCGTGGGTTCGCGATGGGAGAGGGAAAGGGGTAATTTAGAATTGTTCACTACAAACTCGCTCTCAGCTCCTTTGGGGGACGGCCCGCTCCTTGGGAATAAATTCCAGGGGTAAGGGTGGCAGGAGAAGCAAAGGTTCACCACCCGTAAAAGCCTAATAACGTGCTTTTTCACGTCTAGATTTTTCTTCTAAGGCGTCTGTTTCTGTGATGTGAAGAACGGTGTTTGTCTTTTGCGTTGGGAATATGTCTATAATTTGTTGGAAAGCTTGGCAGAGGGGGAAGGGATGAGGATTTGGCTTCTGAAGAGCCGCTCCGGCTGCTGGAGCGCAGCTCGGCCGAAGCTGCCAGAAGCTTTGTCCCCCGGTAAGGGCGGGGGCACAGCCGCCTCCTCCGGGCTGCGGACAGAGCGGCTCTGTGCTTGCCTCACCTAACATCCCGAGCAGAAGCCAGATCCTACTCATAGTCGAAGTGCGGCGGCGGGGGAGAGTGGAGGGGAATAAATACGTGTATCGGACCTGAGAAGCATCTTTAGGAGCAAATCTCTTCTTTATGGTGGTGCCAAACTGCACGGGGCTTTGAGTCCCACGACCCAACTTTCAAATCCTTTCTAAACTTGATAAAGGGCTACAATAGCAGTCCGATGAAGCATAGATTAAATTCGTGTAGGATTTGTTTTTATAACACATATGTAAGTAGGATTCATTATAATTTGAGCTAGATCAAGATAAGAGATTAATGCTTTTATAGAGCATCTCTGCTGAGATTTTCTATGGGGCTAAGATTAAATCAACACACTAAATATTATCTCATTCCATTTTGCGTTAAAAAAAAGAATAAAGTTTAAGAAGCGTCACTACCTGTTGCAAGAAGAAAATTGTCGAGGTTTGTCCAGCCCTGACAGCAATCAGCAATCCTGCTTCCCTAACGGGGTAATTTTCCCATTCACCAAATTTCTTGCCTGTCCCCTGAATATGCACATGGAATCTTTATTTTGTCTGTGCAGGTGTCATACGGGGTATCTCCCTAACAGCTGAGCGGGGTATCTCCCTACTGTCAAAGCGCCAGGCTGCAGGAACCGTGAAATGCTTGCTGTCGTTGCGTTCGGGCTGTTGTCTGGACTGGACCTGGAAGGGTCTGAACCTCGAGCCTGGCTGGGAGAGTGGGAAAGGCTCCAGGCTCGGGCCCAGCCTAATGAGAGGCAGCACCACGTTCCCTGCGCGATCTCAGCGGGGCTCAATAGACCCGTCTGCTGCACACGCAGAATTAGGGTTACCGAGTAGAAGTGCTGTCGATTTGCTCCTACACTTTCGCTGATCTCTGATCCTACAGATCCCAGGTTTCTGGTAAAGTCACTCCAAACAGTGTCAATTAAACATTTCCTCTCCGAAAAGAAAATCTTAAAGCTATCGACGTACACCAGAACCGATTTGTGTTTGCTCAGGTGAACAAAACCTGCTTGTTAGGAAGAAAGTTCGTTAAAGGGGGCTTGGATTGGGACCTTTTGCAGCCTGGCTGCGGAAATCCGAAACACAATCTTCATTTTCAGGGATTAAAATAAAAATAGTGATGCTTCACATACACCCACCCCCCCCTCCCCCAAAGGAAAAAAAAAAACACAAACAAACAAAAAAAAAAAAGAAAAAGAAAAAAAAAGAAAAACAAACCCAACAAAAAATACAAAACAAACAAACAAACAAACAAAAAAACCAAATGAAGAAATCCAACAATCCCCCAAACTCAATTTCTTTCAGTGTTCTTTGAGAAGCAAGGCACTCCTTCTTGCTGGCAATAAGAATATTTCACATGATTCTTCCCGCAAACAGGATGTCTGGAAAATTATTACTCAGCCAAGCTAGGTTTTGGATTGTAACTTGCGATTCGCTGCATTCCACAGGGAGAGAGATATGGAGGGAGTCGCAGAGTGTCTTTTTTTTACACCTTTTTTTTGCTTCTGCACACCAGTGGCACGACCGAGTGGCCGAGATCGAGAGGCTAATTTCTCAGAGGGTATCTCTGGAGCCTACGCCCATCTCATACAATAAAAGTTCCGTGTCTAAACATGAAATGAGCTCCTAGGTAAAGCCTCAGCAAAGAAAACAGAAGGCTTGTGGAAATGCTGAACCATTTGAGCACCTGTTTTTCAAGACAGACAGTTCTCTTCGTGTTTCACACACCCTCCCCCCTCCACCCCCCATCCCCCCCCGGCGTCTATTGGGGTGTTTGATCCCATTCAAGAAAACATAAACACTTCCCTTCTTCACCTATAACCATCCCTCAGCCGCCCCTCACTGCGGGGCCAGCCCTCCCGCGGGAACACCCAGCCCATATCTTCCTAGCTTCACTGTCCATTTTCCCAGACAGCTGGAGTGTGCGGATGTGAAAGGAATTGAATAATACCCCCAAAATTCGTTTAGCCGAGTCTCAGGTAGCGCGAATTTCTTCCCGTTCAATCCTTACATAAATTTCGTGCTTTAACTCTTCTGGAGGGAAGAGAAGTGTTGGTGTAAAAAAATTAAACAATAAAAATCTTCCATAGTTAAAACCCGATATTAGAAATGGGGAGATGGGACGGGAGGGGATAGGGATTCCTGGACATTTGAAAGGGAGATCATCGCCCGTATTGCTGCCGTTCTCACTTTATTTAAACAAACGCAGGGGTGTGAGGAGATGCCTTCAGTACCCAGTAGCCCTGTTTCGGCTGGAAACTGCCATCAGGAGCAGCAGCGGCTGCGGACCCAGAAACGGAGGTCCGAACCGCAGTCGCACATTTCTTTTCCCAAATTCTTTGGCTGTTCGGCAGAGAGACGTTGGAAACGTATGCGGGATCCTCGTTCCTACGCTTGGTCTGTAACTTCTGATCTCAGGAAGGGAAGGAATTCCAGGACGGCGGGGGTGAGGCAGCCTGGCGTGCCCGCAGGAGAGCCCAGCGGTACCGCGCAGGGTCCCGCGGTGTGCGCGCCCGGCTCGTCCCAGTGGACAGGCTGCCCCCAAGGAGCTCCCATGCGCTGCAGGGGCGAGCTCCTTCACACCACCTCTGGCCACGAAACGTCTCTCCATCACACATAACACCCTTTCACAGAAGGTTTGGGAGATACTCCATCTCTGGAAACACAGCGGCACATCTGCATGCAGCTCTTAATAACGGGGCTGCCTGGCGGAGGGAGTAGGTCCCTGAAGAAAGATGCTTTTCAAAGCGGTCTCACCTCAGCACAGAATTTGTTTTCCCTTTGCCGCCTTCTCCCCCGGGATCTGTCCAACCCCTCTCAAATGGTTTTAGCCCGCTGAAGTCAGCTTTCTGTTTTCAAGCTTTTAAGGAGAACGAATGCCATACGTGGCGCCAATTCTCCCCTAGGTTACATCTCTCCTTCCCTTTGAAGTCCGCTGGGTTGCACAGAGGTAAATGAGAGTCGAATTTGGTCCCTGGAGCTAACAGTGATGTGGAATCACTCTGATTTTTATTTATTTATTTATTTATTTATTTATTGTTTCCTGTTGAGGAAGGATGGATTTTAAAACTCGGTTAGATCTGGTATCGCGCTCTATATTTAATACTCAGATATTGCAAATATATATATTCATATATATAAATGTCGGCGCTAATCTCGGCGGGGAGAGCTTCGCAAAGACGGGGCGATAAGGGAGAGGAGTCCCCGCTGCGGGGAAGATGCTGCAGGAGGGTGGTGTTTTCTCACAGGAGCGGGGGTGAAGAGCACAGAGGACGCCGCAGCCCGTCCCCATCTCGGTCCCTAGGCGAGGACAGCGCTTCCACGGCCCCGCGGGTCAGCCGCCGCTGCCGCCGCCGCCGGGGTGGCCCGATCCGCCCGGGAGGGAAGGGGTGGAAGGGCTGCCGGGGTGCGGAGAGCTCGGTGGGGAGCGAGGACTGCCGCCGCCGAGGCGGCTCCGCGCCGCCAGCGGGACGCGCGCATCCCCGCGGAGGCAACCGCGCTCCCTCCAGCCTAGAAAGAGCCCTGCTGCTGCTGGCAGCTCCTGGGCGGTTTGCCTTCATAGGAGATGCTCCTTGTCCTCGGCTTTCCTGGAGTTTAATAGTGGTCTTTAAAGAGGGACATTTATTGGCATAAAAGTCGATTGCAGTCTGCAAAAACTTTGCATGTGTCTTTCATTTAAAAGACATCCAGAGCTCCATTTTTTTCCCTCTCCCTCTCTCTGTCTCTCTTCCCCCCCTCTCCCCCCCCCCCCCCCCCGCTTTTTTTTCCTCCCCTTCCCCAAGGCATTTAGTCCTTTTTAGGCACAGTGATAAACACGCTGCCGAAATGCCAGCACACGGCGATGCGGGGGCAGAGAGAGGATCCGGAGGGTCTGGAGCAGGCGTTGTTCCAGAAGGTGCAAGGAGGAGACGTGTCGTTTTTCATGAGAAACCCGGGGACGGGAGCTGCCCTTGGAGCGGCCCCTGGGGCAGGCTGCAGCCTCTGTCCCGGGGCAGGCTGCGAGCCGGCCCGGCCGCACCTGGCCGCGGGCGCCGCTCGTCCTCCGCGCCGCTTCAATTCCTCTTCTCCCGGGTCTTAGGGAAACCGCTTCCACTTCTCCCTCCCCGCCAAAGCGACACCCCCACGCCACAAAAAACCCCGTCCCACCCCAAGTCCCCGAGCACCACCTCTGCGCTCTGTCGCGACCGGGCTCCGCGCCCCTCGCAGCCCCAGCTCGGTGGTGGCGGCAGGTAACGCTGGGAACTGGGACGGAGGGGTAGGGGCAGCAGCCCTGTCCTGACAGATAACAGGGAAGGGCAGATTGTGCGTGTGGCGGACGGTGACCACAGCTGCTCGACAGTGGGAGCTGAAAAAACATCCCTCTACCCCTTTCTCCGGGAAAATACCAAGTTAGAGACCAGCTGAAGAAGGAAGGGAAGCTGCCTGCCGGGAAATATGCTGGACCCGAATTGGCCTTCCCTTCACCTTTGACTGGGTTCACAGGAAAGGTCTCTAAGCTGCTCCGCAGCCCCGGCCGGCCAGTGTTGTACCGGTGCTTCAGCCGCCCATTAAAGCCTCTCTTCTTCTCCCCTCCCCGCCCCAGCGGGGGAAGGGCCCACCGAATTGGGTTCTAAAACAGCCTCAGTAGAAAAGACAAGCGCGGGGCCACGATGCTGAAATCTTCCTCTGAAGGGATTGCAGTCTCGGGTTTGCTTTACTTCACAGAATGCTCCTTTCACGAGGAAGCACGGAAGGTCTTTTCCGTAATTCGTGCCTCTTCGAAATAGTCCACTATCTCTCTCGCCTGTGTTTTAAATCTTATCGATGTGCGAAAAGACCAAGGAATTCAACACTTCAAAGCTCACACATTGGGTGGAAACGACCCGCTTTCCCAATATCCATAGGAATGCATGCATATATGGCTCATTTCGTTTTCTTTTTATTACCTAAGACTTGAATAAATACTTTCATTTAGAAACACTATTATTTTTAATGATAATATTTCAGGAGATTTAAAATAAAGGTCCGTTTTAATCACTTTTCACAGACGCACGCATACACACGTCCAACCCCAAACATACATACAGAGACAGACTGTTTGAGATCTGTTTCAGAGCAGACAAATTCTCTTTTCGGCCAGTTTTCTGTTGTGAGAGAGTTCTAGTTTTAAGTTTCGCTAGCTTACATTTCCTCTACACAAACAACTGCCTACAACATTTCTTTCTCTGTTTAACTCTAGGACAAAACTTCTGAGCTGTTTAATAAAGAAAGAACACCGGTTCTTAATTTTACAGCTTCAGAGAACAGGACTGCAGCTACCGACGTATCAGTCAAACCGATTAAAGAAGATCCTTTACTTAAGGGTATGTGCCCCTGAAATTACCTCGCTCTAAGCCTCTCAAGGAGCTGGGAGGAGAGGGAGGGAAGCGAGGGATTACTCTTTCCAGGATCCCTGGAGAAATGAGAATAGGTTGCAGAGGGGAAATGTCCTTTTTATTTGTCCTCCCTCCCCTCTCTCCCTCCCTTTCTCCCCTCACCCTCCCCAAATGCTTGTGTGCGTCTGTCTGAAACAGATCTGTCTGTGGAAAATGGGCCTGGAACTCCCTCCTGTGTTGGGATTAGGTCTTGGGGGACCTGGGGTGGAGTTAGACTGCTTGCTTATTTTCATATTCATTAGAAATGGGAGGTTGCACAACAAGTCCTGCTGAGCTTCAAGATATAAGAGCAACTTCGGGTTCCCCTTTCAAGACAAGACAAATCAAAGGCTCAGAGGCAAAACAGCTCTCTAAGCGCTGAACGCCTCTTCCTCCCTCCCTCCTTCCTTCCCTCCCATCCACTCACTCTCCCTCCCTTGCTCACAGTCCAGCCTCTGTCTAGGGAAGAGGCTTTCAAGCAGCCTTAGATGATTATGGATTTTCTGAGCGAGAAGTTTGCCCTGAAGAGCCAACCGAGCAAGAACAGTGACTTTTATATGGGAGCAGGAGGCAGTTTGGAGCACGTTATGGAAACTTTGGACAATGAGTCCTTTTATAGCAAAACGTCAGGCAGCAAATGCGTACAGGCCTTCAACCCTCTGCAAAGAGCTGAGCATCATGTGAGGCTGGAGAGGACATCGCCCTGCCAGGACACGAACGGTGAGTCGTCATCCCAGGGTTATTCCCCCTCCTGCAGATGTACGGGGGAGGGCAGGGATTCTCCCACCCAGGGAGGCCAAAGGCAGCTGTGCAGCCCTCGGATGCGGGCACGCGAGGGGCTGTCAGGTCGTAGGAAAATAACAATAACACTAACAATACTGCTGTTATAATACTACTACCTCTACTATTAAAAAAAAAAAAAAAATCCGGGAAAAGGCAAAAGCCTGCTTTGAAGAGCTCTTTTCCTTTCGGTGCAGATTTTCAGCTACTGCCTTCCCCACCGGCCCCGGCCCGGGTCCCCTGGCTGGCCCAGAACGGAGCTCCGGGCACGCCGGCACAGCCCGCCCGTGGCCGGCGCAGCCCGCCCGGGGGCCCGACGGGCCGGCGGGTCCCGGAGGGTGCTGCAGGACACGGCACCTTCCGGCACACCCTGGCCACCCCCGGCACCCCCTCTGGTCTCCCTCCGGCCGCTCCCCGGGCACTCCCGCCCCCGCTGCGAGCCGCGGCGCTGTCCCCCAGCAAACTGCCGGGAGAAGCATCGCCGGCGTGTCGGCGTCGGAGGGAGCCCGGACACGGCCGGCTCTGCGGGGCCGGTCCGGGGAGGGAACGGAAGGCAGCCTGATCATCTCTGCTGCCTTCAAATATCGTCCTGAGACGGTAGCGGGGTTCTCTGCAGCGTTACCAATTGATGCGGAACGGTGATTTTTCCGAAAACCCCGTCGGTCCCCGA
The DNA here is from genome assembly GCF_037042795.1 of Molothrus aeneus. Taxonomy (NCBI): domain Eukaryota; kingdom Metazoa; phylum Chordata; class Aves; order Passeriformes; family Icteridae; genus Molothrus; species Molothrus aeneus. Next base: position 28,952,627 of record NC_089650.1, on the reverse strand, counting down.
AAACCCCAAACAATAGTGTTAAACGTTTTATCAAGTATTAAAATTTTCTAGCTTATACTAAGGAGAATGAGGAATATTTTCTTTTTAAAACATTTAAACTCTTCATTATTCCAACATGATGAAAATCGCTATAGAAAAAAAAATTAAAAACTAATTTCCTAGAAAAATTGGAAAACATGGTTAAGATCAGCTGCAGTAAGACTAACAATATGATATGCTTTTTGACTTCATATAGTCATTGAAGTATATATATATATTTTTGAGAAAGTTCTTTTATTTGTACGAAAAAACTGGTGAGACATTGATAGATTTCTTCAAGTGTAATTTAAAAAACAAAAACCTATAGGAAATTGATTTATACATTGAAGTTTTTCTTAATTAGCTAATTTATTGTGTGCCTCGAGGGCTTTGGGGCATTTCCTATCTATGTATGTGTTGATGGTAAGTATCTGAAAATTGTATTTCATTACAATCAGCTCGAATTGAAAGAAAAGAAATTACTGAGAACGTGAGACAATCTCAAAGCAAGCTTATTATGTTACATAGCATCGTTGTAAGTTTTAATTTCTACAGAGTTTGAATCTTTTTTTCCACCTTTTTCTTAGAAATTTTTTTTTTAAGTCTTTAACTTATCTCATTACTTTTCCAGTGATGTGTGATAAGTAAAAATATTGAAACGTAGGAAATGTTTTCATTTCTTATTAAGAAGCTACTGTGGAATATTTCTTATCTCTACCACTCAAGTTTTACCTAAAGACAAATAGCTCCTGTAATCCTTTTACAAATTATATGAAACTATCTCTTTTAATGAGTTAACATTTTGCAGAAATGCCCTGTATTTTGTAACCATAACAGACTTCATTGGAAACAATTCCACTTCACAAATGCAAAAGAAAGCATATGAAATTTATTGAATTTTAAAAGCGAATTTAATCTTTGGTTTCATTTGCTTCTTGATTTGTCAGTTTACAGCTATTAAGTTTACTTCACTGTTAGTTTGTATTTTCATAGAAATAGAGTTTTTTTTACATTTGCTTCCAAGTTTAAAGGCACATTTGTCAATAGCCTTGTGTCTCTATTATGAAAATCTGTTTTGGGCTAAGATTCCTTATCTGTACAACTCTAGCTGAGGCTGATTTCATGCATTGTTAACTACTTTAGCAGCAGTAGTGGTAGGGTGAAAATATCCAAGTCTCTTGCAGAGTGTCCTTACTCTGTAAGTTTCCAGATGATATTTTCAGATATCATTCTCAGTTAAAATTTAATGTGACTTAGCACTTTTATTCTATCTGTAGTTAATATTACAAATTCCTCTTCAATGACCTCATAAAGAAATAACACTGCCACGATGGAATCTGGTTCCTTGTGAAACTGTTTTATATGAACTCCTGAATCTAAACACCTCTCCTTCCCCCTTGATCATTTATTAACCAGCTGTTAACCCACCTTGTATGCAGTGAACTACGGGATTACTAAAGTGGAAGGACAGCCTCTTCACACAGAGCTGAGCAGGCCCATGGACAATTGCAACAATCTCAGGATGTCTCCAGTGAAAGGGCTGCAGGAGAAGGGGGACCTGGATGAACTTGGTGATAAGTGTGACAGCAATGTCTCCAGCAGTAAGAAGAGGAGACACAGAACAACTTTCACCAGTTTGCAGCTGGAGGAACTGGAGAAAGTATTCCAGAAAACTCACTACCCCGATGTCTATGTAAGAGAACAGCTAGCTCTGAGAACAGAGCTCACTGAGGCCAGAGTCCAGGTAGGAACCAGATTTCAGCTTTCCTATGACAAATTGTGCATTGTAGGAATGAGTAAATTACACTCTCAGGAATTGTACAAAACCCCATTAAGCTAAAGTAAACAGCTCGTTTTGCCTCATTTCTTTATGGACATGAGCTGTTAGGCTGTAGTGCTAAAATAACTTGTTATTTTTTTAAATAGCTTGTGTTGCAGTTCTGAACACTTGTTTAAAGGATGAGAAAACAACATCAATAGTAAAACTGTCTTGATCTCTTGTAGAATTCCAGGCAGTGAAAACATAAGTTGTTATGTGTAAAGATCCCACTAACGACTTGTTGCATGTAGTTCAGACTGATGACAATGCCGAACTCACATGCAGAGGATTCTCTGTGTGTCATGGCATGAAAATTACAGTCTAAAAAGTAACCAAATTCCTTGTTTCTATCCAAAGACTGTGCAGTGAAACTGTGCATACATAAATGTATATAAGTATCTATATACTTTACATGGATATGTGTGTGTGTGAGTTTTGTGCCTGTATAAAACAAGGACATAATCAATTCTTCTTTTCTGTATGGAATGATCTTAGAAATCACAAAATTAGGAGGTACAATTTCTGGTTTTTAAATTTCTTTATTAATAATGTTACTCTAGTTTTTGTAACAAAACATACTGGTGATCACTTAGTACATTATGAATATTGTAACTGCGTACAAATGTGATTCATTCAGTATGTGCTCCTAGAGTAATCTCAATAATATTTATGATTTTTGATGTGCAATGGTGAGAAAAGACACTAAATATCCAGGAAATACAGCCTTTCCCTTGCTTAGAGGTCTTCTGTTAGAAAAGGGTGTGAGCCACATTATGCAAGTTTATCTTCATTTTAGATATCTTTCCTGTTCTGGTAGTAATCATTATTTCAATTTAGAGAATAACAGTTCTGTTAATTCTTACAGACTGGGATTAATTTTTTTAATTTAGTGACTTGAATATGATAACAACTTCACAACTTGTAATTAAACGCATACTCACACATGCATGTAGAGAAATAGACATCAGTGCACATGCATACAAACTGAAATGAAATCAGAAACACTTTCAGAAAAAGTCAGCTAATTAATTTTATAAAGAAATGTTCTTTTCATCTCTATTCAAGCAGGCATCATATTTGCTGTTTTCATCAGAAAATAGAGTCAAAACTGTGTGTTCAGTTACATCGATGTGATATCAGCAATGCCAATGGAATTTGGTTCAGTGGCTTTTAACTCTTTAGGCTCTGCACAATTCCTTTCCTGAATTTGGTACAGCTTTCCAAGTATCACTTCTATTCACTGGGATTTAGTCATGACTTAAAAAAAAAAGAAGGTAGCATAATGTTAAAACACCTTTCTAACAAGTGTATAATTCTGGAACACAGAGAACTACTTCAAGAACAAATTAATAGCGAGAATAAGGAGGGGGAAATTGAACTAAAGTGTGCCATCTGACTTTTTTATCACATTTTTTTCCTAAGATTTAGAGGCTTCACATGGTAAGAGTATTAAAAAGAAGACAGTAAATGAAAAATGTATGTCTATATCAGACTCTCACAGTGTATTTATTTCTATTTTATTTAAACATGTTCTTACCTTTCTTAAAAGATAACTGATCTTTGCATTCTCATATTCTAAATATGGAAGGACATGTTGATCATTTCTATGCAGAGTAGCAAGAGTATTCCATCACAAGATTAAGCAATTTGCAAGGCCTTACGTCATTAAAAGCAAGCATCTGGCAATTCAAGGATAACAAGCAGCAGATTTCTACATTGCTTTGTGGAGGCAAATGGTTACTTTATCTCTGCCAAGAGTAAGTTTCTAGTAAAGTGGTGTAAACAGAAACATTTTGGGGGATTGTCAAAGGAAAAAAAAAGTGCTTTTTCTCATTTACTTCTATGAATTCAAGCAAATTGTTTGATTTAGTGTAGCAGAGTGATCAGCTGGATACCTTACCCATAGTTCTCTTCACCACCATTTCATCAACATCCAATTTAATATTTGTCCTGCACACATGCAGAGAGAGCCAACCTGAACCTAATTTATCTAAGTTGTTCTCTTTCCTGCTGCATGTCAGTCCAGTAATTGGTACCCATTTTAAGAAGATTGTCAAGGTCTTTTTTCAAGGAAAGAACTTCATGACTAAATTTCCTTATCATGTCCTTGATGCCTCTGTGGAGACAGGAGATTTTTTTGCCTTCCCTTTTCTTTTTGCTGAACCTCAGGCATCATAAATAACAAAAATTTACCACCAAGGCTCCTAAAAATATATACTCAGGAGTTATATGCATGAGCTTTGCTTTGATTGTTGAATCTTTTAAAAGATGGCACATTTGCCACAAGTCCTTGGGAATCAAAATGAGCAAAATTATGCCCTGGTTGCTTAAGAGCAGTATCAGTTGAATTCTCCAAAGATCAATGCAAGAATGGAATCATAAACCAAACAGTGTTATTTTAAATTACCCACAATATGGAATCAGAAAATGTCCCTCAAAATACAGGAAATATCTATAAAAAAAGCACCATTCATGTATGTATATATCAAAATGAATTAATGATCCATTTAGCTGGATGACTAACCAATGCCATTGTTTCCTTTAAAAAAATAATGGTTCAGTTAAAAGTGTGACTTCTTAAAAAAGTCTCAGTGAGCTTGCTTACCCACAACAACAATGACTAGTTGGATATTATTCTTATAAAGGGGATTTTCTTAGCAATCCCCTTTATTCATCAGGATAGCCTAACTAGTCCAAAATAAACTGTCTGAAAGACAGGAATAAATTATTAAGACCATGGGACAATGACAGTTATCAGTAACAGAAAGAAAATGGGTTTTTGATATAGCACTTGACACTCAAAATATTACAGAACAGGCCAAGGAGTATAAACAAACTTAAGCATAAAATCTAAATTATTCCATAGTTGAATCTGCAATTCTTTTGTCTTCCATTATAAGAAACAGATATCACCTAACACCAAAGTGAAAAAAAAATTCACAATATTCAAAAACTGTCTGTGACATGGTGACTTTTTATTATTTTCCTGGCCTTTTAGCCTTCCTTACAGGAACATTTCCTGCTGTGCAGACTACTGTCCTTGTGCCAATTTTTCCTGCCTTTTTATTACTGCACTTGATAAAGATTATGGTCACCTCTAGGAGGCAGATTACGGATAGTTATAGCAAGTCAGTGGGCATGGGAATTTAAGATAATGTTTCTTTACTTGCTACAGACTGATCTTTCTCAGGTTGTCCTTGTTTTTGTTTGTTTGTTTTTTTTTGTTGGTTTGTTTTGAGGAATATAAATGAAACAATATGTATATTTAAAATAGCCAGCAATAAGTTAAGCAGGTGTGACATTTACAAGACCGAAACAGTGAAAAATTAATTTTCAGGTGGAGAACTTATCTTTTTTAGATAAACAGAAATTTTCAAAGCCGCAAAATCTCTTATTTTCCTAAAACCCTTTGCACGGTATATAATTTTGTTTACCCTGATGACTCTTTCCTTGTATACTCTAGGTTTGGTTCCAGAATCGAAGAGCAAAATGGAGAAAAAGAGAACGCTATGGTCAGATCCAGCAAGCCAAGAGCCACTTTGCTGCCACCTATGATATATCTGTTCTTCCAAGGACTGACAGCTACCCTCAGGTATGGTAAAGACCAAGCAGTACTTTGGTTCTACATTTGGCAGCTGTCCTAACAGCTCTGGTTTTGTATACTTTGCTAAGATGAAGTATAAACTATCTGATCTCTAGACAGCTTCCTTTTGATGTGTCAAACATGGGCCATGTCCTTATAGACCTCAACAGACCATTAAATAGAACAAGTGTCCTACTAGCATGAAATTGTAATATAGTCATGCAGAATCAGAACTGAATATATATCACTGGGAGAGAGAGGCAGAAGGACAGGACAAATCTCTCGTTCCATTGTAGTTGGTTGAATTTGGGTTTTTTTTTGTCTTTTTCACTTCCCTGTTAGTAAATAATAAGGTATACTGCATAATGAAGCAATAATCTTCTGTCTCAGTTCTCCACTCCTTTGATTTACTCTTTGCCTTGCTCTGCTTTTGTTTGTCTCCTTGCTTGTCTTAGCACATTGAATATCTTTATTTTAGAGCCATTTTTTTCATGTCTCTGGCTACACATTGCTTTTACCACATAATTAATAAAAAAAAACCAAACCACCATGCAAAGCATAAAACTCTTGTATGGTTCCCTTCCACTACTGGTGTTTTGGTGCTGTTCAGCTTCATTAGGTAATGGGGTCTCTGCCAACCTTAAAAAAAATACTCATATTCTATTTGGTCATGCTCTAAATTGGCTGAATAGGGAGTTCCTCAGCATTGGGGAAGAGTGGCTGGAAATTGACTCAGCAGAGAAGGGCCTGGGGGTGCTGGTTGTCAGCAGCTGAACATGAGCCAGCTGTGCTCAGGTGGCTGAGAAGGCCAATGGCATCCTGGCCTGGATCAGCAATAGTGTGGCCAGCAGGATCAGGGCAGGGATTGTGTCCCTGTACTTGGCACTGGTGAGGTTGCACTTCAAATCCTGTGTCCTGTTCTGGGCCCCTCACTATAAGAATGACATTGAGGGGCTGGAGAATGTTCAAAGAAGAGCAATGGAGCTGGGGAGGAGTCTGGAGCACAAGTCTTATGAGGAGCAGCTGTGGGAGTTGGGCTTTTTTGCCTGCAGAAAAGGAGTTGCAGGGGAGACCTTATCACTCTCTACAACTGCATGAAATGAGATTGTAGCAAGATGGGCCTTGGTCTCTTCTCCCAGAGAACAAGTGACAGGTTAAGAGGAAATAAGCTGAGCTGGGGAAGGTTCAGGTCAGACATCAGGAAGAATTTTTTCACTGAAATGGTGGTAATCATTGGAGTGGTGGAGTCACCATCCCTGGAAGTGTTCAAGAATTGACTGGAAATGACAATTAGTGCTATGCTTTAGTTGGCATGGCAGTGTTTGGTGAAATGTTGGACCTGATGATCTTGGAGGTCTTTTCCAACCTTAGTGATTCTATCATTGTATGAATGTGATTAGTTATGAACCAGGAGTCTTTGGCTCATGTGTCATCTACTCAGTTTAATGTGCTTTACCTTTGAAGAGGTTACACATTACTAGGTTTGGTGCCTGGGACAGAGCAGCCCTCTGCTCCAACAGCTCAGAACATGGACACAACCATTTCAGCTGTTGTGGCGCTTGTAAGTCATCTGGTTTTATTTTAACATGTAGCAGGGCAATAACCCAAATTACATTAGGAACCACTGCATGACTCTGTGTTTAGGTAAGTGGACACAATCTTAGGTAGCCCCAGGTAGACTCACAAAGCCATAGATTTGCATTCACTCACAGATCTCATTCAAGGTGGTCAACTCTCCTTTCAAAGTCTTTCTGACTTACCTATGGCATCACAGCAAGTGATACAAGGAACAGTGCTGAAGCTTTGGGATTTCTAGACTAAATTTCTGTCTGCCAGCTTATCTTGATTTTTAGTAGGATTACATCTACATCTAAAATGATTGTCCTAAAATTAATGTTTTTCAATAATCCCACATTTTTAAACCATATGATAATATGATCTATAAAATTCTAACCCAATAAAAGATCTATTCTGTACTTTCAGATTGTTAAAAAGATTAATTCTCTTCATTTCTGTTTATATTTTTTGTCAAAAAAAATCTGCTAGGCAGATGACACAACTAAGCTTCAGCCTGACAAATATTTCCATCACTAATTAATAAATTCTTAAAACCAGAAGATTGAAATGCAAATGCTTGTTCCATCATCTTAAATCAAGCATCTCTAGTGTGTAGAAATACAAAACGTGAATATACATTCACAAGCACAAATGCCACATGCTCACCTACATGCACAGACTAACAGAGTGCAGGTAAACAGAGAGGCACAAGTGTGTGATTGGGTCTGGTCACCTGCATGAGAATGCTGCCCTGTGCTGTTCTGCTGTTCTTGCTGTTCAAGAGCAAGGAGCTGGATGAAGGTGTGAGTGCACTTTGGCTGTTTCAGCTGAGGGCTTGCACGCATAGCTTGGCTACATGTTAAAAGCAAGGTAGTCCTCTCCTCAGAGAAAAATTTGGCTACTTTTCTGTATATGAGTAGGTATCCAGGCAATTATCACAGAATATTTAATAAAAATTCATAGTCTTGCTAACCTCGTGGTAGTTCTTCATAGTTTTCACATTCTGAAATCCTGTTCTTCAGTAAAACCACATCTCTATGATATATATAACATTTCCAGTGAGAATGACTGAGACAATGAAAATCTGTTTTAAAAACATGACTACTAACATCACTGCGTTCAAATCTTTTGAACTAGATGTCCATTATTAAGTACTTCACTTATGGAAAATAAATATACAGCTCCTGACTTGCTATAAATTCATCAATCTATCTCACAACTCAGGCAGAAAAGGTATATAAAATGGTTTCATTTTAATGCTATAAATTGATATCCCCAACAATTCCTTTATTTCCTTGTAGTTAATGTAAGAGAAGAAAACAAATATCCTTTTTCCCTTTACTTTTATTCCCATATCACCACCACCACAGGCACTCTTGTAACAATGAAATAAGCAAATATTAGACAAGTTTTGCCATACTTTTAAATAAATAATTTTTAAATGTACTTTTAAATATATAATTTTTTTCTTGTGGATTGTGGAACACAGATCACTAGAGTTTATTTAAGAAACAACATGGAGAAAAACAGACTCCCTGTTGCTGGAAGAAAATATAGGCTGAATGTTGAAAAAGGATGAAATCAAGCTGAGAAATTTACAGCTTTATGGCAGAAAGAGCAGGAACAAATATGAATTTCTGGTGTGCATTATAAGGATTTGCAGCCTGTAAATTTTTCTGTTTTGAGTCCAGCCATGGATATGTTTAGAAAACACATCTCGGTTGCATTCCAGCAAAAGTGTCAGTCTCTTGCAGTCAATAGAGGGTGTTGTGGAGACTTCTGCTTAGTCTCTTCACCAATTATCTTCATCAAATAGAAATTAAGAACATCATGCTTCTATGCATTGTGTGACTTCATAAACCTGAAAAGTTTCTCTTGTGAGAAAATGAATCTTTCAACTCATTTCAGACAGAAGGCTGGCTCTGAATAAGAAAAAGGTTGAGGTTGGAAGTGACCTCTGAAGGTGATCTGGTCCAACACCTTTGTCTATAATCCAGTCTAATTTTGCTTTTAATTCCATGTCTTTATCTTCACAATAATAACAATTTAGATTTTTTTTGGTAGATCATAATTCTTTGCTTTGCTCTTTTAGTCTAATTTTAATTATTTTTACAGTATATTGACTTTAGATTTTTTGTTTGTTTGGTTGGTTGGTTTTTTTAGTTGCTTGTCTGAGAAATTGAATATCTCCTGAATTGAACCTGCCAAGAAATTGAATATCTCCTAAACTGGCCAAATTCTGCATACATATATCTTCCATTAATTATACTATCAAAACCTGGGTTACAGAGAAGGGCCGTTTGTACAATATTTTAGAAAAATCATCTGTTATTCAGATTTTTTTTTCAAAGCTCTAACAACATTATGCTGAAAATCAGATTTTTGTAGGAAAATTTTATGGACAGTGATTTTCTTTAATTTTAGTAAAAGTTTTCAGTTTCACAACTTTCAGTGTTTGAACTTCAATGTTTTCTTGCAGATACAACACATTGTCTTCTAAGTCATCTTAAGTGCACTCAGGAAAACACATATCCTAGACATTTTTAGCTTAACTAGCAATATCCTATTGCTATGAAAGTGAAGATGGAACATCTTAAAAGCAGTGGGGAAATGAATGCAGATTCCCTTCATGGGGAAGTTTACTTCATTTCACCGGAGTGAATGTTAGTAAACAAGCCTTTCTTAATTTTGTCACTTAAATACAGCGTATAGTGTTATTAAATATGCCTCAGGATATCTGAGACACTGCTGAAGTGTTGATGAACAGGATTTAAAACAAGGATCCATCCTTCATTTTAGGCAGCCATGGTCAGATAAGTATTAGACATTTGTGTTTAGGAAACTTAAACAAAGGGACTTCTATGCCAGACACGGGTTCCCTTTACAGCTGTCAAAAACTCTGATCAATTAAAATTTTTATTCCTAAAACGTAAGGCGTAAAATAAGTAAGATGATCTGCCAGCATTTTTTTTATTTTGATACCTGGTTCAGCTGCAGTCATTTGTACTTATCTACACAGATGTATAAATATGTTGGAAGAGGAACAATGAAAAAGCCTCTTTAGCTTTGTTCTTCTCTTACCTTTTTGGTCTTTATTTGACTCCCTCTGCCACCCTATGTTAGTGGGAAGGCTCCTGTTACAAAGGTACTTGATCTCATCAGATTCAATGATTACCTATGAGAACTAACAATAAAACCTGAGACAAAATTTCATTTTACCCCTCCTCCCCTATTTACACACACAAAAGCCTATACTATTATCACAGCTTTCCCTGTGTGAATCAAATTGATAACGATGTTATCTTTATATGTGCATCAGTATGTAAATATACATTAAATTGAGGCATTGAAAAGCAGATAAAAAAGGTGAACATTTTCTCCTGTCTAGGCTCTTTCCTTTCTTTGCATTTTTCCTCCTTACTTGTTCTTTGAATCATGTTAATTTGTTGTAATTTTTCTTCTAAGTCCCTTTAAAAGGATTAATTTTGTTACACCACTCTACTTTCCCTCTTAATATCACATGTAAAATGTTTGGGTATTTTTTAAATTTTCTTGAAAATGCAGGCAAGGCTTGGATAGGAAAGAATTTAATTTTTTGTTTCAGTTGAAAAAGCCCAATCTAGTGCAGGTGGGAATCCTAAGACAACAAAAGCTTTTCAGAAGTATGGGAACAGGAATGATATAGAAGGTTTAGAAAGAAAGGAAACTGTTGAAATCTTATAAATAGAAGGAAGAGGCTGAAATTTGCATTCCATCCACCATAATGATAAATCAAATTAATATGTTGAACAGCATGGCATCACATGATGTGTTGGCAGTCAAAGAGTGTAGAAGTGGTGTCAGCATACATGTGTTAAGTACTAAGTCCTTGGATCATCATTATCGTTTGCTCTAGCCTTGGTACATATGGTTAATCCTCATTAGCAATAATCAAAGTTACATGCTCCAATTAAATGTTCATATGGAATGTATTAGATGCCACATGTTATATGACTTAAGATTTCTTTTAACTGTAGTACACACATAAATGACAGTTAATCACAATAGTTTATTAAGGCTATGGGTACACTGATTGAGCATGAGTAGACGTGGCAGGCATCTCTGAGCTGGCTTCAAAGAAGTTTTATCACTCACTCATGCTGTCTGGCTGTGACAGCGTGGGGCTGGGGCTGAGCCACCACCTGCATGGTGTGTGTCTCACTGCATGTGTGCTCACTTGCCCTGCTGTGGCTGATCTTCCAACAAGAGGGGAGTGATACTTCCACTTTTTCTGGGTGGTGTCTGTTCCACACGAAGTAGCTTATGCACTGCACTTTTATTTTTTCTGGGTAATAAACCACCACTGTATGTGGTCCTTTTCATAGTCTCAACATTCAGTTTGTTGCTCTGTGGGTTTTTTTTGGTGAAACATGTATTTCTTTAAGTGTGAGTGACTTTACTGGGGCTTAATTATATGGCAAATTCTTCTTTTTTTCCCCTTAAGATACACAAAATTTTTAATAGTATTTTTTTCAAAATGTGAAATATTTTATCTAACTGTATCATAGAGTAGAAATATAATTAATCCATATTATAAGTGGCCTCAAGATTGCAGTAGGGAGAATTTACAGTTTACAAAACATCCCACACAAGAATGAAAGCTTGATGACTTTTCAAATCCTACATTATTTTGAAGATTAGCAAGCTTAAGTGTGGAATCTAATGGTCAGAGTTTTATTTTGTTCACCGTGTGTAAGCCAAATGTGGACTGAAGGGGTCTATTGCATATTTTAAATCTGTATTGTTAAGCCTCTCACTATCATGTGCTAATTAGCATTTTATTTATATCTGCAAATTATGTGCTGCATCTCTCTTATGCATGAGCCCAATACAGTACAGGTGATCTTCACACGTGCACTTATCCATCAGCTCCTACAAAATAGCCACAAATTAAACACCGAGAAGTGCTCTGTCTAGATATAAATGTAAAAATATAATGAGAGTGGTGAAGCATTGGGACAAATTTCCCATAGAAATTAATGAACCCCTGCAGCTGGAGCGACTCAAAACATGGCTGGATGGGGTTTGAGTAACCTTATCTAAATTCGAGAGTAGCTGCAAGCAAGAGTTTAGAAAAATAATCCCAGAGGCTCTTTTTTGGTTTAAATGATTCTGAGAATCTACAAGCTTAGGAAGTACAGGCAAATTTCTACCTGTATTTCAGATGTTCCAAAGAGGTACCCAGAAAAAAAAAGTGGAAATTTACAGACCAAATTAGTTGTGGTGATGGACTAGTGATGACCAACAGATACAAGCTGTGAACTAGTAGTTTTGAGCAGTTTAACAGCTATTGCATTTTAGCTATTGCATTGCTAGTACAGATTTGATATTTTCTGCTAGCGCAAGGAGAGGAGTGACAAAAATTTAGCAAATCAGTCTGACATTCACATGTTTTCTATAATTACATAAATTCTTAACTCTTCATTTAGTGCAACTCTTATTTTCCACAGAGGAAATGTGTAGTTTCTATTTACTAATTATAATAACATTCAGTACATATAACATTTATTATGTAATATAATAATAACACTTCTTGATATCTAGAGATCTTAAAAGAAATTAGAATTTTGTTTCCCATGTGATGCACTAAAAGGTGTGCACTCAAACAGAGACGGTCTCTAGTCTGGATAGGCAGGGGACTGAAATAACACGAGTCAAGAATTTGGTGATGGGAGAACCAAATCTCCCATTTGGTTCTCCCAAAGGCTAGGGAAATGATAGCAAAACTCCCAGAAAAATTTGATATTTGAGTTTATGTGGTTTCTCCAGGGGCTGCATAAAAAGGCTGAAGCTCAGGGAGCTTGAAAGTTTAGCGGAAAAAAAGCAATGACACCAAGCGGGATGACCAATTACCTCAGCTCTTTTTCCTCTGCAGTATCTAACAGAAGGTCACGTGCCTAGGAAATTATATCATAACCATGTTAACAACCATAACTCTCCAGTTATGTTCTTGTCACAGCTATGAAATCCTATTTCTTTTTCGATCCGGAAGGGTGTGTGTGCATGTGTATGTGTGTATAAAACATACAGTAGGTAAATATATCGAAGGGCTCTGGTAATTTCATGGTAACCACAAGAGCAAAGCTCAAGTTGTTTGTGATGTTAACAGAAACCAGAGATGTGCTGTATGTATGGCCTCATTCACAGTCTCTGAATTGCCTTTTATATAGTTCATGGATCACACAAGATTTTAAGAGGAAAAATATTTTTTTTTAAATTCATGTACATAATGTTGCTTTTCCTTCTAACATACCAGAAGAAGGTCTGATCATTTTGACTTATTGTGAAACATTACTATATTTATTTTTAATACAGGAATACCTTCTGCACCTAAATTTCACTACAAGATATTTATGTTGTAAATCCTTGTGAAGAGATGAAAATTTAATACCAAATATGAAGTCACTCAATCAACTAAAATGAATAGAAAATTGATACAACTGAAACATTGTTTTGGAAGGCATAACTGCCTCATGAGAGAAGATGTAAAGCTCTCCTAGAATCTTGTGGCATTCCAGTTCAGTTTAATAATTCAAATTCCTTTCTCTAAGGAAGAAATCTAGTGCAACTCCTTCAAAAGTTCTGGAAATTAATAGCTTGTTCACATATTTCTTGAAAAAGACATTGACATATTTTAGGATTTGCAGCTGAATTCAGTTCTCATTTACACCTGTGCAACCTCACTGAACCTAAATTGAAAGAGATTTGTCCAGAATAAAAATATCAGGAAAATTGGTGGTACTAAACTTAGTTTACTGCAAACCAAACTACTCAAAGTATGGAAAGAAAGAGTGATTTTGTGATTCCTCCAGACCACATTGGTTATTGGGCACTTTCTAACTGAGCCTCTGAACCTTTTGAAGATTTCTGATCATGACTCCATTAAAGGCAAACTTGTTCATGTTTGTATTTAAACTTTTTTTTTTTTTTTTAATTCCTCCCCTAATTATATCTGTGCTGCCTGGGTGACTGCAGCATTTGGCATAGCATTTCTTAGAAAGAAATTTCAGTAAGTCAGATAAATAAGACTTTGTTGCATGTAAGTTAGCTTTGGAGATTATGAGCTCCTTCAGAAATAGCTCATGTATTAGACACTGCATAGCTTAACTAGTTTCTCCCTGGGGAAATTTGTCTGATTATAAGTCAAAACTGGCTCAGGTAGGTTAATGAAGGAGTAATAAGGCAGCTGGGAATCATGTCAAACTGTAGAGAGTCTCCCATGGGCTGACGTTTGAGTCTTCTGAAAAGTGATGATGAGAGGGAGTAACTGGAAAGTTCTGAAGCTTTTTATAGATTTCCTCATATAGACATCAGGAGGCCCACAAAAAGGAAAATTCTTCCATATCCTTCCTCAGTGACCTTACTTCCTCCATTACTTCCCAGCAGATCACCTAAAATATGCAGGAGCAGAAGCCTGATGTGTGCCCGGCTGTTGTGGGTGTGTGTGGAAAGGCACATCCATGAGTGTGTGTGGAACTATAACTGCATGCATGCACGCCTGTGTAAACAAGCTGAGTGGACCCAGAGTTTGGGGAGATGAGTTGCTACCCTGATTTTTCTCCAGGTTTTCAGAGGAAACCAAAATGGAGCATTTGCTGGATTATATTTTTGCTGCTGGAATTCCCAAAGAGTCCAGATTAGTTTGTCAGCTCCTGATGACCTTGCTAATATAACTGTTTAAAATATTAACTTTTAAAATAAGACTATTTCATCCTTCCTATCTGCACTAGATCTCAGCTAGAGAAGTTCAGCGAACCATAATTTATCTCTTTAGCTTGTTGGTGGTTTGGTATGTGCTGTTGCAAAGTGATAGCACAATGGGAGAAAACACAACTCATCAGCCTTAGAAACATGTTTTCATTCTGTGTGTGCATATGTGTGTGTCTGTCATAATTCATTACTTCCTCTGACCTCTACTTTGACAGAAAAAATCACTCAGCTAGAGAGATAACCTTTATATCTTAAAGTCAAAATTCCTTTGTCTGTGGATTTGGAATGTGAATGTAGAATTAAGTTTGAAGTGGGAATTTACTTTTCAGTGCTAACTGAAGAGCAATTGAGTTACTCCAACATATCACAAAGAACAAAGACACGTGGGCTCAATCGCAGTGCATCAGGGCAAGGATACACTGAACAGACAACAGATTTTTAGAATGAAGACAAATTTAGCAAAGGAAAACAAATAGGAAAGGACATAGTTACTGGCTGACAAGATCTGTATTGTGAATGGGGGCTAAAAATGTCTTGCCTGATGCTATTTGTACATTAAAAAAATCAGCATTCAGGAGAGGTATATAGGTAAAAGTGAAGAAGACATACAAAGCTGTAAATTGTATAATGGTGTGTGTAAATAAGGAATGACCGAGGAAGATCGAGTATGTCAGAAATTATACCATATGCAAGTAGTGCTTATAGAGAGAGAGTAGAGAGTTTCGAGAAAAAAGAAGGGCAGTTGCTGAGTGTGAAGCTTGATCAACTCAAAGTGAATAGAGCAGGAATAAAAGACCATGCAGTCTGAGATAACAATAAGAGCTGACTTATGTTAGGTCTTAAAAGTCTTTCAGTGTGTTCATCTAGTAACAAACTAGTGAAAAATACCTATCCATAAATAGCATCTATGCATAGATGGTAGAAGGCCTGAGACTCAGAATGGAGCTTTAAGCATCTGCCAAGTATAGAAAGGATTATACATCAAGGCTTGAATACATGGTTGCTCCGGACGTTGTTGGTAACCACAGTTTGTGTCCTAGTCTGTCATGCAATGTTTTCCGGGGATGCACAGTGCATCCCTGGAAAAGGCTGAATGCTGAAACAGATATGCCCTTAAAGTATATTTTCACATAAAAAGTCATGAAAAGAAATTTTATATCAAATCTATCTTTGAAACAAATTTAAGAAAAGGTCTTGAATGCATTATCAGTAATTTCTGTGTTTTAGGGTTTCATTTGTTTTAAAGTAATTACAAAAGGCTTCTCATTATTAAATTTTTTGAATACTTGTTGGGCTTTATTGCTTGAGAAATCCAAATTGGTTTGTTTTGTTCACCCTTTTCCGACCATTACAATGGGAATTCCAATGAGGAGAAGCATTTATGTTGAAAATACCTATGATCTTGTACACTCTTTTGACATGTTTTTTCTGATGTCAGTTGTGTGTTTCCATTAATTTTATTGACTGGCTGGGCTGATGGCATCCTGAGTTTCAACACTAGACATATATCTGGAGCCACAGGACAAATGGATGACAAAGTAAGAAACATGACTCATCCACCCTTGCTCTAAAGTGAGCGATCTCATATTTTGTCTGATGTGATCTCTTCACACTATTTTCTGACATGATTGCAGAGAACTTGTTAAATACTTGTTGCTTGTTTCAGAGGGGAACTAATTATATGTGAAGTAAAGCAAACCAAGCATTGCAGAAAACAAAAGATGAACTATCTGAGTTTAATTGTGTTCATTTTATATGTTCCAGATTCAGAACAATCTGTGGGCAGGGAATGCGGCCAGTGGTTCTGTGGTTACCTCCTGCATGCTGCCACGAGATACATCCTCCTGTATGACACCTTACTCCCATTCACCCCGGACAGATTCTGGCTACACAGGCTTTTCAAACCACCAGAATCAATTTAGCCACATGCCCCTCAATAATTTTTTCACTGACTCGTTGCTTTCTGGGGCGACCAATGGACATGCTTTTGAAACCAAGCCAGAGTTTGAAAGGAGGTCCTCCAGCATTGCAGTTCTACGGATGAAAGCCAAAGAGCATGCTGCCAATATTTCTTGGGCCATGTAATATAGCAGTACCCTCTCTCAATTTTTTTTTAAAGCAAACTAAAACCATTTCTATTTCCCATATTTAAAGGGAACAACAATAAGCTGCTGTGTGTGGAATGCTAGAAATCACAATATACACGATGTCTGCTTTAAGAAATGCAATATAATATTTAACAATAAACCAAGAATAAACCAAATAGATTTACCATGCATCAAACTCAACAAGCCCTCTTTGTTTTGCTTTTTATATATGTTTTGTTGTACCAGTTGATGAAATATGATTATAGAACATGAAAAAAAAATAAAACTACTAAGCAAATGTGTCTACTCCATGGTTTTTAGCAGTCCTGTATAAAAAATTCATGATTTACAAATGAATACTTCATAAAGGAACAACTTGGTAAAGGAAAATAAATTTATTATATCGAACCTATGATGTAAATCTCTAAGTACACCACGCAAAGAGGGAAATATATGACCACTCATGTTGTAGGTAGAATTTGTAGACTGAGTTCTCTCAGCACTGTGCTGCTGCTCTAAGCCAGCTCTGCTGTTTTGCTAAATGCATGTTGAGCTTGTTGGATTTATATCAATGAACAACTAATGTAATAAGAATATAAGGTACTACTTTATCTTATGGACCTGAGTGTATTTCTATTAAGATAATGAGATTTTTTTTTGGTCACATATAGTGCTAAAAGTAGGATCAGAGTGCTTAATAGAGTTTTAAAAGATGTGCACAGATTATGTGTCAACTAGCAAATTTAAATTAAATCTTAAAGGTTATAGATAGGGTGTCATGAAGCTTGGGTGACTAATAGCATGGAATACACTTTTAACAGAACTTTTAACTCCTACACTTTTAACAGAATTCAGATTAGGGAAAAACCCCAAACAACACAACACTGAGGTCTCACTCCCAGTACAGTCCATTTTACTGGATTTTGCTACTCTATGGTCAAATTGAAACAAAATGTCCAACAAGGGTTGTCAGTTTCAGTTTGTATCTGATCCTAAGATGATGTTAAAGTAATTTTAGTTTTAATTACATTTTGTTGAAACTTTGCTTATATGCTTTCCAGAGTGTAAGACTAATTTGCTACTCTTAAAGTATGTGGGAAAAATCTTTTTGACTGCAATGGCAGCAGGACTTGGCTCTCAGCTCCCAGCCTATCACAAAGGAATTAAAATGTCAGCAGACTTTCTGACATTTCTGCTGGAAAAAAAATAGAGGAGAAGAAAAATACTTTACATCTGGAGAATTGATATCTGCTTTGATTTACTTCTCCTCCCTTTCCCCTGTCACATTCCAAGCTCCTTCAGATGAGTGAAATGTCAGCCTCTTTGAAAGCAACAGTCAGTCTCTCAGGTTCATAAAGGCAAAGTAAATTAATTGAAATAAAGAAGGGCTTGCATGGCTGTGATTAGAACAGGATACAACTCTCAGGGCACCCCCTGCTCATTCTTGCTTTTCTCTTTGGCCATTAGTTAGGAACAGAGGGTGCATGGGGGAAGACGGGAAGATCAGGAAGAAGATTTCACCTCAGCAACTGCAGAACTACCAGTACTCACAAAAACAAACACTCAGGAATCCCCAGATTTTCTCTTCTCCAACTCATGGGGGCTAAACTTGAAACAAAAATAGGAGATGGACTCATTCTGTAGTCTTTCAAGAATAAACAAACTTGACTTTGAAACCATCAGGATCAACTAAAAATGGGATTTTTACAGCAGAGTCTTACACAGCTGAAAGGAAGGTTGTCCTATTTTCCACTAGTAATAAACTCAGATTTTAACACATACATATACTCCAATTTGTGGTTTCCTGATTTGATTCTCCTTCTAAAAATTAGCTTCTACTTTGGCCTGAGGAGCTGGAAAAGAGTATTCTGGCTAGAAGTTCTCTTTTCCATTTTTTATGGTCTGTTTAGAGAGCAGTAAACTAGACTTATGTTTTAAAGAAAAAAAAAAAAGAATTTTATTGGTACAGGTAGAAGCATACGTTTTCTATAGACACTTTTGCAACATGCAGAAGGATGAAAGTGCTGGAAATACAATGGAGTTTTTAGCAAACTGTTTTCAGTTTTTTGGGTTTTTTTTTTTGTTAAATTTTATTCAGTTTCCACATAATTACTTTTAAGGTATAACATTTAGAACATGCCAAAGAGATTTCCAGAACCTTTTGTTATGGTTTCATTAGTGGACAAAGAAGGAAAAGTTTAGCTGGCAATCTCTGATCCATTTTTGTTGTTGCCTCTTTCAAGTTACTTATTTATTTTCATGGCAGAATTTGCTATTGTTTTCTTCTGAAATCCCCCCAAAATAATTTGTACAAATTTTTTTGTATGTCAGGAGTAAAATGCAACAATTCCTAGGAATTTATTGCAATTGCAGATTTATTACAGAATTAATATCCATTTTCAAAATATTACAACAATTTTAGGTGCTTGTTGCTTCCAAAATCAAAGGAGAAAATAAAAGACCATGTCATCTTCCTGCTGATTTTAATTAAGTGGAAGGGATGCCATTCTAATTAATTCTTCACCCTCAAATCTAGCAATGGAAATTTTTTGTTACTTGTTGCTAGCATAACTTTATACCTTAAATAAATAGGTATTCAACCCCTCATTAAACCTGAGGTGTGATAAGTTGCAGGCCTGCATTAAGCTTGTCATGCTCTTGCATCAGCCTCGTCTCGAAGAATGAATGATAGCCTGTTGGTTGCAGCGTTTCATTTAGCTAATGAAAAAGTATCTTCGTGTTAGATGTCAAGTACTACAACAGGGTCACATTCTGCCAGTTTTATTTAGTAGTGCTTTACTCTGTGAGTAGTGGCATTGATGGGAGTGAGACTACTCACATAGGCCAAATTGTGAATCACTTGTAAATGTTTATTCACAATGGCCCCATTCATGCAAAAAAAAAAGCTTCTCAGCACAACATGAGTAATCGGTTCATAATCAGGCCCAGCTTAAGGTACTATTCAGCTCTACTAAGGATGGCAGGATCTGGCCCATACTGGCTAAAGGCCAGACTCAGATTTTTAACCAAGATGAGTAGCTCCTTATGCCACAAATAGTGCAAAGAGACCCGACAGGGTTATTTGTAGTGTTCTCTTTTTCTAAGAAAATTCTAGGAAAGAGACATTTCAATATACGTAAATAATTTAAGCAAGTTTCTATGAAAGGGACGTGATTTTATTTTCTACTGGATTATACTCCCACATTTGACAGGATTTGTGTTCTTGTGCTTTGATTTTATCACTCAATGATTTCTTAAGCAACTTATCTTTTCACTGCTTCTTGAACATGTGGAAAATGCACTAAAAACAAAAGGAGGTGATTTACATAGCCTTCCTGCCAAGCATGTTAAGTAATGTTTGAGATATGTGATCATCATGCTATGCTGAGAAGTAAATTTATAGAACTTTTGGGAAAAGAGTCCCTATCCTGTTAAAAGAGAAAGTGAAATATTGTTCTAATTATTGGTGCTCTGTGTTTTCTCCTGTGATTGATTCATCAACATTTTGAAAATCTTAAGCCAGTGTTTTAAAAAATTTCTGAACAAATGTAAATTTACTTATGAAATGTACATTTAGTTATATTATGATTTTTTCAGACTTGTAAGTGATGGGCAACACTGCATTTAGCAGCTAAAGGTAGCCTTCTTATGACCAAGATGGTCAGAAAAATTTGACAAAAATTCTACCTACAGTTTAATAGTGTTATATACCACCGGAACCTATAAATGAAAGCATCTTCTGTTGCTGAGAATAAATTTGAATGAGCTATATTTCTCATTTTACGTCTTTACTGTCATAATATTTTGTACAAAAAAGTGTTGAAAAAATCCAGTTCAATATGTTAAGGCATTTTATTTTGACTTTGAAGTTTATGGTAAGGCCCTGGAGTATAAATTTAACAAATATAACCTATATTGTGCATTTAATGAGATAGTTCAGCATGATAAAAGTATTTTTTTTTTTTTGGCAAACAATAAAATATTACAAGCTTTTTTTCCAAAATTACAAAGGTTGTTTTGTTGATAAATTTCTACATATCTGTGCTATTTCAAAATCAGAGTTAAGTCAGGCTGATCAGAGTTAGAATCCATTAAAACCAGTTATTTTTCTTAGTTTCAAAATATTTTCAGGGGAAGTTCTTTCTGTAAGAAGTATTTCTTCCCTGTAGTGGTTTAAGCCCAGCCAGCAGCCAAGCCCCCCGCAGCTGCTTGCTCACTCCCACACCAGAGAGACTGGGGAGAGAACCAGAAGGGTGAAAGCTGGAAAACTCGTGGCTTGAGATAAAGACAGTTTAATAGGGAGAGCAAATGCCATGCACACAAGCACAGCAAAACAAGGAAATAATTCACTTTTTTCCATGAGCAGCCAGGTGTTCAGCCATCTCCGGGAGAGCAGGGCCCCATCACAGTAACAGGGACTTCAAAAGACTAAGGCCATCACTCCAAATGTCCCCCCTTCTTGCCCCCACTTTAGATACTGACCATGAAGCCATATTGTATGGCACATCCTTTTGATCTGTTGGGGTTACCTCCCAGGCTCCCAGGCGCCCCAACCTCCATGCCAAGGTAGCAGTAGGAAAAGCAGAAAAGGACTTGGCTCTATGTAAGCACTGCTCAGTAGTAACAAAGCCATCTCTATTTTATCAACTCTGTTCAGCACAAATCCAAAACACAGAGCCACAGCAGCCACTGTGAGGAAAGTTAAGTCTACCCCAGCCAAAACCCAACACATTCCCACATCACTTTCCTACCGAAATAACAAGTGGCTCACTCATTCCCAGAATGCATGCATCTTATTCACCTGCAGTGATCTTTTTAGATTTGGCTGGCATTAGCATGATGAAGTAGTGTGCAGTGAATGGGAGTATGATGGCTGGGGACAGAATAATCTTCTGAGAGGAGGGTCAGAGAACAATGCTGAAGTAAGGGGGAAACCTAAACCCAGTGAAAACCTCCCTTCCCTCTTTGCCTAAACCACTCCTCTTGAATCTCACCAGGACCTGGCAACATAAGGCTCATTCTGTTGCCACCTTTCCAGTATGGGTTTAAGGAGGAATATTAAGAATCAGGAGTAAGTCTTGAAGATGTAGGGTTGGTAGGTGTATAACTGGCATTGGCAATAAATACATACTGTGAAATCAAGAGTAGTTTTATGAAGAAACATCTCTAATCATGAATTTCAAGATTTTTTTTCTCTGCATTTTTGAAGCAACAGGAGGACAGAACATTAAAACAAAAGCACAGTGATGGTTCAAACAGTGAGTCCACAAAATTCCTGAAGCACAGCTATTCTCCTTTGCACCACATGCTCACGAAAACTGGTATTGCTGTGGCATGCAAATGAAGGAATATAGCACAACACTACCACATAAAATAGATTTGAGATATTGTCTTGTTCCTGCCAGTTGTATTTGATCTGTTTAAATAACAGTATAAAAATTACATAATTCCTCATCAAATATTTTCAATCAGTCCAAACAAGACATATAAGGAAAAAAAGACAAAACCAAGTAGGAAAATCTTCAAAATCTATTATTGCCTCAAAGGGGTTTGTGAGCCTTTATACTTGTGAGGTTTCACATTCAACAGCTCAACTTCAGCTTGACTCATACTGCCCAACTTCATAACAGTGATTATTCCCACAGGAATAACTAGTGCACTAGACTAATAAATACATCAATGTATAGGAAATAATACTGGTTAAAGTAATTGATGTTAGCATGGAAAACATAATTTCAAAATTGTAGGTTATAGGATCAGGTCAAAAATAATTTCTGACTGGCTTATAGAGTGGAACTTGATGGTTCACAAGATGCTGTTACAGGAGTGCTTTTCTATGCTCTAGTTTTAGCTATAGCACCCTCCATAATCTAATAGCTGTCTGCTTCATCTCTCAGAAGCTGGGTTCTGCATTCTCTAATTATGAAAATAATTATGAAAATTGAAATAGGCTTGATCCTTCCTGCCTTGTACTACTGTGAGAAAATCCATTTATGTGTAGTGACTGCAATTTACTTTAGTCTCACTATCATTACAGTGAGACAAAGTCTTCTGCTTTAATTTAGTAATTGCAAAAAATTGATTTTTGATACTCTTACTGTTCTGTGAGTGAGCACTTTATTGTTATGGAGAGGAATGACTGAGTTGTGTATAATCTTTTTTTCATTAAAACCCAAAACCTTAATTTGCTTGGTTTTGGTTGAATACAGTGTGATTATAATTAACAAACTGCTTTTAGGTGGGATAAAGTCCTAGTTAACACTTTCATATTTTTGTCCATCAAAGAAGAAAAGGATATCATTAAGATGAAGCCTTGTCAAACAGCATGTTCAAAGACAGACAGAAGTAGCTGAATCTTTGTAAGACTCTATTTACTCAGGTGTGTTTACTGAAATGATTTTGGTTTAATCATTAAAAATGGAAAACAGCTGAGATCTTTAATGGAAAATAACAATATAAAACATGTTAATTGTATTTTTCTTTCAAAGTAATATTGGAGAAACAACTGTTCTTCTAGTGTACTAAAAATGATTTTTCTCATTACTTGTTATAAACATTTTAGTATATAATGAAATACATATTTATATATGGAAAAACCTGTCAGATATTACTTAAACACATCGCGTAAATAAAACACTAAATGATTTTGGAGGTCTGTTAGAAAAAGGTCTGGGATGGAGATCAGTTAGTGAGTATTATTTAGCAAATGCTTAAGTAGTATATACAATGAGCAAAGAGGAAAATACACTCATTGGCGGGCAGTTTATTGAATATTTAGAGCCAGAAAAATCAGTGTTGGCAAGTAGGAATGAAATTTTCTTTACTCAAAAATCTCCTTATGATCAAATCCTAATTGAAGTTAACAGGGATCTTGCCAGTGATCTCACTTGGGAGTAGGATATGATCCCTAATAAACACTTAATAAATTTACTATGATAAATTGAATTGTCCTGGAACAACATTACTCAGTTTATATGGCTTTTTTTTTTGATAAGGTAGTCCATTCAGCTATTTTTAAAATACAGAAATTATTAAATCAGTGGTTTACATCCAATTTACTACAATGGTTTCCATATTTGTGTCTGATTTTTTTTTTGCAGAATTAGAGAGCCAAGGATAGACTAAGCAATGCATTTTGTTTTTAGGGAGTTGTGTATTAAGAGGACTGTTTTAGTGTGAAAACAGTTCTATGCATATGCTAAATCATTAGTGCAGAGGCATTAATCCTTGTATAAACAAATTTGACTAATACTCTTCTGGAATTTGAGCAAATAATGTAACTGAGATAAACAGAGCCGCTTACATGTCCACATTTATCTACACTTTCTATTTATACTGTTAAATGCTTAAAACAACACTGGCCCATAAATTTGCCTTTTTGTTCTCATTCTTTTGGCAGTGTTTCCTACATGCTGCACTTTTAGAGTGCAGTTTGGTCTCATCTCAAATAAATAAGAGCCATGGAAGGAAAAAACTGCAGCTACAAAGTAGTTCTAACCCATTAAATGCAGATGGCCCACAGGGGGTTTAATCATAAGAGAAAGAGCACACATCATGCTGAAATATAGAGCTGTTTTCTATCACTTGTTACCATTTGAATGTCTGTCCCAGGAAAGTGAATTCAATATATCTTCCTGGCCATCAGTTGCCCTCTGAATACTCCTTCTCTCTCTGATGTAGCTAGATTTCCCTTTAGAACATACAGAGATGAATGAGCTCTTACCACACGTAGAAGTGAAAGAAAACATTTCTTTCTGCACCAGAACAGATGAGATTCATCATTAAGAGAATGGATTTGACCTTGTCAAGTGGACCAAAGCAATTTATAAACAAACTCCTACAGGGGAGGCTACTTTTGGCCAAGTACTATATTAGCAGTGTTTTACTTATGCCCGCTGCTACCTTACAATAACTTCATAAACAGGCTGACTTCCTGAAATATAGAGTGCTGAGAGATATCACAGATGTACCTAGAAACACTGGGATAGCATAGGGTTACTTCTCTCCCTAGAGGCTGAATAGAAATATGTCCACCCACCTTGCTTTCTCATTCTTGGTAAAAGTTGCTAATCACTATCCAAATTAATCTTCATTTCCAGTTTAGATATGTATCAAAGAACATATTTATACTTCAATTTGCCATTGTTATATTGTTGTTCATATAAGCAGCAGGGTGATAATGTCCAATAGCAAACTACCAGAACACTAGCAGAATAACAAAAGCAATTCAGTGTGGGTCTATTTTATTTCCAGCATCAGAAAAGGAATATAAAGAGTCAATAGTTAGCTACAAAGTTATTTAGATCAGATGATACTCCTACTAAATATCTATAAAGTTTCTTCCTTTAACAGGATATTTAAACTCCAGGTAGGAATTTTATCTCTCCTCCTCCCAAGTCTGTGTCATGTATGCTTTTTAAGTGAGAACAATCTTGTGAGAACAACTTTCTTTCTACTTACTTTCTGGTAACAAAAGTGTAGTGGTAACAAAAGTGCTCAAATCTTTTTGTTCTGTCCAATGACCATAAGAAAAGAAGAAAAAATGAGGACATTCAGTGGCTCAAATACAACTCTGCTGTATGGAAAGAGAATATTCTGCATCAGTCCAAGGGGATGGTTGCATGATAAAGTCTCACTAGATATGTAAACTACATGTACAATTAAAAAAAAAAAGTTTTTCTACGACTTCTGGGACTTACATCCCCATCTATATCAATCTTAGTCATGCCAGCAGAGCTGATAGTCTTATAATCTCCTCTATGTCTACAAAAAGAGAATCACAGAACATTTGCAGAAGGGGACTGACCAGAATATTCAGTTTTCTTTGACTCACTTTTCCTGTGGCATGTATCCAAACAGAGATGCAATTGCAGATGCAGTTACTTCCTTCAAAGACTACAGAAATAAGCTTGTATATGTGATAATTTTTTATTTTATTCTTTGTTGATATTGCCTTAGAATAATAGTTAGGGTTGATGACAGTGAGAAGGAGCTCTTTTGAAATTAGAAATTTAATAGACTATAGGTGGAGGCCTTCAAGCCATTAAATTTCCAAAAACTTCCAGGAGTCTCCATCATTAAGTGAGCCTTATGTGAATAGCAAAGAGCTTGATACATATTTTAGCTCAGGAGAAATCTATGCTGTCCAAGTCTTGTCTGCTTCATTGTAGAAGCTCTTTATTGTTCAAAACCCAAGACCACAGTCTTGTTCCATTGCCAGGAGATAACAATTCTGACCCTCTTGAGGTCAGAACAATGAAAAGAATTTCCCAAGTCCTTAAAAGGCATTATATTGCATATATTCATAGCTGCATAGCAGATTTATGCCTTATTTTCCTGTAGGCCAAGTTCCCAAGGTCTTCTGCTATTAGATTGAGAAAAGACAAAAGGCCACTTGCTTGCTTCTTATAGCAATTATTCACTGTTCATGCACCTCTGTGTGCGTGTGTATGCGAGGTGCTCCTGAGTCAAAGATGGAGATGAGGCACATAGTTCTGATATTCGTTTCCTAGTTTTATAATCAGTTCTTCACTCTGATTTACAGAAGTGTAAGGAAGGATCTTGGGCCCTGTACCCAGCACACTTATAGTGAAAACATACAATTTGCAGAAAAAAAGGGAAAGATTGTAGCAAAGAACCAGTGACAGAGTCCTACTGTATAACTCAATCTTGACTCACATTTTTATAAGCATGCATTTGTTTACACTCTCTAAGAGGAAGATCAAAGTTCACAGAGAATTTTTATTACCCTGGGAAGAAATTTTTCTCTTTTTAAAAGAAGAAAACATGGTTTGTTATCTGCCTTAAATGAAACAAAAACAAATCTGTCCCTCTCTTCACTTCAGCACCAGACAGTAAGCATCCAAAATAGGTGACACTTAGTGAAAGGTCTCAAAATTTCTCCAAAAACTAATTCATCCTGAAATCAACCCTCACAGTTTTGATCGGCCTGAAAATTCATTAGGATGATTACAAAGGATATTTGGCTGTTGAATTTGGTCCTGTGGTCTAATGGGGTAATCGCATTTCTATTGTCCTTTAGTTTTATTGATTCTGCTGTAAACCATAGCCCAGGATAACAAGGGCTATTTGCTATTTATTCTGTGTGTCAGTATTCAGATGGGGGTCCTTGGGAAGTTGTCAGAGGCAAGAATTCTATAAACTGCAATAGCTTGCTACAGAAGACATTTTATTTATTTTAACTTCTCCACCTCCATTCCTTTTTGGCATCCAATATGCATATTTAAAGTGTTGCTGCTACTTTCCAGTTTGACTTTAGAGCTCTTTGTTTTTATATAAAATAGTTCTGCTGCATTCCTCTAGTATGTCAAAGCAAAATCAAGCTTGTTTTAACTTTTCAGGGCTTTATAAATCTCTGCTTTCCTTTTGTTAATATGTGCGCTGGCTCTCGACTGTTGTCTCTGTTTCATGGATGTTAGCAAGTTGTTGCATGACAACTTGAATGCTCCTTTCACATAGCCCTGATATAGTATTAGAGCTCTCCCATGCAATGATTTGTTTAACCCAAAAATGAGTTCTTTAAGTTGTCTTCCTTGGTTTTGTATGATGTTATGGATTCGTACAAAAGTTATCTAGTGTAATTTATTTTCCTGAATGTTCAGCTTGTGACATCTCAAAGCAGAAACTGTCCATAATTTTATGCAGAATGATTGGCAAAAAAACCTCTGTAAAATTATTTTTGTAGGTCAACAGATTTATGACTTCCTCTGCTTCCTCACTTTTAGTTCTAATTCAGAAGAAAAATTGCATATTCACTTCCCATTTGATATTCTCCATCCATTCAGCTACCTGACTGTCATAAACTAGTCGTTTTTAAAGCTATGCTGATTCAATTTTCTCAGTTACATCCTTCTTTTCATTGGTCTATACCTTTTTCAGCCTGAAGCCTTGATATGGTTTTCATGTATTGGGAAACATTTTTTACACTTAAGCGTGTGCTTTTTTTGTTGCTACTGATGCTGTGTAGTATGGGACTCATACTCGAAGACTTCTTCCATGTAGTGCTTACCACAGAAGTGCTGTCAGCATCCAGCTTTTACGAATATCAAACTCTAGTCGCAAATATATTGGTAGTGGGAAAATCATGGTAGAAGGAAATTAACTGCAGGTTGTATATTTTTCCCTGTGAATCCTGGAGGAGAAGAAATTGACACCGCTCTGGATCTGGTTAGTTATTTGTCTATCAGCCGCCTTTCTGCAAAGTTCAGGAGGCATGGGGGAAAAATACTTGATTCCATCATTATTGCAGAAATATCTCCTGAGAAGATCCTCTGTATGCAGCCTTCACAGACAAACATATGAAAAAAAAATATTATATGCTAAATATGGTGGAAAGGGAAGAATTATATGAAATATATATTGTCAGATGACTGAGTTTTTTGGTTTTAAGTATGTTATTCAAATAGAACAGATTGCTTTTGTGCATCGCAGAACACAGCAGATTTTCTGTTTGCTTTAGTAGTCATGATGTATCATTTTAACTTTTCTTTGAATTTTAAATAAAGTTCCCAGTTATCACATTTCTTCTGACTTATTCCACAGATATATAATCTGTGTTGTCCTCTCACCTTTCTAAATAAATAATACAAATAAGATTTTCCAAGGTGGAATTAGAAACCATCCTATCTGTAATTGACCTAGTTTTATTCCTTCTCCCTTGAGAATTCGCCCAATGAGTTTTACTTTGCTTGGATCACAGGAGGTAAGAAGTGGCTTTCTATCCCTTGGCACAGGATTCAAACTGAAGCAGAGAAACCTTTCTTTAGTACTGAAAGCCTCATGAGGAGGCATGACAAAGCCATCATTTAACTCAAGGCCATCAAAGGCAATTTTGCTAGGTGAAGTATTACAAAACTCCAAAATTTTTGTTCCAATGAATGCTTGAAGAATCTGGCAAATATTGGTGGAACAGGATGGGGACTTAAGATGAGAGTCTGCTTGCTAGATCATAAAAATAATTCTCACTCATGTTTGCTCTCCTTTTACCCTTCCATGGTGGTTTCTTAAGCTCAGTAGAAGTTAATATAATGACATGTTTCTCTAATATATCTGACAGCTTATTGCAAGGATATTTGGATAGAAATTATTATAATTTTTCAAGTAGAAGATGAAGCTAAGCCTGCTGTCATGAAAAGCAGAGGTTAGTCATGAAAAGCAGAGGTTAGTGATAATTCTACCTGTGAGAGAGGATTTGCAATGCAGAAATGACCCTGCATGTCTCAAAAAGCCTGTTTTCCATATATGCATTACATAGGATTTAATATTTATGTTAATAAATATGTTAATATATACAAAATATTTACAAAACAGTGTTACCATGATTAAGGATATCCAGACTGCATCTTCATGTTACACTATTCAAAGACAACATGACATGGTATGTTGTTGATATATTCCAAATATACAGGTACATATTTTAACTGTCATAAACTGTTTTTGTTCGAATTTCTCTCTGTATATTTCAAACAATAAGTCAAGTTCTCTGCAGAAAGTTTTATGAAAGATATTAAAATGCAGAAATTGAAACTATGTGGCTTTTCTAAATAGGTGATATTTACTGTGAGCTGTTGTTCAGACAAAACCACATGAATCTGAAACATTTACAAAGTGGGATTTGTATTCAAGTTCAGAGACTAATTTTCAT
Source organism: Molothrus aeneus (assembly GCF_037042795.1). NCBI lineage: Eukaryota > Metazoa > Chordata > Aves > Passeriformes > Icteridae > Molothrus > Molothrus aeneus. The sequence goes on along the minus strand of NC_089650.1, from coordinate 28,923,150 downwards.
TTTTGACTTTGTCTTCCATAAAATATGGTTTCTATTTCTCAGATTCTGAAGAGGCTTCAGATCAGTCGTGCAAGTAGTTGCAAGTTCTGGGTGGAAGCAGTGACTCATTGGTAGATGGAACTTGCTTTGATGAGAACACTTGGTGCATGTTATTAACAAAGACAAAATTTTAATGTCATAGTGTTGATTCTCAAACTTGAGTACCAGCCATTGGATTTTGATTTTGGCCCCTTCTCATGTTCAAAGCTGTGTTGTGTGTAGACATGCAGTGGCTGGCAGTGGGGGCTGCAGAGGAGACCTCTGTGGGAGGAGGGCAGCGTCTCCCTTGTGCCAAACCCTTTGCACAGCACAGCTGAGCCCAGCAGTGAAACTGGTGGTGCCTCTGAGAAAACACTTGGGAAAAGGCAAAATTCCTGAACAGAGAGAGGAGGATGAGGTAACAAAAGACTGAAGAATGATTGAGGGAACACCACGATCAGAGGAAGAGGAGAAAGAGGGTATGGATGTGGGGATTCTCTGTGCACCAGAGCAGCTATCCATTGCAATCTGAGCAATGAACTGGGCAGAGATACTGGGGAACTGAAACTCCAGTGGAGAATCCATGCTGGACCAGGGTAGAGGTGTGATAGGGAAGGAGCAGAAGAGAGGAATTATTACATCTTGACACTCATCTCCTCTCCTGTCCTATGCCACTGTTGGGGTGTGTAGAGGAGTTGGGAGTGAAGGAGCAAAGCTGAGCCTGGGAGACTGGGGAGTTTAATGTTTGTCTTTACTTCTCACTACCCTAATCTATTTTAACTGGCAAAATTTTAACTTTAAATTAGTCTTCCCCAAGCTGAGTTGTTTTGCCCAGCACAGTAATTGGTAAGTGATTTACCTGTCTTTATCTCCATGTGAAAGCTTTTAATTCTAGTTTCTCCTCACTTTGTGCTGGGATGGGGAGTCACTGAGCATCCGAGTGGGAATTTGGCCCTTAGACAATGGCAACACACTACAAAAATCAAATTGTTTCTGGATCCAAAAAAATTTGGTCTAAGACATGTTGTGCAGTCATCAAACTGAAGATTCAGTTTTCAAGGGATTGAAAATCTTCCACTGCCCATGACAAATCTGTTTCACTTTTCAGTCTTTCGCAGTATGAAACCTTTTTCATTGTTTCTCAAAACAAGTTCATCAGTCCCAGTTAATAAAAAAAGTATTCCCCAATTTCATAGGGTAGTTTACTCTTTCATTATTACTTTGATGACCACATCTAACACCCATTTATGTCATGTTGAATGGAAAACAAGTTTCACAAGTCTGAGTCAGAGTCTGAAGAAAAGGTCTTTCTTATTTTGTGTTTAATGTCACATCTTTGAAAGATCATCTCCCAGTTTTACTCTTTCACCTTTGTTTACAAAACATTGGAAACCATTGAAAGCATTGATGAGTATTTACATTGCAGAAGACTCATATAGCGAGGAATTCAACTAGTCCAAAAATTTACAGGGGTAAGAATACTGCAGAACCAGGTCTTTGATGAGTAAATGGCACTACTTTAAATATCACATTAGTCATAAATAGAAGTATAGTATAATCTCAGGAGCAGTTGAACAAAAATATTTACAAGTAAATGTTAGAAGTAGCAAAAAACACACTATAAAAAACATATCAATCATGCAAGAGGGAGTGTTAAGAACAATTCCTTTCATGGAATATTTTCTGCCCTCTTTCTACCTGCTGAACATTTTCTGTGTATCCTAACTCCTTGTGTATGAGAACAGACATAAAGGATGTTTCCCTGATGCATTAACAAGTGCAAAGGGGTAAAAGGTGAGATGTATAATATTTTCTGACTCCTGTCCACAGAGATGTACCAATGTAACATCTTCTGCAGGAAATGAGTGTGGCAAGATAAGGAAACAGCTATATTCTACATTGATAAAAAGAATATTTCTGCACAGGGAACATTCATATTAATGGAAAGTGACCGTCTCTTCAGACACTAAACACAGATATTAAAGAAAACTCCTAACCAACATTTTTCACATCACTGGCTATAGAGGAAGCCTAGGAAAGTTGGCCTTGCTTATCTGAAGTTAGTTTTATGAAAGCAGTGGTTTTATTGAAGCCTTACCACTGATTTACTAAATAGAAGATATCTTTCTGGCTAGAAGTCATGAGAAGGAAAGGTGGTTGCAGGAGTGACTACTAGTACCAATTAAGGTGTCCCTAGGTTTGCAGTAGTTTTCTGCAGCCCATCCCAAGATGATTATGGGCACTAAGGCAATAAGGTGAACTCTGTGCTGTCTCTGTCTGAGTGCTCAGTCATTTTTCAGGTTAGAACTCATTGCTCTGAACCTGTACCAGGTGTAAGACCAAGTCTGGTGCTCTTCACTCCACATGAATCTGCCTTCTCTGGCTCTCTCTTTTGTAGTCCTCCCTCTCTATTTTGTGGAGCCACACACAGAGATTGTGCCTTCTCATGAGAAGCTAGAAAGGAAATAAGAAGACTTTCACAGCTCTGCACATACACAACATACCCCACAAAAGTTATGAGAGTTAGGTGTTTAAAGCATAGGTCTTTATGTTCTGGTGTTGAGCAAGTTCTCTCCCCCTATCTATAAAGAGACGGGAAATCCCTCTGGAGAGGTCATCTGTGATGTTCATTATCTCTGAAATGCAACTATTTTAACTATTTTATAAATCAGGTTCAAACAATTTGGAGTACACAAATGTATGTAAACCTCTGAGGGCAAGTATGTGGAAAGGTTCCTCCCTCTTCCTACTTCCTTCTCCCTCCTCACAAGCAAGGCTTGCAGATGTTTTCTTCTGCTCTTTATTCCTTTGTTCCTGTTTGGCTGTGACCCTTACTCCCAACTGATTCTTTTTTGTCAAACTTTGTTTTTTCCTGAGCCTTTGATCCTGTGCTTTGACTCTTGCAATAATGCACATGACACTATTATTTTGTTAGATTCATTATATGATTTCTTAGCTCTCAGAGTCCCTTCAAGCAATAACATACACTTGTTTTGTCAGTGTCTCGCAGCAAAAGAGGGGGTCTTACAAAAACTACTGCTTCACCTGTGGACAGGTGAAATACAGCCTTTCATATGTAGACTGAATACTTGAGATTATGCACTATAGCTGTACATTTGATCATCCAGTCTATCTTTGTTTATATATCTTCAGTTTCCTGGCTAGGGGAAACTAGTCAAAGGTTAAAAAACGTGTTAGTAGAACCAAGTATAGAAGACACATAGCAGACAAGAGGCTAGGGTTCCAGCACTGGGTCAGGAACAACAGTTATTTGTTCTGAGAAAGAAATGTTACCTTATGCCAAAACTGAAGGTACCCTTTAGTCTTCTGATGACTTTTTTTCCTTGCTTTCTTGGCTCAGACATCTCAGTTTGATCAAGATAGGTGGGAGAAAGAGGATCTTTGTGTGTTTCAAGGAAAATAAATGTACCTACACAGGTAAAGTTCTGGTTGTAGTTGAGAACCTGTCATATAGTAGATGATATATGCTGTGAGAAAATCATAAACCAGGAATCCAGAGCAACAATTCTAGACATTGCTAGCAAATTAGAAAGATTTTTCTCCCTGAAACTGTGATTCAGATACATATATTGAGTAGCATACACGTGTAAGAATAATTATAGAAGGTATAGCTTAAGAAAATTTGCAAGTATGTCTTTTCATACACCTCCTTTCAGCTGCTGCAGTGATTTACAGCAATCTTCCCATGCCTCGCCTTTGAAGTAAGGTGACTTTCTAGTCAACACAAAGCTGATCAAGGAGGCTGTCTCTCTTTTGCAACAACAGTGGAGGAAGTTATTTAAGGTTACTACTGTCAGCTCCACAGAGATCTTCAGACTATTTTAATTTATGTCATAGGCAGGCAGGCCCCAAGCTGTGCTCAGATGATCAGAAGCAGCAGTAATAACTTCAACATTTTTTTTTCTCAAGTCTATGTGTTAAATACAACTCAACTGGAACAGAGGGAATCTTTGCATTTCTAATTTGATTGTGTGAAGTCAATAATCTATGTGAAGAGACGTAAGGGCAATGATACAGACTTAGACATTAAATAATTGCCCAAAGACTTATTTTTGTACTTTTTTTTCTTAAATAAGTATTTATTAAGAAGCAAAAATCTAGTTAATGTGTAATAACTCCCTAAGATAAAAGATCAGTAAAGAAAGTTAAGGATAAAAGAAAGAAGGGAACAAGAGTCTTTTGATTCTATCCATCTTCATAAAATACCTTCTCATGAAACAAACCCCAAAATGTGAAAGCAACACTAAAAGGAAAAAAGAAGTCCCATAGGATCAAGTCCATATAAAGAAACATATCTCTGGCAGACAGTAAATCAAAATTGCTCAACCTGGTTCACTCCAAGACTAGCTGTCTACAAAGTTGGCTGGAATTAAGGGAAATGCTGGAGAGATCTGTAGTTTCAGAGCTCACACTGATGCATCCAGCTGAGTCTCAGACAATTCTGTTTCTGTCTTTCTGACCCATAACCATGGCAAGGGACATGCCCAGCTGTCAGTGCCAGGAAAGATATCTAGTGCTTCATTCTCTAGTGATTATCTCAGTGTAATTTCATATTTATGTTTCCCAGATATAGGCAACAGAAAACACAGTCATACTTGTTGCAGAGCTGCTGGGAGAAGTAATGGATTTATATACAGACATATATATCTACATATATATAAGTATATTAAAAAATATATATTTGACAAGATAAAAAACCAAACAACCAAAAACCTCAGTACTGGTAAATTGGCTGAATGCTGGCAATCCTGGGTAGGATTACAGGAAGATTTTTTCTGGGTAACAAATTCAAGTGACATGTATACTGAAATCATGATGTTGAACCATTTCCATAATATAGGACAAACACACATGTTTCTGTTAAATTTTAAATCCTAACCTAGCCAAGATATGGATATAGTCCAGCACTTCTTTAAAATTTAGAAATATTCTGAAACTTGGTGTAGAAAGTGACAGAAAGCAATTGGAGACGAGAGATTAGAGCCGAATATCTGTAAGTAAACTTCATGAAAATGTAGGCAAATTCTGGCTTGTGATTACCTTTTCTTTCAAGAAGAAATTGTCTAAGCACTTATATAGGTTAGTGCCAGATATCAAGTAGGCCACAGATTTATTCTACTGCACCCTAGGAAAAAAAATTAAAATTCTTAAATTCAGGAATATGGAGTAGAATATCCCTGAAGTTTTTATTTCTCCTTAATGTAGATATATTTTAAGGTGCATACAGAACAGAGAAGATTAAATCCTGAAATAAAAGAAAAACCTCCCCCAAATCCTAATATATTTATTCTTGCTCTGTGTCATGTCTGCTATTCTATATGCTTAAATTGTTTTCCACAGGCCAAATGCAAAAGGTTTTGCATTTCTCCTCTACTTAGGATGATTTGTTGTCAAGCCCTGAAATTAATTGTCATGTTATTACTTGCAGATTTATAGCTCAATCAGCTTTGTAGTAGCCTCTTCTTTTATGGGTGTTCTTTCTTTGAACATTATAAAATATCTGTTACCTCTTTCCCTTTTTTTTTGGTTAGAACATTTTTCAAAGCTAACTCTGAGACCAAGAGAACGTGGATTGCATTTCACTGCTTAACTTAGATGATGCACAAACCACTTAGCAAGATACTCTATTGAAATGATTTTTCAAGGTACTGCCACATGTTTAGTTCTCAGCAGTGAAACAACTATCATTATTTGAAGTGCTTTTGTTCAGAGATAACAGCTGGGGAAGAGGCATGCTAGGCCTGTCTCTCAGAGAGTTTTCTCCTCAAGCTCTATAGTTTGTTGATATTATAAATCCAGCTTTCTGAGCTCTTGGATAAAAAGCGCCATGGTAACACAACACAAAATATTTATTTGATGTGGAGTTAGTTGATTACTTTAAAATTAACTGATCATTCAAAAAAAAAAAGAAGATTTTTTCTACTTTTCTTTCCTCTTTACAGATATCTGTTTAGGTTACTTTGTGATGTCTGGCTCACACCAGCAGTGTAAAGCACACCAACTTTGCCCGTGTGAATGCAGGAAACACTATCCCATACTTATTCTGTGATAAGATCACAATCAGGTAAATGCCACGTAATTAAGCCACATTCTAGATTTTTTCCTAACTTATTTTCCTGACTTTGTCATAAATATTGTCATTGTTTCTAATTAGTCTTATCTAGATAGAAGATTTTGTTCAGACACTTCCTGTGTGACAACAAGCATAGTTATTAGTATCCTGGAATTATGCCTAAGCACTTAGGATTAGATTTTGAAGTCCAGACTTCTTGGTCTGAGCTTCAACAGACTCAAGTCATTTTCTAGAGACCAGAAAATTCTTGTAACACTTCTTTGTCTCTAATTTACACTTTTTCTGAATTATTAAAAAAAAAATATTATATTTTTCTATTTAAGACTGCCATCCATGATTTTCCTATTTTGGAGAGAGCACTTGAGGCCCAGTAGGTAAGTTTAAAACATCAAGATGCACTGACAATCTAACTTCCAAATGGAGTGCTTATGGAATTGTCACCTTTGTGAGCAGAGGTGAAATAAAGCTCATCCAGTACTGAACTAAACTTGAAATTCCATCCCTAGAAAAACAATCTGTAGCTTACACTTCCCTTGACTTGTGTCTGGTACACCCATTAAGCTTCCCATTAGTTATTAGATAGTAAAGGAACTTAAGAGTGATTTCTCTTTTTTTTTTCTTTTCTTAAATTTATTTTTAATTATGCTATCATCACAATTATCCCAAATTAATGAAATTTATATTTTTGAAAATTATATTTTTCTATTCTATATTGTTAATTGATCAGACTTTTTAGTTACTGTTTATTTTTTTTTCTCACTACTAATGTAAACCTAGGTTATAAAGAGAGAAGGAAATACAGATAAAGTTTTGCTTTTATCTTGCTATGAAGCATGCGGGCGTGAAATGTAGTCTTGTAGTCTAGTAGCACTGTAGAATGCTTCTAGGTTGATTTTAATATCCAACAACTTCAGTGGACAGAATTTGTCTCCTCACACTGGTAGTATGAATTTGGTACCACATACATACATATATATGTATATATATATATATATATATATATATATATGTATATATATGCACATTTCAAACTTCACAAAGGTGAAGGGATAATTTTGTGAATTGCCATTTTAGATACAAGCTAAAACTGTACCTCCCAATCAGCATAAAGCAGGAGTTGATAAAAGTAAACCAGTCACAGACACCACTCTGGACGCACTTAGTTGGCTTGTTGAGCAGCAGATGGAAACAACTGAGAATATATATTTTTCATGAAATATCTGAATCCAGGATTTAATCAGAGAGATGGTTTCGTATATTAAAGAAAAACAGTTTATATGTTAGCAGAGAATGTTGTCTTTGGAAGAGTTAGGAACAATAAGTTTGAGCAAAGAAAAATATTTTGTACCAAAGAAGACACCTGAAACAGAGCCCCTGTATGACCTGTGGTGTATATGAAATGGTGTTATTCCAGCATGAATCTCTGCTTTCACTACAGCATAAGTAAGCATTAGTGTTTCTGATCTTTGGCATGTTCTGGAAGATGGGAGAAACCACAACATTCATCCCAGGAATGCACTGTTGGTGACACACCGATGCTCCAGATCCAGCCAAGCCACTTCATGAAAGGCAAAAGGCTGTGCCAGTCAGGCTGCCTTTTGAATTCTTGCTGTATCTGAGCAGGGAGTGATGGATGAGCTGTGTGCAAGAAATGGCATAAACACCTCTTAAAAAACCACAGCTGCACTTACATCAGTCCTAAAAGGGGGAAAAATCATGAAAAACTGAAGAAAAATTGATTCATTTATATTTACAGAGGAAGCACTTAATTTTCAAGCACATATAGAATACTAAGGTGAAGTACAAAGTAGTTGGCATCCCTCTTTATTTTTGCAATATTGCTGAAGTATTTCAATGTCTCTTTCTTGTTATTCCTTATTCCTGTTGTGAATGTATTTTTATTTGGATTTCCATGGAACAGTGAAACTGGGATCAGGGTTCTTTTCTTCTTACAGAAGAATGTTCTTGCACTAAAGCTTTTACACTCTAAGAGCCCAATCTTACAATTGGTAATACACAGACAAAGAGATGTAGCTGCCGAGGATAGTAAAACAATCTCAAATATCATGTTTTTTTAAGTGACACCCATAAAATTTCATTGCCTCAAGCATAATTGCAAGCTGCAGCCATCATTATTCCACACTTTCTATTTCACTAGCTAGAAATACAAATATTTTTAACAAGACAAATAGCAACTGGGATCATTTCCTCACAGATGTGATGGATTCTTGAATGCACTCTTAAAAGCTGCTATACCTCCTGAAAGCTGCTATATACAGGTTTTGGACCTCATCTCGGTAGATGAATTTCTATTGCCTGATTTTTGCAATCATGCTAATCAACAGTGGTGATATCTGACTTTAAGATATACGCATCTGTCTACCAAAAGAAAAAATGAAAGGAGAAATGGCAATTTCAGAGTTTAATTCATTAATATATTCATATGTATTTCTAAATATTTGGAAGCATCATTTTGAAAACTATGAGACAAAATAAAAAAATCTTTTGATATTTTTAAAATTTAGTGGTTCTTGTCAATGAGTTGGTGTCAGAGAATAAAATACATTTTTAATATGCATTTCTAATTGCCCAAGATACTTGGACCATCAAACAACAAAATAATAACATAGAAATTCCCTCACAATATTCCTGTATTATTAGTATATTGGTCCCGGGGATTGGATTGCCGTAGAAAAGCTCATGCACTTCTGCCTCTGGATCAAAACAGGTTTCTGACAACAGAAACCTGCTTCTGACTGGCTTATGCTTCCTCTGGGTTGCTGCTGCCTGCTCTAGGCTAAAGAAATCAATAATGATTCTGAGTTATTTTTTCCATTAAACAATCCTGCAACTATCGTCCCTTCCCACTGATTATCATCAGAATCCCATTCAAAGCTGCAGGAAACCCAAGGAGAAACATAAAGTATCTCAGAGGAGAATGCTGAAGGATGGATAAAATGCCCATTTAACTTTCTTTTCAGGATGTTCATATTTATGAACTCTGATTGTTTCTTGAGAACAGTTGGTCCACCTGTGCCTCACACATTGAGAGGGCAATAAAGAGAATTAGTAATTATTATCATGTTTTTCTTCTTTCTATCACTCTTTATTGGGTTATTTTTACACACTCAGGTATTTCTATAGGTGCAACTAAAGAAAAATGGGTTGCCTTAATACTCATACAGTCAATGTTCTGAATATCTCACACTTGAAATGCTTATTTTTAGTAAAAAACTTACCTGAAGTTGTCTTATTTTGCAGATGAAATATAGCTCTTGGATGAGTTTCTTCTCTGGAATATTTTGTTTACTTAGTTTGAATTCTTTGCTTTTTAACCTGCTTGTTTCTGTACCAGGAACTGAGGTACACCCACCCACACCCAAACATACATGCACTCCACAGAGACAGAGGCTTTCATTTTATGTGCAGAAACATCCATCTCACCAGTTGTGAAAGGGAAGGGAACTCTCTCAGGAGTTCATTCCAAATGCAATATCAAGTTTACAATAAACAGAATAATTGCACTGTTTACAGGATTTATTTTATTACTATCCTTGTGATTGCTGCAATCGTAAATAAATCTGCTCCTTGCCACAAATTTATTTTGTTTTTCAGAAAGAAGGACAGATTTGCTTCCTTTGTCTGCAATTATAATAATGAACAATATATATTTGTATTTAGTTTTCTTTAGCCAGTGTAAGCCAGACAGCCAGGCAGCTGTTGATCTTAAAGGATTATCACAGAACAAGTTCACTTAGCTTTAGATAGTAATTTATCATTTGTGGCAAAATCCTGATTGTGTTTTTAAAACAGTTGCATTTTTTAAATGGCAACTCCAAAGTATAAACAATATCTGAAAAATGATATACTCTTGCATGAGAAAGAGCACTGATTCATGGTGTTCACATCTGAACATGCAGTGAAGCTGTCAAGATAACCTCATACTCACATCAGCCATATAGCAATTGAACACAAAAGACCAAAATGTGCTGGCAAAAAAGCAAATTTTCTCCTGTAACTTCTGATTGCCTTGACTTAGAAAGATTGGTTTTGCACCATCTCTTCCCCCCAAAACTGGAGGGAAGATTAAGGCTGTGTAGTCCAAAACTGAAGGATCTCCCCAGGACCCTTTGTGGCTTTTGGATATCAGTAATGTAATACTATTTTTTAAAGAGTCTGACTGACATTTGAGTTAACCTGTATGCAAATGGACCACTAATGTAGGCAGATGTACAATCTACCAAATTAACTGATATACCATGCTTGTTTTGCAGTCAGTTCTTTAGGTAGCAGTTGCTCAGGAGGGATTTATTGCTTCATCCCATAGCATCAGCATTGCACGGTAGGACTGAAAAACTGTCTCAGTGCAGGACAGCCCATCAGAGCAGAAAGTCAGCTGAAGCCTGCTTACCTCTGTCCTTGTGGTGGAACAGGGGACAACAAAGAAGTGTTCCTGTCTTGTGTCAGGCCTGGCCACACTTTTGACTTCCTCCTAATACCTTTAGCAATTAATGTATCCTGAAGCAATGTGAGAATTTTCAAGTACAGAACAGGGGAAAAAGCCTCAGATCAGTTCATTGGAAACACCCAAAGATGCCATGTCATGGCAGTGATATGTCCAAGCTGAAAAATAAACTAAAAAGAAAGGATAGGGAAGATTGCATTAGTTTCAAGATGCAGACTGATGCATCTTATCTCAATTTATGTAAAGATTAGAGATTCTGAGTTTCTTTCCCCAGAGGACATTTTTTACTTGAAAAATTAATAGAGATCACATGCTCATTTTAATTAAACTCCTGAGAAATTTAAAACTCTTCACAGATTTTCTGTCATTAATATTTTTTAATTTGGGCCAAAAATATTTTATTGCGATATTTTTTACTTTATCAGTCCATAAGAAACTAGAATCTTGCAGGAAGCTAGTTGGACATGATATTAAGGGTTTTAAAATGGTATATTTCTAGTCATAAAATGGATATGAGTGTAAAAAGTCAGAAAAACTCAAAAAAGGTGGCTAGATATTTTATATTTTAAATGGAAATTACTGAATATACAGAATGCCATTATTGTTTTTAATAATCGATCTCTCTTGTGCGTAGAAAATGTGAGCCATGTTCTTCTTCTGCCACATGTACATATTTATCAATCCATGTGTCTCAAGGAGTTATAAGTATTTGTCACCACTTTCTTCTGAAAAACCTTTACAAACAAACAATTTAGCTTTTCACTGTTAGATAATGGGTAAATCCTGTGGCATTTTACTAGTATGCAACACAGGGCATCATTAGCAGAGGAAAAGAGTCAGCAATAAAATCAACTGGACATTAAGCTCATTCACAAAACTTAAGTCCCTGTTGAGTGTAGTGTTAAACATGCTTGATTGTTTCATTCACTAGTACAGCCATTGATGGGGTCCCAGAACCCTAGTTAAGTTTTTATAAGGCTTTTCACTAGAGAACTTCACTAGAGAACATAATTGTTATTTCCACATACCTACATTCAATTTTCAGGGATTACTTTTAAGTGTGAATTCTTAGGTATTTCTTCCAGCTGCCTCCTGTCAACCCATAATCCCGTATACTGAGTTCAGTCCCCGCAGGGCAAGCACTTGATCCTAGGGTCAAAGGTCCTTTAGCTCTTGACTAATGCACCTCATTAGAAGAGGAAAGCAGAATGTCTCCAGTAATTCAAATGTCATGAGAAGTAACAGAACTATGTATTTTTAATTGTGTTCAACAGGATTGTTTTATTTTAGACACAATGAAAAAAAAAGAAAGCTGAAGGTTTCCCATTTGTAACCACTGGAAACATTGTCTAATTTGTTGTGCATCCATGTGTGGCGCAGAGTGTGCAACTAAACTGGAAGGAAATTAATTACCAGTTCAATCATGTGCAGTATCCTTTTTTGTTGTGGTAGGAGGCTGGTCATTAATTCATAACTATTCATTACTCAAGTATTTGGACTAAAATGAACATATCAGTTAAATGAAATGCTACTTTTCTTAGTACTTTATGTATGCTAGATATGTTAGGTAATGGTTTTATCCTGTGCTGAAAAAATAATCACCTCATAAAAAGCAGGTTTTGATTAAGCAATGAAACTGAAACTTAAGTTCACCTGAATCCCTAAGCAAATGCAAGCTACTGCATTTTCTACATAAGCTTTTCTATGGGTTCACTGTAGTTACAAAAAATTCCTTTTGCTTTGGAAGTTGAATATATTTATTTGCATTTTAATGTTTATATTTTGAATGCTTTTTTACTTTAATTTGAAATTAGCAATTCTAGCTGGTTTTCACTCTAGAATTCTGAAAGAGTGTTGCAAGGTAATTATGTAAGCCAACTTGTTTGTAAAATTTGAACTGCAATTATTTAATTAAAGAGCTTCATTCATTGCAGTAAAACTACTTACACCTTTGCATTCAAACAAGTTAAAATAAGGAAATGACAGCTGTAGTTTTACAGCAACTACTTTTTTAAAAAAAGAAAAACATTTTGTATATTAATTGAATAGAGATACAGAGCATGAATTCCTGATGTCACCAAAGCCAAAAGCATTTTTACACTGATTTCAAAATGAACTGTCCCTAAAGTTTGTTTCATCAGGCTTCTGCCTGACAAGCATTTTGGGACTGTATGTAGGATTTTCTCACAGTTCCAAACATTTTCTGGAATATGGGTAAGGTATGTGATTTTACTAATTAGAGGAAACAATATCACAGGAGTAGATGTGATGACATGATCTCTGGTTTTATATCATGATTAAAAGTGGATTTCTAATAATATTTTGATATCAGAAAAACCCTGACACTTTTTCTATGGGTAGCTACTTTTAATGTAATGATGAAACATAAATGTGAGAAGGGGTTATTTGACTAACAGATAAATTTGAAAAACATTGAGCAGTTCAGGCTCACAATTCTTTCTTTGCCTTGGGATTGTCACAGTTATAACAACTATACTTCTATGTCTTATTTAATGTCTCCCATTCTGAATAAATTGGGATTTCACACTGTTTTAGAGATATATTCATATTTTTATTATCACTTAATGGAAAATCTTGAGGATTTGTTTGCAACATGTTAGGTTGGTTAACGTTATGAATAATACATGTATTATTTTACCTTCTCCTAAGTTTAAAAGACTGCACAAATAGATTTTTTTTATTCCATCTGGAGACAGAGAAACTACACAGTGAATTATCTTTGATTTTTTTTTTCTGTTTGTTAACAAAACAAGACCCCACGAGACCCCATCTCCTCCAAAAATCTCTTTCCTAAACAGAATAGGTGCTGTCTAATCAGGTATTTTCCCTACCTACATCTCTTTCAGCTAGCACCCCTGTTGAAAAATGTTTACGGTTATGGTGCAATTTTAAGCTGAAATCCAGGTGTTTAAGCTGTACAACATTTTATTTCAGTCTTTTTTTCAGAGTGTACAGATATGATTTTCTATCCAAGTTCAAACCCCAGCTCATAAAGTGCGTGTACTCTGACTATTTTCTGCTAAAACCACTTGGCTCACACCGTTCACTTCTCTTAAGCAGTCTTCCACTTGTGTCTTTCTGCTAGCAACTTCTTTAAATGAAAATCAGTAACAGCTTTCCAGATCAGGGAGGCTAAATCATCCTGTAACAATAACGTGGTTTAATTTAGGCTCTAGCAGCGAGAGCAGAGTTACTGGACAAACTCATGTTTGTCTCACCAGTACATATTATTTCAAAGTGTCATTTACTACAGCTGTAAACTCTAGCCTTCTGGTTTGTAAAAGTTGTATTAAACTCATCCTGCTCATTGAAGAAAAACAGTTACATCTGAGGTAACTTTCACTACTGAATTGTTTTGTGCATTTATTTTCCTGCTGGCTGTTGTTAGCTGCCATGATTCCCTCGATAAATCAGTAAAACAGCCTTGTTGGCTCTTGGCCCTCTCTTAACTCTCTTACCTATCCTAGCCTTGCATTTAGTTGCACACACTAATCTACACATAAAAAATCTCAAAACTTCTAGGAGAGGAAATTTTCTCAAAGGGTTTTATTGATGCTTATTTATTACAGCTAGAGATGTATATTTGGAGAGATTTACCTGTGTACATTTAATAGGTCCATTTCTAAATCATAGAATCATAGAAAGGTCTGGGTTGGAAGGGACCTTAAAGATCACACAGTTCCAACCCCTCTGACACAGCAGCACACCTGCCACTACATTAGTTTGCTCAAATATTCCACACAACTACTTGCTTCCTCAGGATTTAGTAAAGTTACATCTCTAAATAAAGATAATAGAAATTTTTACCCTTCATTTCACTGGGCTTGCCATCAAATTCATTCTGCTGCTGGTCCTGCTCCTTAACTGTAGCAAAACTGTAGCTTTACATGTCCTGTAAAGCAAAAAGCTGAAAGGGGCACTTAAGGGCTGACAGTGGTTTTCTGTGTCTCCCATGGTGCTGGCAGGTCGACTCTGTTTATGATGAGTAAGTGCTTCCCTTGTCTGTTCCTCAAGAAGCACTAAAGATTTTCTGTAGGGATGATATTCTGTTCTGTTCAAGCTGCTCACATAGGCAAAAGAAAGTATCCTTCTATGTAGGCTACAGATGCGAAAGCAGAGGACAATTTGCTAGAGAAATAGATTGGAAACATACTTAGGGAAACAGAATACTTTCCCTCCCTCAAACATGTTGAAAGGCATACATCTCTACCTCACTTTCATTATTGTATTGATAATGGGTTTACAGAAACAATGACTAAGAAGCTAAAATCTCAATATTAATGCAAAAGCTATATATTTCATATTGCTACTGTTCTGCATCTGCCGGCTTCCTCTTATGTGTCCTATCTTATGAACAACAAGTATGCTTTTGATTTAGGAACCAATAACATTTTAAACTCTGACACTAAAGCAAGCAAAAAAAAAAAAAGGAAAAAAGGGAAAAGAAAGAAGTGGAGAAATGATTGAATTACCTAGAACATTTTTTTTTCTTTTAAAATGCAGTAAAAGATTCAATAGTTGAAATTGCTCAGGGGTGATCATATTTTCTTCAGAAGGTGCTCTGTATTGGGGCCAGTGTATGTATCAAATACTGCTGATAATTCAGCAGATTTTTTTTTATTTTATTGAAAGTCACAGAAAAGAGTTGCAATAAAACCTGCATTAACAGCCAGAGCTGAAATTGAGGCTGTCTATTGGTTTATGCACTTTCCTTTGGTTTTGATCTTTTCAAGAACTTGACTTGCCACATTATATACTCTTCTGGGATTTTCTCCCTCACCACTCATTACTATACTTTCACTGTCAATCTGATCATGCAGTTTCATATGATTCAGTTAAAAGAAAATAATCTACCAGCAGTCAGCTCTGCATGATTTTGGCTAGGCTATGATTCAAAATGCAGTCAGATGAGTGAGAGAACACTGGTTGTTTTTAATGGGCTCTGTATCGAGCTATGAATGCTTTTTTAGGACACATCATTTTATCTTATTCTGTGTCTGTAATTGATCTTTTTAAATGCCCTTCATCTCTACACAAAGCTAGTCCCAACAAATAAAATTAAAAAAATCTGCAATTTATCTAGTGTTTAGGTTGGACAAGAGGATTTTTTCCCTTAATTTTGAGGAATATTATTTCTTAGGAAGTACCTTATTCCAGAGACTGCAACATATGGAGGGTTCTTCAAATACAATCCATAGTTCCTATTTGCATTTGAGACTCTGTGCAAGTTTTTACATTTTCACATTTGCCTCATGAAAATAACTTGGGATAAGAATAATTTTTCAAATGTTATTAATAGATAAAACATAATCCAAGGATAAATACTTCCAGACTGCAGCTACTGTATGTATCTAGGCTAGACATACATATCTCAGTGTTTTGTTTTTTCAGTCTGACTAATTGTCTTTGTCTTTAATGACTCTCCTTCAAATGTCTGCTTTATGTTTCACAAATACTTAATCATCATGCTTTTCTTCATCTGTTTATTGATAGAGTTTAAGTGTGCACATATGAACCA
This sequence comes from Molothrus aeneus, assembly GCF_037042795.1. Classification (NCBI taxonomy): domain Eukaryota; kingdom Metazoa; phylum Chordata; class Aves; order Passeriformes; family Icteridae; genus Molothrus; species Molothrus aeneus. Next base: position 28,907,034 of record NC_089650.1, on the reverse strand, counting down.
AAATGACATTAGCTGAGGAAGTTGGGCAGAAATCTGTTTTCTTTTTCTGTCATTCAAATAAAATATTTTCTCCTACCTGAAACAAACAAAACAAATCATGTCTTAGTTCCTTTGCTGTAAATACATGAATAAAATTGTGTGGAAATGTGAATTGTTAGAGCATGCATAAAATACACTTAAAAAGTACCCACAGGAGAAAACATCACTGCTCAGGACCCCATTCTGGCCTGTATGAATTGTACCAAGAAGACCATTAAGCCTACTCATGCATGTATGCGTTGCACACGTGTTTAAAGCTAGGAAAATAGTGTCTCATAGATGGAAGCTCTTTTACTCTAATGAAACACCTTTGAGTATGATATAATGTCAATGGAACAGCATGAGGCTTTGGTACATATAAAAGCAATTATGGAAGTAATATTACAGCCTGGCTTGCCTTTTTCCTTTGGTTTTAGGGCTTCAGATTCCCTACGAGCTGAGTCAGAATGATAGCACTTTCCTTGTCATCATCTCACAATAAAACTTTCCATTCTTTTAATAGCTCAGAAGCCCTTCAGATATACCATTTGTACTTATATTACAACCATATACATTAGCTAATATTTTGCAATTTACTCTGGGCTGTTTTGTTTTGTATTTTAGAAATTTTAGATAGTCTGAGATAGTTTAAATAATAGTGATTAGATTTCTAGTAATTTATTGACTTTTACCACACTATGTGTCTTGAAACTATGGTATAGCACATGTCCAGATTTCAGAGAAGTCCAAAAATGTAGTGTCAGGTGATATATACAAAGAGTATGTTATGTTGACCATACTGGCCACTGATAACCTGCTCCATCTGTCTTGCCTCTGACATGTTAGCTGGACAGGGTGGAGATGAGGCAGCCTCTAAAAACAGAAGTCATTATGAGAAGAAACAGCAGCCCAGCAGCAATCAGGTATTTTGCTGAAAAGTTCAAAAGATCATATTTGTTTTTTTCTTTTTTTACCTGCTTTAATGTCCATAATCATGGCAAACATGGTATTTCCTCAGTGAGTTATAGAGGATGAGTCAATCTTTCTAAGCTTCAGCAGTGCAGTGTTGTTGGTTAAGGATCTTGAAGCCCAGTTGGGCTTGTCTCTTCCTTCTGTTTTTGTAGCTCAGGACTTGAACCCTGATAAACTCTGGCAGAGTTATACTTCAACACTTCATACCTAGCCTCCTCATATATCTTTAGGGTGAGCTCTTCTGCAACTAATGAATGTTTGTTTCCCTTCCTTTTCCTTTTAAACAACTTTGAATATGTCAAGCCCATTAATATAAAAAATGTCTGATTTTTATGCCATACATTATATAATTTGTTATATTATTCTGCATGTCAGTTACATGCTCACATACGCATGTATGGATAATAGTTAAGGATTAATATAGTTTGTACACTCATACATAGAAAGTATTAATTTTTAAAATGTTTTGTGATGTAGATGATATATATGTCCTTGTACATGGCATACTACACTGCCTAAGAAAATACAAACTTTTTTTTTGGTAAGAAAAATCTGTTAAAAATACTTACAAAAATGCATTTTCCTTCTAGTGCTCTAACAGAGATGGAAACACAGTCCAAACCCATTTTTTTATTTGAAATTTTCATATTGGTAGTTCACATCATGCTTTTTGGCTACCGACTAGATGAAGTGAGAATTTGAAACAGCAGAGTAACTCTTGAATACTTCAGAACTTAGCATAAAAATCCAGGGTGGGGGGAAGGGGAAAATGTTGAAAGAAAAATTAAATATATTATGCATGCCAACTGTTGACCACTTACTCATATCATGCTGGGTTTTTAAGTGGTTCTCTCTTTTGGTTACACAATAAACCCACTCCATGTGTAAAAGGAGTATAACCTCCTATTTCATGGAGAAAAGTCCCCTGTGAATAGCAAATTTTACCTCTTCTCAGACCTACTTTAAAATTTTTACTTCCTTCTTCAAATGATATTAAATTTTAATACAATAATTGGTGGCCTGTGACACTTTTACTGAGCTGAATACAATTCCAGCTCTGCTATTGTGCTTTTGAAGCTCTTCTAGAGCATCCTGTGGAAAGAGCAGGATGATTTGTGCTAGTGGCTTCTATTTATTCAGATGTATTTGGTTTAGTTCCTCTTCCTTCTGGTTTGAAATCTAGCACTAGCACAGTAGATGGAAGCTTTCTGGAAAATTATTGTAAGCTCCTAAATCCATAATTACAGCCCTACAATATCCCTATCTGTGAGAAATACCCAGCACAGCTACTGTAAAGTAGTCATTACAATGCCACTTTTTTATCAGAAACATGACAATTCAGTTGCTAGTAGGTAGTTCTCTTCACAGCCAAGGTCCCTGGTATAGCCACTCCCAAAGATCTGGGGATGCTCAGGGAGTCCCCAGAAGCAAAATGTAAGAGGTTCAAGAACACAGACCAAACAGTTCTTCTTATACTCAGAGAGAAAATGAAGTAATTTCCCAGCTTTAGTCAGTCATCTTTGCCACTTTTACCTGTGGTCTCACGAAGACCTCAATAACACCTTAATAATGCTGCAAGTATTGTGTAACAGATTTTACTGGCCCCCTGTGCTGTATTCTTTCTTAGAATGAGCCCTGTTTGCTTAAGGACTGCCTACACACGAATGTTAATCATTTGTGATCACATAACACCATCCCCCAAAATATGTTACTAAAATTAAACTACAGATGGTGCTCACAAAGGTTAACTTTAGCCTGGGGTGCCAAATCCCCTCAGAATCCCTCCACAGTCAATGGGAAAAGGAAATGTCTCCTTTAACACAGTATTCCTCAATCTCAGCTCTGGGAACCAGTAGTGATCTGGAAGACATCTGATGGTAGTTCATGAAAATGTTGGAAACGTTTAACCTTCCCCCGCAGAAAACACCTCCAAACTATATACAGAAATTCCTATGTATGCACACAAGCAAACAATCAATTTGGGAGATTTTAAAAGTAATAAACAAAGCTTGAAAGGGCATTTGGCTGTAAATGAAAACCATTATGACAACACTTCATAACAGTACTTTGATTTTTTTTTAAGGTTGGGTAGACTTTCAATTTGAAAAAGAAAAGAACTGAAGCTAATTTTTGAGTTTCTTTCCCAGATGACTACACAAAATTATTAAGGAAATACACTTGACTTGGGAAGGACTTGTTTTTTCTAAAAGTGTTTATATTTTGAAATATCAAAATATGAAAAGTGATGTCCATGGGGTAGTACATCCAGCATGGTACATTCAGTCATCATTTCTTGAAGGTTCATCCATTGGATATTAGCATTATATGGTATCTTTTCAAAGTATGGTTTAAGAAGATAATAAACCCCAAAAGAATTAACCAAATTGACTTTTAACTGAGTGATATTAGTCTTTTTTTTGTAATTAACCTAGTGATTTTAGTTTTTAATGAAAAGAATCAAAAGCATTATTGAAGTCAAAGTCTTATGCTATGTCACATGAAATTATTCTAAATTGCAACTTGTAAAAATATAATCTAATAAGTGAATGTTTTCACTTTTTAATTTGACTAAAGATCTTGTTAATTACAACAGTTTTATGATTGCTTGTATCAAGTAGAATTAATTCCCATGTAGACAGCACCAAGAGCATTTCTGTCTAACAGATGGGCTTCTCATGCTTTTAATTCCTTTGAGAAATCTTAGCTTTTTTGTACATGAAACAAAGAAGAAGAAACCATTGTAAGGAACTTTCTTAGTGCAATCCTCTTCTGTTGTGACCTGCATGAGGGAACAAGTCTGATGCTGTATTCAGTGAGGAGACTAGGTTAAAAACCCCAAACCCTTTTATTCCATCCCTTTGGGGGTTCATCATATTTTTAAATTATATAATTATGTACTTTTACTAATTTTTTCTCAGGTTTTTACTCTGACAGTAAATTATAGTAATTTATACCATGATAAACCATAAATCCCATAGTAATTAGGAGTTTGTTCCAAACCACCTGTGATTGGGTTTTGATCTCATTCCAAAAGTTTCTCCTTGGGACATTTGTTTCTCTTAATTTAAACTATGCCAATTCATCTCATGAAGTGTATTGCTTACATGTCTCAAGAGATCTCCCATCATAAACTTTCTGAATGTTTATACTTTCAGGGACAAAAAAATCATAGAAAGACAATCTATATTTGAATAAAGTAGTATCTAATATGGCTTGGCATCTCCAAATGTCTAGATTTTCTCAAAGATGGGCAAAGTTTTTAAGTAATAGACTAAACACCAATTCTAAGGAGTGGAGAATTGGTGGCATAATAAACTGATACAATTTTTTCATTCTAATTTTAAGGCACTGTCTGACCACAACTTTAGCCTAGAAATAAATTAACAGTTGTAGCATACAAGTCATTTAATCAAATGATACATAGGATCAAATAATACAAATCACATCCCAGGATGCCTGAGTTTGCAGATCACTCACAATTTGGAGTACTCTGTGGCTGTTTGCTAGAGAGCAAGTTCAGAAAGGGTATTTCAGGGGAATTCTAAGGAGCAAGTGAGGGCAAAGACTTCACAACTGAATTTGTCCCAGCATGGAGAGTTGCTGTTAGCTGAGGACTGCACCAGAACCAGGAGCTGTAAGCACATGTTCACTGTCTATGGGTAACTGCAGAAAACGAGATACAAAGAATAGATTTGTGAAGTCCTGTTGTGAAGCCACCTCCATTCAGAGGTGATTGAATGCCTAATTTCTGCCTAGATTACTAGTAAGAGTCCCTGATATTTTTCTTGCCTGTCCAAAACAAGATAATCTTGGAAGTGGAAGAATATGGAAAGCAAAATTACATTTTTGAAAAAAACCTCCCCAAATTAAATGATTATGAGTATATATCTATACCACAACAGAAATGCATATGGAAATGCATATGCATATACACCTAACTGGAAGCTTGCAGGAGAATTAAAATGCCATCTGGCAAATGATGACTGTTACAAGAACAAACTCTCAGTGATTCTATATAGTCCATAAATGGAATGGCTAGGATTGGGTAAGTTTTGGTTTTGTTCAGTCAAAACATTTTATTTGAATTTGTCTTGCATGTTCCATCACAAGATACAAAGTTTCAACATGGAGATCACTCAAACAGAAAATAAAAGTTCCTGAAAAAAGGACCATATTTTGACAAAACCATTTTTATATTTTACATTGGTTTGATATGTATTTTCTACAAAATAAATACAATTCTGTGAAGCATTTTTATTCCAAAGATGCATTTTTTCAAATGTGAAAATATTTAATCCGTCCTTAACTTATGGCTTTTCAGACAGAAATACTACTTTCCTCAAGGATTTTACACTTAATAATTACAGAGCAATAATTATCCTTAGAAAAAAAATACCTGCTAAATAAGAATTTACTTCCAAATACACAGAAAATGACTGCTGGGCAAGTGAGCCGCTGTGGAATAAAAGGGTATATTAGAGAAATGAGATGAAGAGATTTTAGATTCACCCGCATGACAGAGTGAAGCACTATGTAGAATTATGTGATTTAGTTCCCAATGAGAAGCAGGGACATGAAAAAATGTTTCTTTGCAAAATTCCCAGCTGGTTCTACAATGAAGTCAAACAGTTCACTTATCATAATGCTATTATAGTACCCCCTTTAAAATAAAGATTAATAGCAACATGTTGCATTTTTTTCTTAAAGATAAAGATTTCCATTTAATAAGCTTACTGTGAATTATACCCTCAATGCAACCATTTTCCCCATCTCTTGTAAAAATATCCATCCTTATTGGCTTTTAGTTGTAATCCAGGCAATGTCTCTCTTGCATACTGCGTGCATTTTTCACAAACATGTCAACATAACACTCCTCGAGAAGGACATTGTTTACTTTGGATAAACCTGCCTCATGGAGGATAAAACCATTCTTTGTGAACACTTATGAAGGACAAGAGTGTGTATGCTATTTATGAAATGTTTCATTATGCAGTATGTGGTTTCCATTATATAAATAATTCTTTCTCCCTCATCTACTTCTCTGTGGGAATATTGAATAAATAATTAAAGGAGAAAAAAAGAGTAGGAAGAAATAAGTATAAACAACTTGAAAGATGATTCATAAGTTGAGTTATGCTAATTGTATTTCCTACTGAGACATCAAAGTACATTTGGTAACATGAAATATATGCACCTTTCCAAGATTTTATATTTTGGCTTTCTTAAGGGTGCTGATAATTATCCACAATAACTTCATGGAAAATATCTCCAAAAGCTTTTTTTAGTGTTTATTTTCCTAGAGCAAGGCATCACTTATAATCTCATTTTTTATAGGGTTAGTTTTTTGCTTTTTGTTACAGTGAAACACACTGCCTAGTCCACAGTCAGAGTACAGAAGTTCTTATCACAGTCACATAACTTTTCTTCTTATTGCCTGTAAGAAATTCATCAGCCACAAAAGAGGGAGAAAACCACCCTAAACCACTAGAAAAAATCCCACAACACAATAAAAATGACTGCATTTTGGCTACCCTCTTTGAGAATTAATATAGACCAAAATAATTCGGGTTCATTTATATTCCAGTAATATCTGGAGAACTTGTTTGGAGATTCAGGGTAATATTTTCTAAAGTGAGTAAGTAATGCAGCAGCTACAGCCATAAAATAACAAAGGCAACAGTTTCACAGTTTAGTTCCATAAGTCCAAATTTCAGATACTTGAAGCCTATCTCAATTTTGTTGCCCTGGTTGGGGACAAACATTGGTTGTCTGTGTTTCTGCTGCTGGTTGTTTGCAGAACTTCCCCTCCATTTACAACACAGAGGTGGTGATTATGCTCACAGTAACACACCAGGAGAAATTATATAGAATTTCTGCCACATATATGTCGTGGTGGGCCTGCTCTAGAAGACAGTTCTTACAAAATAAGAGCACTCCTATCAAATCTGGATAGACCAGAACCAAAATTCAGAAAGCAATATCTTCCTGCAGCTTCCTACAATAGAAAAAGATGGAAAAGTTAGGAAATTGGCTATTATGCATAAACCAGACATTACCTTATTGCATTTATCTGAAAAAAGTTGAATGACAGAAGTTGCTGATAAATCATCAAAAGGATGGAATAATACACTTTCTAATTTTTTGCCACTCTTCCCTAGAATAGGGAATGAACTTGGGTGGCGTTTGCTGCAGCTGGCTGGAAAAGAATCACAGAAATATTCTGAGGTTTTAACTGTAGGTTTTTTTATTCTCTTGTTCTACCTGAAGACTCACCAAAAGAGAGAATTTCCAAAGTAAGGAAGGGGAGAAAAAGCCAGTAAACACCCATCTGAGTTGTAGCACATCCATTAATGCTCATGGACTAACACTATGTGGTTCAGAGCAATGAATATGTCTGCTGTGTGGCAAGGAGCTCTCCAAAAACCAGTTAATGAATATTTAATGAGGGCAAAATAGTTTCAATGGGAGTACTTTAAAGACCGAACAACTCACTAAGCCAGGGTGAAGTAATATGCTAGGGAAGAGGGAAAGGTTTCACATCAAAGTCATCACTCAGTCTGTGTTTTTCTCTAGAATATTAAGTTTCAAAAAATGCATAAACCTGGCTCTTCAGGAAAATTTCTCTAACCTCGAGGACTACTGGCTATTCTAAGATCTCATTCATACTTTCTGGCTTCCATCTAAATTTACAAGTGACATTGCTGAGAAATGTATTATAAGCCGTGGTTTCTCTAAGAAAAGCTCTTAGTTGGCTAAACTGTGGAATTCCTACTTAGAACTTCTGTTGGCAAGAGTATTGCTTTAAAGATGGAGGAATTTGTTTTAATAGAATTTGGCAAAGGTAGTTATTTTCTCAGTGAATAACATAAAACTGGTATCATCAACACCAATTTTAGACGCACACATAAATAATAGTCTATCTTCTCCAAGCTGAAAATGATGGGCTTCAAAATAATTGGGCATGCTGTAATGTATTTTGTTTTTCACCGTATTTCAGGATATATTTGATTGTTTCCCCCACTGATGATGTTTAAACTGCAATTTCTTTATTTGAATAAGGCAGTCTGAAATCAGGCCACAAGTAACAGATTGCTTTGTTTAAACTGCTTTTACTTTCTTGGTCTTATCTTGTTTTATATTTCATGTGCATCAGCAGGATGCACAAGAAATGCTTTATACTATATGCATTTGGAATGGCTGCTGTGGAGGGATTACCAGCCCAGCTCTGGCATAAAGCTCCCTTTAGAATTTGTTGACTACAGCACTGTATCCTAAACCTACTGGCAATGACTAGGAAACCAAATTTGTTCAATCTTGCTATAGGGCCTTCTAGTTAGTTCAATGGAAACTTTAGATAGCTTTCACCAAATTTGCTCTTTCTTCCCCAGTCCCCTCATCCCAGATCTTCACCTAATTATTGTTTATTTTTATTGCATAGCATTCTATTGTTAAAACAAGATATATTATCAAAATACTATGAAAATTTTAAACTGTTTTCCTTACTTGGGCCTTATTTCCTTTTGTATTTGGCTTGATTAAAATCCATTTTTTCTAGCTGTAAAGTTCTTGCTGCATGGTGGTTCCTGTTCCTGCCACAAGAAATCTCTTCCTGTGTGAAAAACCTGAAAACTGAGACCTGAACTTACTTTTCCTGAATGCTCTTTCAACCTCAAGTTCTCCTTTCAGTGCCAGGGAAGCTTTATTAAGTTTGTGTAGACTATTAGTGATGTTAATACTACAGCTTGGAACAACTGTTCTTAGCATCCAACAACAAGTAGATGGTCAGATTTTATAAATAAAAAGGTATAATCTCTCTTCTATAAATTTATCCTACACCTTATATATGGTAAATGAAGTGGTACTTACTATCAGTAATAAGAAAGTAAAGGAACAAATTATCCCATGTCAAGCATACCCATGTTTTCTTTCTTTGTTTTTTTCCCTATGGTAGGCTTAGGCAAAATCTAATGGCTGCCAAAATAATCAGAAAAAATTAATGTGCCAAGTATAGTGGATCAGTAAAAGTTTTAGATGGAGAGAAGCCAAAATATTTTTCAAGGAAAATACTGGGGCTGAAGGTTTGGGGTGAGCTCATAAAGAACCATCTTCTGGCAGGCTAGGAGACAATCTTATTTAAATTCCTCCTGCTTTTAATGTCAATACTTGGCAAAATTCCATTAGTCAGATAAAGGCACCACAATTTCAAAACACTGTAAACTATATATGTTACCTGATAGCATGCCTCATTTGACTCCCCTTTCCACACCCACTCCAAAAAGAATCACACAGAATTTTATGGAGAGACACGTTAGACTATTTTGGCAGTCCTTCAAAACATAAATTAAAACAAAAAATACATGTAAGGAAACGATTTGGTTATGCATTCTTATTCCAGAATAACTGTATTTTGTTCTATATTATTCAGTTTCTCTTGCCTCTGGGGAAGTATTTTCCATCCATGAAAAACTAATTTGGTGATGGTGTTGATCATGCACATAATCCTATTGTTTTTCCATAACCTCTAAAGGATGCTGGTCACTTTACAGCTTATTGTACATTTCACCTTGAGTTCTGCAGATCCTTGAAAAACCAGTGTAGAACTTCTGTAGCCAGTTGCATTCCTGCCAGTAAGGGCACCCTGAATAAAGGTCAGGCTATGAAGTTAGGCATCCTAAATAGGGAACGAGAATGGCTTGAAAGAGAGGGTCCAGAGTTAATGAAGCAATTTTTTTTCTGGGTTGTGATCATGACAATTGCATCGGTTCTTTCTACCCAAAAGCAGAACAGACCTGAGTTTTTACTTGTTTTGAAGCAATTGATATTTTTCACCAAGTTAAAAGCACTACTTGAGTGAATATTTATAAGAATTCTGCAAAGGATTTTCATTGCCATAGCACAACTATTAAATTATACAAATGCCTTGAATACTGCTTACAGATTTGACCAGTCTCTAATTTTACCAACAGAAGAATGAAAACAAAAGAACAGTCATCCAACAGTGCAATATACTGATGAATAGTAAATACCTAGGGCACTGCCAGACTGATCTTAAAGAAGTATGTACATCATATGTGGTCAGGAAATAAATTGCATTTATCATCCACCTTTGCTTGCCTCATTCATCCATCTCTGCCCAGACTACCTTAAGCATTCCAAACACTGTGTTACATCAAAGTCTCTGTCCAAAACAAAAAGAAGAGAAGGAGTAGTAAGAAATCAATTAGTTTTCCCCTTGGCTGGTACAACATTAATCTTTCCCTACAAAATATTGACATCTGTTGCTGGTCAGATTTGAAATGTGCAGCAGCAAATAATGATCTTAGTGTCTAGATTGACAATTCATAGAGCACTTGACCTAAAAAGTTATTAACCAGTTTCTTGAATTTTTGTTTTTTAAACTCATTTTTCTGTTAACCCGGTGAAGAAATCAGACAGAATAAACTAGATCTGGCAGGGGATTGGTAGGTTATCTAATTCATCACCCTTGTAGGTTTCTAAAACTTTTCCCTTTTATAGTTGTCTATTATTATTATTATTATTATTATTTATTACTTTTATAGTACTGTTAGTCTCCATGGACTAAATATTTCTAAAAATATTACATGGACTAGGATAAAAAGCTGCAAACCAGCATGGGTTCTGGAAAACTACAGATCATTGATTCTTCGCTTTCTCTCTCTCTATTTGCTCTTTAACACTAAGTTCAGTTTCTTATCAGGTATTTATTATGTTGGAAAAAAATCTCCCATCCTTTGCCTTGCTTTACCTCGCCTTTACCTTCCTTTGTATTTACTTGTCCCCTTTCTTCCTATCTGAATAATGATATAAAAGTGTCACAGGATTCATAAATATCTCCCAAATTCTATCATCAGACCAAAGTTTCAGTGATCCAGAACCTCTGGAGATGAGGAAGGACTTAATCTGAGACCCTACATTAAAAGTAGAAGATCTTGATCATTATGTGTGTAATTGGCTTAGGTTAAGAGATGTAATGAATTAACAGAATCAATCTTGTCCAAGTTTTGAAGAGAGTGAAAACAAAGAACATAACTAGAATGGGAGGAATGAGGAAATACATCAGGTGACTTCACCATCACATCCTCCCATGTCTGCAAAACTAGGAGGAATACATAAAACAGCAGCTTATGGAGGAAACTAAGGAGCAGACATAGTTTAATAGGATAGTTAAGAGGAATAGATGGACATTTAAATCATTTGCTAAACTTGCAACAACTGACATTTAAGAAGAGTGAAGACTTTGTGCAAAACTTCTTTTGAAGATGACAGAATAAATATCAAGTAGTCATAGCACAAAGGGTAATCTTTATAGAAGACATATTCCCTTGCCAATTCACTGCCTTTCCCACCCTCTCCTTCACTCTTTAGTTTGCTTCCAGTGTCCTGCTCACACTGTGACTTTTTTTACATGCTTTCTTCTTGTCCTTCCAAGGCAGAAGTGACTTGGGATGGGGAGTGCAAGTGCCTTGTGCCCTCTCTGTGGTCTCAAGAAGTTAAATACACACATGGAGCCTACCATGGATCCCCCAGCACTGAGGCCTGTGCTCTGATACTTCAAGATAAAAAATTAAAAGAAGAGCTCTGGACCTCACCAAAGAAGTGAAAACAGTTTAATTCCAAAACTAGCATAAAATACTACATTAGATGAATCATTAAATGTAGAGAACCATTAAATCACTAATCACTGCAGCTAAAATACCAAGCAATGACAGATTTCAGCATTCTTCAGTAAGACAAAATTAAACTCAGAATTGTTAAGCATTTTGTACAGGAAGGTAGGGTAGGGACTCAACAATGAACAGAGATGCTGTTATCAAAAATCATATCACAAAACCTCAAGTAGTGCTTTTGTGCACTACTTGCACAAGAAATAAATGGTGAACATCTTAACCAAAAAAACCCCATCAGTAATTCATAACCACCCCTTAAAACAAGTTAGAATAATGCTGTGAGAATGCTTTTATGGACAATCTGAAAATTTAAATTAGTCATTTAAGTAACTAATTTGCCCAGTTTACAAAGGCAAATCACGTATCTGAGACCATGGGATTTTTGCCACATTAGGCCTCAGTAAAGCTTGTGAAGACAGAGCCCATAATGTTGCTATTAGCATAAAATATCCCTTGAATTTTTTACAAGCCATACCCAGAATTTATTAAAAAATGGACTCCATGTGCTGTTATTTGTGGTACTGAAGACACAGCAGTGGGTTAAAAGAGATGTTTTAAATAAACCTCTGTCTCCAGCCTGCTATGAGGCTTTAACATCTCCTGCTATGAGGCTGGAGGATGTTCAGGCTGTATCCCACTGAGAACTTCCACGTGGACCTAGAATCCCTCTGGGGAGACTTCTAATTTTGCCTGAAGATAATTAGAATTCATGTTTTCTTAGCGAATTAAGGACAGTGATAGCTACTCACACTCTAATTGCAGTTAAGCCTAATGGACAGCCCAGGATAAGTAGATACCCAAAGTATCTACCCAGCAAATATTTTGAGGTTTTTCTCCATTTCACGTTTACCACTGAGCACTCAGCAGGTGCTCCCACTTTGGGTAGGAAGTGCTAATGCCTTAAATAGCCTTCTTATTCTGACTAGAATGCATCTAATTGATATCTCACCTCTGGGAAAACAAAGACAGCAAATTCAGGTTAATGCTCCTGAATATTGGGAGGCATGGCTAAGTCCATTAACCCAGCAAAGACCAAAACACTGACACCTACAATAATATAAGGAGAAATTACGAGATTCCTTAGAAATCCCGTCATACTTCAAAAGTAGTCTCCAAATGGTGTCAGAAAGAAATTAAGAATAATGTTTGGAATTACTCTTCTCATGTTTAAAGGATATTTAAATAAAACAAATGTATTTTGTAGAATAAGCCTGAGTAAAAAACAATGTTAAGGCCAGAGAACTGAGACAAAAAAAAAAAAAAAAAAAAATCTTTTTCCTCTCTCTGCTTCCAGTGAAGAGTTACACTTTTTCAATACTGAGTTGAGGGTGGTGGATTCTCAACACAGACTGAGAAATCCACATTATCTAACTGTAGCTGGCCACATTTCAGGCCCTGGGGTAGATCTGGAGTAGTCATTCTTGTCTCTTATCATCTGAAGAGTGAAAAAGGATTTCACAGCAGGATTTATCATCTTGTTTCAAGTACACCCCTGCGATGAAATGTTTCACAGTTTGGATCTGATTGTTTCTCTCTACTGATTATAAAAGTCTGGACAACTATTTCAGTTGTGGTCTTTCACTTGTTATTTATTTCTCATCTATTATGATGTTTCTTTAGGAAATCTGGTATGCAATTAGTGGTATGAGGGTATAAAGAGAACTGATATTCAAGCCACAGATGTAGAGATAAATATCAGCTGTGGAAACATGGTTCACTGTAGTAACTATGGGCATTTATATTTATACCAGCTAGAAGCTGTGTCAGGGTGATGTACCGCACAATTCAGAGCCTCAAAAATTTGTTTGTCTCCATGATAAAAATACATCTTAATACTTCTGTAAGGTAGAAAGCTATTATTCAGAAATATTATTTGAATTTAGTAGCTTATTTCCTTACAATGGGTTTCAAGAGTTAGTAATTCATTACACTCTAGAACCTACAAAGAGATGAAAAGTAAAAGGCATAAAATCATATTTATTAGCTATGCTGAATTACCTCTTTAAAAAATAAATTTACAGTTTTTGTGGAGACAGATGTTCAACTGCACTACTAAATTGTTCGGTTCTCAGAAAAATTTACTGATTTATGTGGTTCAGGGTTAAACAAATCAGCAAGCAATAATCAAGATTCCATAATTAAAAGGTAATGGACTAAGGCTGACCTTTGTGCCATGTGCTAAGGAAGCAACTCTGTCACATTTATATCCAGTAAAACCACAAAAAAGTTGTTAGAAACATGCTTTTTTATTATGTGAAAAAGGAAATTGCAGGTAACCTCAAAAGAAGGTAAACTCTGAAATTTCAGAGATATTCACTCTCCTTGCTTTTTCTCTCTTAGTAAAGTGAGGTATTGTCCCTAAAGAACAGACTATTGGCCGTGTCAATTCCAGACAAGATTATGACATATTGGAATATACTGTTCATGAACTGAATCTCAGTTGCTTTCAGTGTTTGGGAAGTGGACAATGAAATGAAAATAGTCCTTCAACTTAGGGAAGAAATGAGGTCCTGCAATCTCACTCCCTTCTACAATCCCTCCTTAAAATATGATGATTTTGTGAATGACAACCCTACTGCTCCACATTCACAAAGTCATCTCTGTATTTCCAATGCTTTGGCTGGAGAGGCATTATCACATCCTTCCAGGTGAGGCATGGAGTAGTTATTTTTTTTAAGGTTTTTTTTGGGTGGGGTTTTTATTTGTTTTGTTTTTCTCATTTTACAGATGATATTCTTTAAACTCATTTGGATGAAAAAGAGTTCACAAATACATCATAATATTATCCGTATATTTGTACCTGCTGTAATATAGCTTTATGAAAAAAGGCAATTTAAAGATAATCAAGAAAAAAATCTTGCCATGACCTCTTCATTTATGCTTTGATTATACTCAATAAATACTCATAGTTTGGTTTAAATCCAACCTTTTTGTCATCTTTGTCATCTTTGTCATCTAAAAGACTCAAAGATATCCAACAGAATCAAGAAGGAATAAAACACTGATTAAGGACAATCCATGAATAATCAACATTTTTTCTTACAGCACAGTTGGATACCAATATAAAAAACTGGTTCATATTCATGTTTTCATTTAGAATGTACATCAGTCTTTGGCCTTGTTGATGCAACACCTTGTGCACAAATGTCCACACAAATGCAAAACACCCTTATATTTACATACACACTGGGTTGTATTACTCAGCCCACAGGGATGTAATTGAGATGACAAATAAATAGTGATTGATGATTTTCAGTCTTGATATGGTAACTTACATGATTTCATATGAGTTGATATTTGACATTAAAATGATGTTGAGCACTTTGATACCAAGGCAAATAAAATCACAAAGGCAGTCTTGGGAATAAGATACAAAGAAATCTTGTATATAAGATACAAAGAAATGGCCTCCTGAGTGGTGAATTAGTCAAAAAAAAAAAAAAAAAAACAAAGTAAGAGCAAAATGTTACTTTAGACAAAATGGAAAGAGATTTTTCCAGAGTTATCTTACAAAATGAACAAAAATCAAATGCAAGCAAAACTACTCCAACCTCCCATCTCTTTCCAAAAGTTCCAAATTTTCAAATGAAAACTGGTATTTTGACTTAGAAACAATTTGCTGTATGTCCTAAGAACCTTTTGAAATTCCAGAAAAGAAAAACTGAAGACAAAGTGACAGGCTTACAGTTTAAAGTATTTCCCATCCCCGTTTTAGTTGCCCTAGTTAATCAGTTCCATGGTACATCCATAAACATTCCAAGCTCCCCAGAAACTCACCTTTCACAAACAGATTTCTTATTTATTGAACATCCAAAGTCTTCTGTTGAATCTGGATCACATCTGAAAATCTCTTCATTATCAATTTGATGCTGTAACCCTGAAAAATGATTTTTTAATCTTCATTTATTCAGTGAGAAGGGAGAATTTGAGCCAAAAACTCAATGTATTTTAGTTAAAAAAAAAAAGTTACATAGACAAAGCTAGAATGATGATCTGGGTTTTTTTGCATTTCATCTGTCTTGTTAGGAGTGATATAACTATCCTATTGATAGCACATTATTGGTTGTTTCTTCCAAGTATAACCTTGCATATCTTACAAATCTGGCAATTTATCGATTATGTCAAATGATGTACAGTACCTTGAATAGGTGTTATTATACAAATTGACCTTGTAATAAATCATATAGTTCATTGACTACTTCAGTGCATAAAGACAATCCCAAGAGGTGGATTAGACAGACAGCTCTAACAGTGAGTGGATGTGTGGAGCACTGGTGTCTATGGGATCTGTGGGGTGCTGAGCAGAGAATGTTGAGGTCTCAGTTTTTGGCTGATGGGGTGGGACAATTTAATTTGTGGAAATTTCTCTGAGGCTTTTTCCTCCAAAAACTGATGCTGATTATTTCACCCATTTGTTGATGACTTCAAGTGACCATCCTCTCCATTCCACCCAATTACTCTGCAAAGCATTACACTGCTGTCTCAAGTGGAGAGAAATCTTTCATTGAATAAATCTATCCTAGTGCAAAGTGCTGTCCCTCTGAAAGTGAAATCGTAGTTGTTCTGAAATCAGTGTTAAGTCTTCCACGGCCCTCACAGAAGCTGAATTTCCCCCTGGAGACAACAGAGACTAGCTGTTCCTCCTTCTGTCTGGGACAACATGATCTGTAACTGTAGGCAAGTTAGAGACTTCTTTTTCTCACTTATCAGACAAATGCAAGCATAGCATATATAATGCATGCATTATACATTTCCTTTCTTATTGTCAGCTTGCATGCACATTGACAACACAGTCCTAACTCATCATAGCATTTTAAGCACATGTTTAAACTTAAGCCACAGAGAAGCCTATTCTCAAACATTTTGCTGAACGAACATCTCTAAACACATCATCATGGCTATTTTTTCTTTCCAGCTTGGCACACGCTATGTTGGAGAGGGCCAAATTTCAACTGTACTATTACATTTTCCTCCTTTTGGAGCAAAATTATTTTCCTGAGGTCTTAATGTGCAGATGAACTAAGAGTGTATTTCCAGGCAAAAGTGATTTGAATTTTAAGGTAATTGGATTTTGCAGAATTTGGCTTGCTATGAAAGTCTGGACCACTGGATAGGACGGTAATATTTACAGGAATTTGTAATCCAGTTTAGCTTCTGCCATTCATCTAAACTCAATAAAACACAGGACTGACAGTGGATGTATTTGGGAAGGAAGTAAGAAGTTAATATTGCAACAGTGTGATTGCTATCTGTCTTATATCGACACTCCTATTTATGTTCCTAGGTGTAGTTTAACTGAATCCATCCCAAAAGAGGGAATAAGAGAATCTGTTTACAGATGTCATCTGTTCTTGAACTGCTATTACAGAATAGCCATTCTAGTCTATTTTGTTTTGCATAAAAGACAGTCTCAGTTTTTATATACTGGAATAAAACTGGTTTTGTTTCATATTTGCTTTGCTGATTTCTGTGCAGAGGGATGTTATCTATGTGAATCTACAACACTGAAGTCTCCAATGCTTCAGAAAAGTTTGAGACTAGGAAATCTGTGTGTCTTTTATCCTCTGAATATGATTAATGATGCTTTGTGTTTTGCAAGACATTATTAAAAACAGAAGCCTATGACTTCATTGTCTCTGACAACGACTTTGAACATGGGGTCAGCTATTCCACTTTTACATTTCTTTGCAAGATTAAAAGAAAGTAAAGACTATTGCATTGGGAGGGGGGGAACTTTACACAGATTTAACAAAGCAGAATACACACACGTTTTCAATATGCTTCTTCCAATGAAAATTCACCTCATTCATACGATACTGCTGGTAAGCAAACACTAGTGACAGGCAAATCTAGCCATCAGGAAAACATACTGGGTTCAGGATTATCTCAAGTACCACATGCTGGAATTGTTGAAAAACTTAAGGGAAAAGTTCAGAGTTTGATAGAGAAAATTACAAGTAACAGATACAATTTTTTGGTTCCATTCCTGGACATTCAGTGATGAACAAGAAAGTTATCAAGCAGAACTGAAACAAACTGGGTAATAGCAAGAATTCATTTGAAAATATTAGTGAGCAATTACATGTCAGCACTTTTTTATTTCAATGTAAAATACACTACTTTCACAAGGTGAATGTGCTATACCTTTATAAAGTTTATGTGCAGTACTGCTTAAAGTGCTGGAAATGCTAGGTCTCCCTTTAATATCTAAACAGGAAATTATTCTCTCTTTTTAAGCTATTCTGTTCATCTGTGATGCATTATTTTATTGAATTTCTGCAATGTAAGGGTTATTTTTTTTTACTGATATCTTCACCTTTCATGAATGTCAACAACATTCCTACTGTACTAAAAGCCTAAAAGGGGAACTGAAAACCTCACAGAAATTAATGGTAAAATTCAAAATTATTTCAGCAACGTTGAGGTTTTGCTCAGTTGAGCTGAGAATATGGTTGCAATAAAACCACTATTGCTTTGACCATTGAGAGAGGAATGAATGTTATCTAACACTGGCAGTTTTCTGCCTTCAGAGCACTCACGTAGAGAAGTCACTAGAAAATCATGGTACTTTTCCAGCTGGTTATGCTTTTCACTGTCTTTAACTTCATTGTAAATTTTGTCTGTCGAATGAACCTTGCTATAACTGGCTTGAATAAATATGAGACTCTATTACTCAGTTATAAATTTATCTTGCATATTATCAAGGTCCCTTCTTTGAGGTCTGCTTTGACCTTTCAGGGTTTCATTTGCCTTCAGTGGTATTGTAAACAGGGAGCAATGTAAAATAAATTTTATTCAAGATATGGTGAATGAAGGGGTGGAAAAATCAGTAAATATTGCATCAAAGATTATTCTATTTAGATGCTCTCTGCCTTAATCAGAAGATTTTTCTGATAAGATTTAGCAGAAATCTAAAATGTCTCCTGTAATATGATCTACTTTTTCACTTTTTACCCATTTAACAATTTTAAAATCATATCCCCCCACCACTGGTTGCTCAAGAACCACATAGAAATCATTATCATGCAGTTCACACTAACACCAAAGCACAAGAATTTTTTCAGAGATAAGTCTTGAAAATGAATCAAAATTATGCAGAATAATAGGACCCCTTTTCTTTCTGTGCATTAGAATAAGAAAGAATTGACTACTATTTGGAAGGGTAATTTTACCAGCTGGGCTTTTGGAAAATGGAAGTATGGTTCTCACATTTGCAGAAATTTTGGCCTGCCTGATATAAGGTTAAAAGACAAACATCTAAAGAAAAGAATTTCACTGCATTTAATTTCACACTGGAATGTGCACCATGGATCTTAATATTACCACTGAGTGTTCCCCACCAGCCTGTAAACTTCCCTACAACTTTAGCTCAAAATTGATCTACTGCACTGCAATAAAACTAATAGAAGGTAGATTTAGTAAATTCTGTTACATTTTCCTAACAACACAGAAAAATCTGAAAAATACCTCTCACAAGAATATTTTTCCCTGATGTGTATTTTATTAAATAGGAGAGATGTAAATGTTTTCACAAAGAATAAGCACAAGGAGGTGTTCTAATTACCCAATAAAGGTAAAAACCAATAGCAGCTTTTAAACTGTTGCTCTATACTTTTATTTGTGTAAATAACAAGTTTTCTACTATAAGCAATGGTTTTATTATTAGTCAGAAATATGCAGCAGCCAATGTCATATTGGGACGCTCTGATACATGAAGATATGTCTTTTATACACACAACTTTTATATAATATGTAAAATAGATGAAACACATATACATGAACATAAAAGATCATTTTATTGAAAATGTAATATAACTGTGTCAGTTATCCTCTGATGCATTCTTCATTTTCTTATCAATAGTATAAATCTGAAGAGGTCCATTACTTCATACAGTAATAGAGTTGATCTAGCTTTAGTTTAACCAAGAGCAGGCTCCTGTCCATTCTTCCTGGTTTCTCTTCATAATCAGTTTCAGAGTATTACTGTTCTAATGTTACATACACCTCACTGGTTACCAGGCCACAACCTGACCTTAAATTTGTATGAAAAATTAAGTGGAAGGCAGACGATTGAGCTGTGGTTTCTTTCAGTTTCATATCATTGCCCTTGCATCTGGCGGGGAGGAAAAAAAAAGGCAAAAAAAAAAGGCAGCTGCCTGATACCATAATGTCACTTTTAAGTTTTACACTGAAAAAGCACTAAGCGGGGCTTACTCAGAGTCATTTTTCAGCCAATTCTTCTTCCTGGAAATGTGATGATGTGAAGACAGACAGAGCTGAGGGAAGAAACAGTCCAAAAACCATCTCCCTCACTCTATTATTACGAATCACCCCTGTTATAGAAGGAAAACTACACATACTCAGCATGCTTCAAAGAAGGAAAATGATGTGACAAAGCCATGAAGTTAAATTAAACAGATCTGATCTACACAACCAATTTAATGTCTGCATATTTTTCTGTTTAATTAAAAAATACCTTAAGACCGTTGTTACAGTATGTGACATCAAGTTAATATAGTAAATCAGAATGCAATTAAGTAGCACATCTGTCCAAGAGAGCTTCATAGCTTGAGTTTGGTTGATTAAGTTAATTTAATTAAGATTTTTCTGTAGGGCTAAGGTAAATCTAGCTTATAAATACCAAGTACTTTGAATTAAAGTTCATACAATATTTCAAACACATTGTCTTAAACCCCATTACTTTAGGATTTTAAAATATTTGTGTACCAGTACATACATTTACTCATACTTATACTGGCATGTGTAGAATTAAACAATATGTGACTTTAAAAATGAGACTTCTGAATTCTCAGTTCATATTTTTCTTTCTCTTTTGTAATAAGCAAATTTTACACATCAGAAAGGAATGCAACAGACTTATTAAATCTTTTAAGCCCACAATGAGGCAGATGATCTGTCAAATAAGTCATGTGGTATTTATAAAAATGTGGGCAATTAGCAGCAGATAAAATATTCACTGCTGCATTGCTTATGCATTAAAAATTCTTTTGAAATTTATGTAGAAGCATGCAGGAGACTACCTATTTCAGCCCAAAGCCACTTTGCAAGAGTAATAGAAATGTTCTCTTATAAGCATTTAAAGATAATCACTAGCAAAACAACAGCAAAGTGATAGAGGTTTAGAATGTTGACAATAGATATGGAAACATGATTTACCTAGAAAACTTAATCAGAAAAACAGGAATGGATTCTCCATTCCACTATCATCTTTGAGAGAAGGTATCACCCTTGGTGTCGCTCTTGCTCCTTTCTTGGGCATGGACTGCAGGCTAAAGAGGAAAAAGAAACAAGAAGGATTTTCTTTAATACATACAAATCACCAAAATATATTGTGGCTTCCTAAAAGAGAGTGTGTTGGTGGCTGTGGACCAACACTGCTGACTTCTCTACCTGAGTTAATAATATACAGCACCACACTAATTAGCAGATTAAAACCAGAACTTGTAAGGTAGGGTTTGCCTGACCTATTTGAGAGTACACCTCTACTTTATGATAGAATTAATTTGCCCTAGCTGTTCCTGCCTATCCTCACTGATTTGCATAATGAAATACATCTCAGTCAGATGAATTAAGTTCCTAGAGAAATGGCTTAATATAGCTTTTGAGAGGACAGCAGATAAAAGGCAGCAGCTCTTTTCATGTTATTTTTATTATCGTCTCTGCCCAAATTATAGTGTTACACTAGAAAATTTGAAGAAAAAAAACTTTTTCAAGGTTTGTTCTCCATGGTTTTCTACCATTCCAATGAATTAACTTCAGGGAGGTCGTCTCAGTCTTCAGAGGGTGATAAAGCAATTAGGTCCTTTTTTTCCTGCTGACTACTCTCCAAATTCTAAGGACTCTGGACAAAAGATATTTTTGTTAAAATGTCAGCACTCTTTCCCTTCAACTCTGATGCAAGACTTCACAATACACTATTCTGATCTTTCCCTCCTTACCCCCTCAAGCAAAATTAGGATGCATCTACTCAACAGTTGACTAGTTATTTTTAAAAGAGCTGGGCTGGGAAGATAAGGTGTGAGGTAACAGCTGTAAAGATACACAACTGTTTGCATACAGTTTCTGTACAGAATGTAGAGCACTATTGCGACCCAGATAGATTGAAGAATTTACTGTCTCTGGGTGTGGGTGTGCTACAAGTCTCCAGGCCTTTCCTAGCAAAATTTTAGTAGGATTTTTTTTTTCTCCCTTGCTATTATCTAGTTCATTGACTTCTGAAACACTGCTGACCTTCACACTTTCTCACATATCAGCTTGTATGACATTTACCTGATCAGTCTGAAAACAATATTGATGCTGTGCTCTACAGATTCATGGGCCAGCACTGACTGTGACCTCAGTTATCATCCATAGTCAGATCACAGTGCAGAATTAGTGATTTTCCTCTTTTTGTTCTTGTGTTCACTCGGGCAACAACATTGTCCTATGACCTATTTTAGCTTGTAATTCAAAAACAATCAAGATGACTCAAAGTGAAAAGACTAAAGCAACAAAACTTCTTGTTTCAATAAACATCCACATTCCTTTCCAATGTATGTGTTACTGAAATTTGAAGAATAGAAAAGTAGATAAAATGTGGCTTTGATTAAAGCCAATATTTGTTAGGGTTTTATAGCTTGGTTATGAAGAACCTACATAATCAATAAGTTTCAGAGCATTGGTTAGTTATTAAATTCATTCAGATGAAAAAAAAATGCCAGGAATATTAATCATGACTTTGGAAGAAATCTATTTTTTTTTGCTAGAAAACCCATTTTTAACATTATGGATTTGGTTTGTGGTGGTGTTCTTGTTAATGAGAGATTCAAATTAATTTCAGCTGATGCCAGGGAAAGAACATGTTCAGCATTGTTGAGTCATACATATGTGAGGAATATCACTGCTGTTTTATTAGACTGTGAAATTACTACTCACTCTTACAGAATAATAAAAAATGTATTATGGAAAGGGTCTTTATGCAATTTCTAGCTATAAATGATAGATATGTTTTGTACTCGAGGCAGTAATATTTTCTCTAAATGCATACCATATAGCACTTCAATTTGAAATGAGGGAATAGCCTACCCAAACTCAAAACCATATGCTATGGATAACGCCCTGTGGAATTTGCAAGCAGACTTTTAGTATAATTATTACTTCTTAACAGCATTATGGAGGAGAATGAAGCAATGGATGACAGGATTTTAAGTACTGTAATCTAATTTAGATATAGATATAGAATTCTAATTATTGATTGTTTTTTGATCTAACGTGAAAGTAAAGGTTGTTCAGAGAAGAGAGAGATTTTACTTACTTCAATTTATCGAACCATTTCTCAAGAAAGAGTTGCAATATTGCTTAATTAAAAAAAAAATAAAAGGAAAAAGAATTTAGTTTCACATGGGGAAATAAACCTGTGGAAACACAATTTAAAGAAGATTTTATTATCCTCAGTATACTCAATATCCTGTATTACAAAGAAAATGGAGTGAACTTTTGGTAATTATAAAGTGCTAAATTTTCTATTTCTGTTAGTGTAAAGGAATAAATTAAGTATTGTATATTTTAATAATCAGGATATACAAATTGGTAAACTTACAACATTATTTCTAAAATTGTACTGGGAAGATATGGAAAAACAGAGAAATGTTTTAGCATTTTTTTAGTTTCAATGAAATTAAAATTTAATAAAATGTATGTACTTAATGAACGACCACTTGTATCTCAAAACCATTCATTACCTTTATTACACTCAGATATTACATGATAAGGAAAATTGCTCAAGCAAAAATTTCTTAATTTATGCAAAGTTTTTATCTTCAGAGATCATAGAAAAGCTAGTTTAAAGTTTTTATAAAAATTTTTATACGCTTTCTGTTTTAAATAAAATTTTAGGGATTAAATAAACAAATCTCACAGAAATGTTCATGTCCTTCTGCTCTATTTATTAAGATTTTTACTTCATATTTTTGTTTTCCTTCATTTAGTTATAGTTAGAACCCCCCACCGCTGAAGTACAGAGGCAGAGATGCTAAAAAAGGAATAACCTCAAGCACCTACTGGGGCTTTGTGTCATGTGGACCTGCTCTCTCAAAGGTTAGATGATGACATATATATATGTATATATATATATCTGTAAAAAAGCTGAAAATATCCATCATAAGCCAGCCTGTGTTCTTCTTTCTATGACCTGAATTACATCAATGGGAAATTTTTGTGAACAGAAGGTTGTGTCAAGATATATTAAAAAAAAAACCAAAACCAAAAAACCCCCAACAAACCAACCAAAAAAAAGTGAAAAACCAAAATTTTAATCTCAGTGGAAAGTGCCTTATTTTCAATTTGGTGACTAAATATAACAAATGTAATTAAGGATGTAGGTTTGAAATTACTCTACTCATTTTCTTCCCTAACATTTACTTAACTACACAGTCTGAAACACATTGATTTCTGGATACCATTCAGTTATTATTAGAGTTAATTTTGGTTTTTAATTTAGATTAAGCAATAGTTTCTTACTAAGAGTTCCAAGCTTTCCTTGAAAAACACAATCCACGCCCAGAAATCCTTTTAAAAGACCTTTGTTACTATCCAGAAACACTGAGGGCCAAACCCTAAATAATTTATACAGCTATTAAGATTAAACAGCAAAAACCAAAAAAAAATGTTTAGTGGATGAGGGACAATAGATGTAAGAACATCCAATAAACCAAAGCAAATACAATACAGAGCTAAAAGGGAACCATGAAAGTTCAAGGTTCATTTTGAAAAGAACTTAATACATTTAATTATTTTCCTGACCCTGTGGACATGTGGTCATCTTACATATAATACCTTTCTCCAACAATTCCATTTGGTAACAGTATTTGAGATTCATTCAGACCACTAAACAGCTCACCTTTTTCTTTCATTCTTTTTTTAAATTTTTTTTTCCTTTTCTCCCAAGAACAATAGGTAGAAGGGTTGCTTTCTCCTTATGGATTTTTTTTCTGCAGACTTTTTTTCCTGGAAAGCCACTTCTGAAAGTTAAACCAAAACAAAAGTTGGGTGGATGCCTGTATATTATTAAAATTTGGTTAGAAAAAAATTTAATGATCTACTCAGACTTAAATTTGAGGCCTAGCTTAATGGACGGAAATGTTTCTTTAAAAATACTTGGTTAGAAGATTAATTAAAAAAAAGCTTCCTTCCCACCAGATTAAACCATATATCTGCATAGTCTGGATATCCTGTGGAGAGCTATTTGTGTACTAGTTAGCAGTGACTGACAGGGCTACCCAGTGTGTCAATGTGTCTCTTGTTTTGGTTTATCAGATAACTGGTGAAATGTAACACTGATGGTGTCAGATTCCTATTTACAATATTGTTGGATAAACAAAAACTGCGTAGGGTTGTTTGGGATTTCTCACTCATTTGAATTCTTAAATTGTCCTTTCTTGTAATGTCCCTGTTTCTAATTAACAGCATTTAAGAGGGGCTTAACTTGCTTTTTGCCTTACTGAACAAACCATGTCCAATTTCACATGCAAGAAGAGCTTTCTACTGTTATAATTTATGCCACAGAAAAACACAAATAAAAACATGCAATGACATTTTTTCTTTACTTCCAGGCTTAGGTTGGCCACCTCGATAGAAATTATTTGTATATGAAAACAATTTTATACTGTGCAGAATGAAGTTTATACTGTGTGGAAAGATGTTTTGGGTAGCATAGAATAATTCAAAGGCTTCTTCTCAATAACTCAAATAGCTATACTGACTGAAAATTCCAGCAGATATTGGGAATTCTCAGTTTTGACTCTACACAGCTAGGAGGGTTTAAAAATCAGTTCATTTTACTAATGATCTTAGTTCACCCTAATTAGATAAAAGCAAGACGAGTAACCCAAAGAAACCTGACCTTAGATTAGCTACTCCAGATATCCAGCTGCAGTAGATAATAAGAAACATAAAGTCCCAGAGAACTTCCATCTCTGAAATGTCTTTCCAAACTCTTATTATTTAGGCAACAGCTTGTGACATGGTCTTCATTATTTATATTTTATTATGTCATTATTGAAATATAATATTTAGTATGTCCAATATAGTACTAAACTTGTACTTCTGTCAGAATAAGCAATTAATCTCCAAATTTACTCATGCACAAAATTCTTTTTCAAGAGATCACTAAAGTTTACAGAGGAGTAAGATTCGAGAATACCGAAATTTACTGATGTTATCAGAGTTCTCTCTGTTGTTTTGTCAGTTTCTCAATTTCCATCAATTATCCTGCACTAAAAATAAAATGAAAAGCCTTGATTAATACAGAAATGGAATCTGACAGATATTATATCTCCTATTTTGAATTACTGAAAATTTACTTCCATGAAATATAAATAGGTTAAATAAATTATTATTAATCTAATACTTTAAATTATATTTATGCAACAATAATGAAGTATATATAAGTTATAGAAAGGTAAAGTGTTTTCCGTTCAAATCAACACTCTGGTGACCTTAAAAAAAATTCTACGATTTCTATTCATTTGCATTATCTTCTACTGAAATCTGAATCTGAATATAATTAAAGTATGACTCTAGAATGTAATGCAGATTGAAATGATTCATAAAGCAATCCCTCTGTATTGTAAATTCTGCAATGGTCAACATGCTGATGAATGAAATAAAGAAAGAGGACTACTGCTGACCTATTACACACAGACAGGGTGGAGTTAGGATTATTTTTTTGAGGACCTTACAGTTACATTTTTCTTATGAGTCAAGCCATTGGCTGGCATTCATCTGGAATTTCATGTGTTCCAAAGTGGTGGTGACATCTCCTTTTGTTATGTAGGAGAAACAATGGGTTGCCTTTCTCCTTATCCTTTCATTGAACATCTTTAGAGGACTCAGTTCAAAGTACTTGGCTAATACCTGGGACATCAGCTTGAATCTTTCATGATAGAATGAATCTTTCATGAATCTTTCATGAATCTTTCATGATAGAGACTGTGCCCTCAGCTAGCTCGTTGTGTTTCTTCACTTTGCAAGTTTTCTCACTTTGGAAAAATGCTATTTCAGTAAAGCAGTATACATTATAAAGGAAATCTTTTGCTCTACTTGGGAGAAGTATCAGCTTCAGATAGATGCACTTATACCATTCACGAGCTATTTTATTTTATCTTACTTGCATGACCATCAAGCGTGAGTAACTGTTGTGGATCATCACTGTTAGGCAGACAAGCTCCATAAAGCCACTTGCTCATGTTCCCCACAGAGGTATGGAGGAGAGATTTGGAAGGGCAGAAGGAGAACATTAATTGATTGAGACAAAGACAGTTTAATAGATAAAGCAAAAGCTGCATCCAAAAGTAAAACAAAATAAGGAATTCACCCACCACCTTCATCAACAGCGACATGTTCAGCCACCTCCAGGAAAACAAGGCTTTGTCATGCCTAATGCTTTCCTGGGAAAACAAACACCATAATTCTTTCATTCCCTCCTCTTTCTCTCAGCTTTTATTGCTAGGCACAACATCACGTGGATTGAATATCCCTATGGTCAGCTGTCCTGGCTGTGTCCCAACCCTTGTGCACATCCAGCCTCCTCAGTGGTGGGGTGGTGTGAGGGACAGGAAAAGCCTTAATGGTGTGTGAGCACTGCTCAGAAGTGCCTGAAACAGTGGTGTGTTGTCAACTCTATCTGCAAAAAGTCCAGAACGTACACTATGTGTGCTGCTATGAAGAAAATTAACTCTCTTCCAGACATAATGGGTACAATAACAAAACGGCATCACACGAGATAGTTCTCTGGGCAAAAGAACTAAGAATTCTTGCAAAGTTAGGATAAAAACCAGAAAAACTTCCAGAGGTCTGTGAAGTGTTCTCTAAAATACTTCAAAACTAAACTTTAATCCACATCAGGCAGAAGCAGACCCAGTGTACCAAATAGTGACGACAACATAAGTTAATATGCTCCTCATGCAACATAAATTATGGAACATAATCCGAAGATTAAAGTATTCTCTGCTGTCCTCTATTAAATTATAGGAGCTTGGGAAGAAAAAACAAATAAAGCATGACTTCAAAAGAGAAGTTGATGTCCAAGAGAGGAAAAAATAATTTTCTAAATATGTAGGAAGGAAATTTTGGGCACATTAAGTCAGTCATACCATTTACTCACCTACCAACATATCCCTTCACATAGTACAGCTTTGATCTATTTTAGTTTCTCCTTCTTTGTATGAGTTATCTAAATAAACTGAAAACTGATTTGCTGAGGGATAAGAGGTGCTCAAAAGTGTTGATAACTTTCTGAATTGCCTAAGGCAGAGTGGGGAAGCAATTTTCAAAAGTGAGAATTATGTCCATGTTATTAATGTAGTCAATATTTATATGAATTAACTGAGCAGGAAGAAAGGAAAAAAAAGTTCTCTTACAAATCAGAAAACTGCAAAATTTCCATGAGAGAAAATGAATGAAATTGAGTCACTCATGTTCTGGAAATGCTGCACTGGCTGAGATGAACAATCATGGTGACATAACACACTAACTGAATTCTTTTATGTTCTGAAAACTCAAATCCCTGATTTGTGAATTTAGTTTCAAAATTTCATTTTCTAAGTGCTAACTCTTTGAGATTTCCTGTAATACCAAAATAAATTATAAAAAAGGCAGCACAGAAAGAACTGTAGTAATTATTTCTATATGCTTGAAGTCACATCTGCAGTATTGTTGTTTATTTTGTGATGCTTTTGGTGAGACAAATATTAGACAAGTCTAGGAATCTGAGTGACTGTAAAGCCTGAAAACAGGACCAGTTACTGGTGATAAACTCTCCATAGCTTATAAATGTAAAACTAAGCTGGTTTGCAGTGAAACTCATTACTTCACACTTTGCAAAAAAGATATGGTTTATAAAAAAACTAGTCTGGTTTTATATTCAAGAAAAATTATACGTACAACAGGAAATTGTGAATAAGAGTTAGTAGTAACTTTCTTCATGTAATTTCCTTCTCAAGCTGCCAATCAGCTACAATGTATGTCTTTCCATGCTCAAGGAGCTGTCTTTTTAACACTCTCTACACATCAATAGCAATAGTATGGCAAATTTTACAGAAAAATTATAATGCTCCCACTTTTATTTAGGTTCTAACAACCAAGTTTTTTATTACTTAATGACCTCAGAAGACAGAGGTTGGGGGGGACTTTAGTTATTTACAATGCTTAATATCACATCTTTGCTACATATCCATGGAACAATAGCTAACATAAGGATTGGATGCTCCTTGGTGCTAATGTAAATTTAATTAATATGAGGAACCTTCTTACTTTGGAATCATGTATTGTTTATAGTGGTTTCATATCATATCAGCTCCAGGATTCCAAGACCTGAAGCAACAATGGCTACATCAGGTTTGCAGATCAGCTAGATTTAAGACTGATGAGATCTTGGTTTTTCAGTGAAGTGGACAGGTTCACCCATTGATTTCAATGAGCAGAAGAGCAAGATCAGGATTCAGATTTCCTTCCACTTTTAACTGTTAATTTGCCATATCAAACAGATTGCATATATGGACATGAGACTTAGTAGCAGCGAACCCTTTGAAGCATACAAGATGATTGTTAATGGGTTAAAGGCTCCCAATGTCTGTCTTCTAGCCATTAAAATCTGAAATTACAAGAAAGATCTTGATCTCTGGAAAGCATGCCTTGTTAAATTTCCTTAGCAGACAAGATGGTACTGTGTAGCACTACATGTGGTTGCTGTTAGCCACATCCTTGCTGAAAGTTACCACAGTGTAGCCAAGGTAATAAGATGTGACAAATGGCAGCATGGCAAGTCATTTTGTGGAGTTTCTGTTGGAATATAAAAACTAAGGAGAGGATTACACTGACTTTCACTATCCATTTGTTCATGAATGTAGTGAACAATGATTAACTTGAATTTCAGCTGCACTGATTTACAAAGAGGAGAGGGAAGATCCAGGGAACAGCAAGAAATCTGATAGGGACAAATGGCAAAGCAAGGCAGAGTGAGATGCTGCAGAATGCATATACATCTTAGGTAATTTATTTGGATAAAATTACTTAAAAATTAGACTTTAAAAACTTTTTTTTTTAATCAAACCGTAATTTTTCTCTTTAGGTCCATGAAACTCTAGGATAGGGTAGCAGTTGCCCATGAGGTAAGATTTTGCTGTTGGGCATGTGCAAAGCCAAGAGCAATAGCATGACTCTTTTGCTTTGCAGTTTTGACCTTGAAAAAGAAGATTGACAAAGTAAGAAATTTCAAATCTCCTACATTGTTTTCCAGCACAGACACAGTGTGGGCTTTTTTGTTTTGATTTTTTGGTGACCTTAGATTTTATTAACTGCCATTTAAATTGCTATTACTCCAAAGGGTTTTTGAACAAAAAGAGGAGGCTGGAGGAAATGATAATTTTCTTCTGTAAGAAAGGAAAAATACACAGCACTTCTTAATGATAGAAAGTTAGAAACATTTCAAAAGGCCTTTCACAGCTGTTTGCCTTCCCATAGATTATAGAACTACCAGAAATAGCTGCAGGCAAAAATGACTTCAGTGATTATTGGAAATGTGGACAAAACGTTAAAAACCAATTCAGTTATATTCTGTTGTTTAGATACAGCAATATAAAACAAGCAAACTGGCAATTATTTGGGGAAGATTTTTTAACCTTGTTTTTAAAAGAAAAAATGAAAACTTTTTGCTAAATTTATTTTCTGACTTCTGTTGTATAAAGTAGGTTTGGATTTTGTAAAAACATGTGATGGGAGAGATAAAGCTTAAGAGATAAATACTAATTTCATTGGACATCATATTATTGAAGTATATATTTTTTTTAAAAAATTGAGATCTGACTAAAAACTCCAGGCAGAGGAAGTGACTGTTCCACCTTGTTCAACTATTTGCCAGGTTACTGACCCTGGCCATTCACTTACTTTCTTCTCTCTCCTCCCTCTTCCTTCCAAGACTGCCTTCATCTTATTCAGTTCTGGTAAGTCTGGGGCACAAAAATTGTGCTAAAACTAATAAACCTGTTCACTGTGGAACTGAGACCAGACTAGGGGCACAAACCATTTTAAAATGATCTTTTGCTCTTCTCAAGACTTTCTGGTTATGAACAATTTCCATTGGCTAGGGCATGCATGAGTCTTTAAAACGTGAACAAAATGTCACCATAAAGATCATGGTGGAATGTAAGAGATAGGCATCTTCTGTGCTTATGGATTTGCTATAGTCAGTGCATCCTGCACATTGAAGGGATTTGGAATAGCCAGGAAATATTAAGCTATTCAAAGCTGCAAGAGGATACAGGCAGAGGAATGTGCTTTTTTACAGCTCTTTTGCAAGGCATCAGATTCGACAATCTATTTTTCTGTCTCCTGTTCTAAGAATGAAAAGTACTCCTATTGTGTTGTTGAATTTATTAAACATTCTACAGTCATCCTGAATATCTGAGTAGAATCTGTAAAGAAAGTGGTTTTTCTTTGTTGAATTAACTTAATTTTGGTAGACTAGATGGTTAAGTTGGAATAAGGGATTAAGAGCCCCAAACAACCTGGTTCTGCCTTATTCTTCACTATTTTTATAGTTATAAATATTAATTTAGGAAACTAATTTAATAATGTTTTTCATAGAGCCAGTTGCTGATAATCAAAAATTTACCTTCAAATATTTAATCAAGAAAATTATTACAGCTAGTGTCATATGGGATTTTAAAAAACATTTTGGTTGAATTTTTAATTTTTTTAAATTTAAATCCCAGTCAATTTATTCTGTGTTTAATTTTGTTGCATGAGAATTATTTTTAAATACCTCATCTGATTCATTTACCAATCTACTTGCACCAGGTTCATCTCCATAGGACATGCATACTTTACAAGTCACTGTGTGCTAGAAATCAAACAAATATAGAAGGAAATAAAGATACATTTTAGTAGCTATGTTGCTGTCATTTCATTTCACATATATATAAGGCATTTTAGATAGCACTTTGAAATGTATTTTCTAGACAACTATTTCCAGTCTAAATAACCATAGGGAAGCAGAAAACTATTTAAAAAATGAAAATAAGATGGTTTATATCACCTGCATAACTTGTTTTGTTCTCTGCCTTCAGGCTTCAAAACCCGCTTCCCATATTCTTCCTTTCTTTAAAAATAATGTACATCAGCTTAATTTATCCCAGGTCCCAACAGAAGGATCAGATTTTAAGCATTTAATGCTGTGGTTTCAAATCCAATTTTACAGTGTTCATCGTTTCTGAAGTGGCAGAATCCAAAGTGAGCCTTAAAAAAAAAAAAGAAAGAAAAAGAAGCAAAAAAAAAAAAAAAGATCAGGCTGTTTAGGGCATGCACTTTTTTTAAGGTAAAATTTTATTATGAAGCGATAACATGAAGAGTGTTTCTAAAGGTGTTAGTTAGGAATATTTCCAGTTTTAAGAACTGTTTCTTATTGAAAAGGAGCAAAATTTTGAAGGGCAGCCTTCTGTGTTTATGCAACTTTTTGGTGTACTTCTAATGTGTCCGACTGAAACCAGTGCATAGGAGGACAGTACTTCAGGTTTTAAGGAAAAAAAATCTAAATCTTCTTCAATACACAATTATTCCTTTGCTGCTGAATGTAAGAATGCAGAAGCTGGTATGATATGACTCCTCCTCCTCAAGGGATTGTCTGAGCAGTTTTGGCTTGACACTATTGTAGGATACAGGATAATCCCTTTTATCTGCTGCCTTTATGACATGTGCCTGGGGACAACCCCTGCCCTCTGCACACGAGTTCACTTTCTTGCTGGTGAAGTCTACCATCATTAG
The DNA here is from genome assembly GCF_037042795.1 of Molothrus aeneus. Taxonomy (NCBI): domain Eukaryota; kingdom Metazoa; phylum Chordata; class Aves; order Passeriformes; family Icteridae; genus Molothrus; species Molothrus aeneus. The sequence continues at coordinate 28,874,539 of NC_089650.1, read as the reverse complement.
GAGATTGCTCTCTGAATTTCCACTACCTGTAGGGTGCAAGCCCTACAGCAAAGATCCTAAGCACAGTAAAGAATACCCTTAAGGATTCATTAGGCAAAAATTTGCAATGCTGCTTTTTGCAGGCAACATTTGCCTTGTAAATCTTTCCATGCTCCTCAGTGAGTGGCAAGTGCTATTCACAGGTTCAATTCTACTGATTTCAGAAGTGAGTCTCTTACTGAAAACCAGTGTTTGTCTACAGGACAGAGAACTGGAGCGAGCAATAATTTGGTTCTGTGTCAACACAGAGCTTACAATTGATGGACACCAAAAGGGAACTTGCTGAGAAAAACTTTCTGACAAAAAGGCTTTCACAAGAGTAGTAAATGACTCCCAAATACCAGACTGTGATCATCAAATATCTGCATGAAAACAGAAAATATCAATTAGTGTTGGATACCTTTTTTCCCTTCCCAGAAAATCCTGTTCTCCTTCCCTTGAGATATTTTCTTCCATGGAAATTTGTTGCTGATTATAACCTAAATATAAAGATAATGAATAAGATAGGAATTGTGAAGTTAAATTAGCAATACAGACTTTCTTAAGGCACAAAATTGTCTGTTGGAGGAATTTTGGGTGCAGTATCTGAGCTGGGTATGGATCAGCAGTGGTGGTGCCACTGAGGCTTCAGGCATAACAGTGAAGCAGCACCTTTGGAATCATTGTAAAATTGCATGAGTTGACAGTCAGCTTCTCAGAGGCTGTGACAGAAGACTGCATGGATAACCTGATTTTGATGTTGGAAAGAAGAAAAAGATTTAGTGGATACAGAAGGTGAAATACCTTTTCCCCCATGAACGGACTCCTACAGGTCATGGTTCAGACACATTAGTGAGGTAATATGACAAAACTTATACTAATACTGCTTCTAGGGATGTTTGGACAAAGTTTGTCATCTGGATGTCATAGACAGCCCTAGACAGCCTTTATTTTAAAATGGGGGGAGAAACATTACATCATCCACTTTGACATAGCAACCGCTTCTAGAGCATTTTAAAACAAGAGGGAAAAAAGGATCTGTTTTTTAAACTGAATTATATCTATTGTTTATATGCAGCTTCTTTTTATATGCTCTTCTATATTGACTTTTCTTTGTAAGGTATGTGGAATGTTAAAATTCATTCCTTTTTAAATAAAGTGTAGCCAAAAATAGCCTGGACACATGATACTGAAGCTGCTCTTGTGCTACCCATTTAAGTTATGTATCAAGTCTAAATTTAATCAGGGCCACATTTTATTTATATATTTCATGCATTAAACTCATTTAAACATTTAGTCAGATTTCATTAGGGGAAATACTACCGCACACATCATGCAGTAGTAAAGCTAATGTGCTTCAGGAATTTGAAAGGATTTAGAGATCAGAGGGTCTGATTTCAAAATTTCTTTTTCTTTTTCTGCTTAGTGCTTGGAGCAGGTCTGTATGCTGCACATAGTTTGTTTCCTAGGACACTAATACAGTCAGCATGGTCTGTACAAATGTGTAAACACAGACATTCTCTGTAATCAGTGCATTTGGTGTCTTAAGGCAAGATTATGTTTTTTTAGGAAATGCAATTTATGTTCAAGATTAAATTTCTCCTCCAGACTGATAACGTCTTGAAGTTGAATGGGATCATAAATTTTGTGTCCTGACTTCTTGTTCTCCATCTTAGATCTTCATTCCCTTTCTTAGTGTTTTAGAAAAGGGGAACTGAAAGAAATGCATCTATAATGATTAACCTTCACAAAAATAGTCTGCAAGGATTGGTAATGTGTAAGTAAATGTTTAAAAATCTAAAATTATGGAAAACTGCAATAAATACCTCTCCTAATTAACTTCCAAGTTTCATTTTTATTCCATCCAAGATTAAAAAATTCCCCAACCACAGAAAAAATCCCACACATAAGAAAAAATATAACACAGCCTTAACTGAATTTAACTGCTGTGGTTTGTCAGGTCTCTTTTGGTCAGACTGTCTCTGATGCTTTTTCATCCCACTGTCTAAAAAGTTGAGGAAACTTCATGCTGTATCTTTATTATAACTCAGATAAATATATTTTTCTGATTCACAAGACAGTTTCATTTATCTTTGCTGGAAAAAAGAAACAAAAGAGAAAATAAAGAAAAATATTAAAAAGGTAAATAACACATACATGCATCATGTGCATTTTTTTCAGCAAAGCAATTGGACTTTATTTTAGTGTGGGTTTTTTTCCCTCCTGGTGCAATTTCATCACAGTCCTCAAGAACGGAAATTTGTCATTCGTGTATGCATTGAATCTTACAGTGCTGAAAAGCCAGTACATGGCAAAGTTTTAGTGACCCAGAGCATATTTGAACTTGTGATCTAGAGATGAAAGGCTTCATATTCAATTTCCAGTCCCATGACTCATCCAATTCCCCAGCATAATTTTGGTTTGGGAAAGAAGTTTTTGAATTATGAGTGTGCAAAGAGCTTTCTGACAGAATTGCAGTTTAAAAACAGAATGGCCTGATTTACAGACACGCTGAACCCTCAGAGTCCCACTGAGTTAAGGCTATGCAACAGTCAGAAAACAGACCTTACTTAGCACCTGTCTTCAAAAAACTCCACAAAGGTAAATATATTGCTGTAGGATCTAGGTATGGTGATCTCAGAAGCAGATACAAGGCCAGGCTTGGAAAGAAATGAGTTCTATAGCATCTTTCTTTCTCTCCTCAGCCTGTGAGGAAACCACTACAAAGGAGCTTTTGAAGACTGGACATGTGGTGTATCCTGAAGGACTCATGAGAATAGAGTCCTCTCTGATAGTAGAGACCACATTTCTGATCTCTAGTCCTATCCCTTTTCTCTTCCATGTCTTTCAAGGAAAAAAAATATTTCTCTCCCTTTTTACAGAATCTCTTATGGTGGAAATATATTTTCCCCAAGCTCAAGTACTTAGTTTCTCTGACAGAAAGTTTCTTTGCAATGTGGAATCAGAAGAGAGAGTGCTAGTGCTGCACAAAATAAATTAAGCCTACCCTCTAATGTAGGTTATTCCTGTTCAGTTCCCAAGCCAAATATCTCAGTGTCCCCCATGTCATGCAAGTCAGCTCACCCTCAGTGGCAGCAGCTTCTCCAAGGGGATAGTTTCAGGCATTCATATTATTGCTTAGATGTGCTTAATATTATTTAATGTACTTAGCAGTATAAAAACAGTTTGTGTGAGCTATGTACCATAGTTAATGCAAAGCCCATGCTCATGCACAGCCAACAAAAGCAATGTAATTGTTCTTGTAAGTCTTAGATAACCTCTTAGCAGTTGAATTCCGTTGTGAATACACAGTCATACCAACCATTATTCCTCACAGAAGAATTTTTGGAATGTGGTAGCTAAGTTAAAAATAATTTTCACAACAGTATTCAGGAGAGATATTGCCAAGACAAAGAAATCATGAGATCAGAGAAGCAGCAAAATAACTTGAGGGATCTAACCAGAATCTTTATCAGCTCCTCACCTTTTGCATCTTAAGCACCTTAAGCACTGTTTATTGTGCTTTTATGTACCCTGCTAAAATTAAAAATAAATTATTTCTGGTTTAACTGAAGTAAAATAAGCTTCATTATAACACAGATTAATGAGCAGAGGCATTGGAACTACAACAGCAAGCTGTAGTGGAAATTCTTTGCTGGTATTACTGGGCTTGCTTTGTGAAAGTGGATGTTTAATTAAACTTTAGTATAGACTAAAAAGATGTATAATTCAGTCAATTAAAATTACAAACAGAAAAGATATCTATAGTAGTTATGCAGTTGTGCCTGTCCCTCACTGCCACTGAATGGCACAATATGATCACATTGATTTCACAAAATTCATTTCTCTTGTTAAAAAAGAGACAGCACAGTTTCCTATAAATAACTGGAACTATCATTATATGAATATTAAATTACATAGATACAATTTTTCAATAGAAGTCTTCAATAAAAGACGTACTAAAGCATCTTGAAAATAGAAGACTTTGAAAATAAAAATAAGCATTTGAAAATTTTCTGGCTAGTCTCATCTGAAGAGGATTACATCTACATTACATCAAATTACCAGGGAAAGTAGAAAGAAGGACTTTTTTTCTTTGTGCCAGAGATTCAGATTTCTGCAGAGGTTTAAGTTGCCAGTAATTCCAATTGCTGGAATTGAGTATGCTCCTTTTTCCAGATAGAACCGAAATATAATTGCTAGGTTTACAACTGTTTTAGACAAAACTATTATTCTTTCCCCTGGTCTTTGGAGGAGAAAGCAGCTATTTTTCAGTTTGATCTGTGCTCTCTTTTATTACCAAAAGTGGAAACCATAAAATATCTTGGGCTGACACTGGTCATATTTTTACTTTCAATCTAAATCCCAAAGAACATGAGTTTCTTGTGGATATGTATTTTATATAAAACAGTTTACACAACTTGAATGCAGTTTCAATTCAAAAACTCAGATGTAGGCATAATAAATAATTTTTAAAGCTGGAGTGTCCCTTTCCTCCACTGGGTGTCACCATAAGGCAACAACACTGGGCTTGGGAATCTCAGTGAAAGGTTTATCGGACCAGAGATTCTGTATTTATTCCAGAAGGATGCAATGGAATAATCATATTTGCCAGTTAACCACTGAAGAAAGCCCCACGTAGCCCTAAAGGTCCTCAGATGGATGCCTGTATACCAGTGAATATCAGAACAGGACTGGAAGGGGCTTACCAAATAAAACCCCAACCAAAATGAACAAAAAGCCCAACAACCTGTTTCTAAGAAATTATGTAAATGGATTTTAAGATTTCTTTCTGGTGTTCATGAAAGAAATTAAATGGAAGAACCTCTCTGAAACACTGAAATCTTCATTGAAGTATTTTATTTAGGAACAGAGGATGGGTTTCAAAAATTGCTAGAACAGTTGCTGTAGGGAAGAACATTTTACCTGACTCATTTTACCTAATTCAAAGTCATAATTAACGACAATTTCACCTACATAGTATCAAACTTTCCATTAAAACATACACACCCAAGGTGAGAGCCATCTGTCATGGAGCAAAATTTACAGGAGTCCTAGGTGACTCATAGACAGAATTTACAGCATTACTCCTTTCACCTGGAACAGTTACAGCTGGATCTGATTGTCACCTACACAGCCTGTGGCTATATCCCAGAGGCATAAAAAAAGAAAAAAAAGAAGGCAGCCAATAACCATCTATTTTATTTTTTAAAGAATGTATTTTTCACAAACTGTATTCTTAGGAAAAAATTAAAAACCAATTCCTGCCTCCCCACCATTTCTGAAGTATTTACTTAATTAGTTCTTATTCTTATTCTTTTCTTCTGTTTTTGTTAATTTCTCCCCACAAAATAATGCCTAATGGCATAATCAGAAGTCTAGACACTAGTTGGTTCTATTAGTTAATTTTTTTGTTATTCTGGATCCTATCAATAATTTCTCCAGTGTTTGATATGAAAAAAAAACTTGAGAATTTTGGAAAACTTTGTCTACATTCAAATCCTGGTTAGACTGTAATTACAAAACACAAAGAAAATGTTTGTGGTTTGATTCTTTGCTGAGCAATTTTGGTTAAATAATAAAATTCAGAAAGAGAAAAAAATAATGGAAACATAAGCCTGGCCCTTCCATCCCACAGTCTCAATCTTTCTTTTTTTTTTTTTGCTGATTATATCCCAGGTGAATAAACTGTAAAAGATTAGGGCTACAAAACTAAAAAACTAAAATGTATTTGAACACTCCAGACATGTACAGATAAACTGATAGTAAAGTAGACAACACTCATTTGCTAGTTACCAACCTTTGAATGCAAATGGAGCACTTTCAGTGCAACTTAATACTTCCTTCAAGGACTGATGAATCCTTTTTCTATGGAGCCCAGGTAGAATGTATTATTTCTTGGAACAGGAGTAAATATTTTGTAAAAGCTGTTGAATTTTCACCCTGATGTGACCAAACCAGACTTGGAAAAAAGAGAAGGGAAAAAAAAAAGCAAAAAAAAAAAAAAAAGCTAAGGAAAGAAAAAAGAGTATGCTGGAAATGATGCTAGTAGCACCCAGTGGGTCAGGTTTACTACCTGGAATATCTCAGACTGAATATCTGCTCTGAAACTGGTCCCCTTCCCCTCCAACCACCCCAAAAAAGATGACAGCCTGCTCTGTTGGGGTTTTGTATATACTCTGGGCCTACATACTGAGGCCCTCAGAAGCTTTTGTGGTTATCTGTCTTAGGTGGTGGCCAAGCAGAAGTTCTGGTCTTGAGCATCAGTAACATGGTGCAGAAAAGATTCCACCTTCCTGGTGGAATCTTCAGCTTTAGGGCTGAGAATTTCTTCATTAGTTATTTGCTGGAATAAATACAATTTCTCTTATTTTAATTAAAACTATAAGTTAGCTAACTATAAGTTAGCTCTTTTTTTTTGAGGAAGTGCAAGTGTTGCCAGCTTGAGGTGATCCTTATAATTTCTTTGAAAGGATCCTAACCCTCTGCAGGTACTTAACTCATAGGAGGGTATCAGATTACTCTGCTAAACAGACATTATAGTCAGGGTTGACCAAGATCAAGGGAAACACAATCAGAACAAACTGTACTTAAACAGTTCCTCTGAAAATAACCCAGCTTGATTTTGGTTGGATTTGAGATCCAAATACTTTAGATTAAATGCACTGTTAGGGGTATAATCAGCTAGACTTTCAGCTTAGAAGGCAGATCACTGCTGGAAATTTGTAAGCATTAGGAATTACAAAGCTACGAGTCTGATGTTTCAGTTATTTGAAAATCCAGTGACCTAAAAATACCATGCAATCCATGCTAATGACAAGGAAATGGGAACACAAAGCTACAAATAGCCCTAGACTTAAAAGGGGTTATGAGAATTTTTCTAACATGAAGCCTGACCATGAATTTTATGTAAATGATGCTTGATGTAGCAAAAAAAGAGTAAAATTTAGGTTGCTACAGAGCAATACATTGGCATTGCCGGGCTACTTGTTCAAAAAATAAAATAAACCACTTGTTTTTTCATTTTTTAAATTATTCTGATGCTTTTCCCTCCAACAAAAATATGTATACTGCTACTAGAAAAGAAATAAATACAGGGTGCAAGTCACATCTGAAGTTTTGTTAGACTTCAGTGAGAACTTGCTTTTCAGAGAAAGGGGATAGAAGTGGTAAGCAAACTTCCCAGTCAGAGCATTCATGAGATTCTCTGTCAGTCACACTCCCAGCACCAGAGCCTTTCACTGCTGGGACCAAAGCCCCTCCACAGTTCCAGTGAGCCCACAGGTGCCTCACACACCCTACTCACAGTCACACCAGGTCTCTTGAGCAGTTTAACCCCAGGTTCCCATTGCAAAATCTGAGATGTGTCATTCCATAAAGCCATTTATTCACAGCGCAGTAACACAAAAACAGCCTGGGCTGGTGCCTCTGAGGAGGAACCCCCAACAAAGGAACCCCTTCACAGGCTTTTATACCTTCACAGTCTACCCAGGCAAAAGTCTTGCTCTTTTTCCCTGAGTTCTCAGCTCCTGCTGTGTCTCCCAGTGTCCATCCACCTGGCTGGCACCATTCCTTTTCATGCCTTTTGTTAACCAAAGTGTGAGAACTCAGGAGTCCTGTCTCGGGTTCCCACCCTGAGCTCATCTGCATCTCAATCTACAGCTTGCAAATAGGTGCACCACTACTCAAGCCAGATGTATTCCTCAGTAATCCTCCCTTTGAGCATTGAGCATATATACTAAATATATATACATATATAAATACATATATACATTGAGCTAATATACTAAAAGGAAAGAAACAAATGTTTAAGGCCTTTATCTCTTGCCCTTTATATATAATGTTTTTTGTAAGTAACAAATGTACTGATTTAGGCTAACAGGTGTATTGTACAAAAGAATTCTCCATCAGCTTCACATAGACACCAATGCATGTTCTCTGTGAAAACAGCTTAGCATCAGTCTGGAATATTTTAATCTTAATATCTCTGAGCAAAAGCCTAAAACTGCTTTTTGTATGACTATTCAGGGTTCCTCCTTGAAAGCTTCTGCCAGTTTGTAAGAACAAATGAGACTACTAAGCATTCTTGATATAACAGAAAACTCTAGCTTCTAGTAATCAGTTGTTGAAGAATTTAGGTTATTTAATATACCATATATAAATTTGTTTGAAAATAAATATAGAAAGTTTTGCTGCTAGAGCAGAAACATCTTAAGTTTCATAGTAGACAATGAAGCTTAAGGTTTATTATTTCCTGCAAATTCCTTGATGCCAAAATCAGAAGGCAATATCACACATCAGAGTAACATGATCTTTTTGGTAGTAACCAGATGCACTTATCAGTAATTATGTCTGACGCTGGGAAGTGGACAGAGTTTATGAAATGGTCAGACATTTTATACAAGTGTAGTCAATGGGAACATTTCTTGGCATTTCTGTGAAGATATCTTGTGAGTTATCTGGCCTCTGTCCAAGTGCCAAACTGTTCCACAGGATTCTTGCCTTTGGCAAAGGCAACAGCTGTGCTCATTCTCTCAACAGGAGAATTTCTGAACAGGAGAGAGATGCAATTTCTTCTTCCTCGTCTAGTTAATGAGAAAGTATGAACTTCAGGTAAAGACTTATGGCTCACTGCCCTAGGTAAAAGAAGTCTGTCTGCACCTTACTTCTGGCTTCTCATCCTATGGCTGTCTGATGATGAGTCAAGGGAGTCCCCTCTGAAGATGCAAGTTCAGTGTTGCTAAATTTTGTAACCCTAGCTCCCTGACTTTGGGTAGTGATCTTTGCTTGATCATAGTTGGATAGTATGATGTAGTCACAGAAAGTTTTCTGCTTCCTGGTCATGTAACAGTGATAAGAGGATGTCCAGCCACAGGTGAGCAAATGTGCTAGCTGTTTCACTGCTGCTTTTCACTTACCTTGCTCTTCCTTGTAAGCCATAGTTCCCTGTGGTCACATAGAGGCATATGTTATACAGTAATTTATTTTCTGAGCACTACTTGCAGCATTTTTGTTTCCACCCTCAGAAGTTTTCTCCTCTGTCTCATGAAAGCAGTTGTTTCCACCTTGTCCTGAGCATATATGTCTTTTATCTTTTTCACCATAACCTTTCACTGCTCTTCAAGGCTAACCATATTGCAAAGACAGTGAATATTCTGATCGACAATCCTCAAAGAAAGATGTCTATAATGCTTTGGAGCCAAGCAACTCCAAGGTTTTGTCTTCAGTGTAACAGCTGCCAAAATTTAGATGGTGTGGATAGCTAAGGAAATTAGTATCAGGTGTTTGGGGCCTTTTAACAGAAAAATGTAGATGTGGCCTTCATAGGCCTGCCAAACCACATATCTTCAGCAAGTTTCCTTCATGTGAACCATGTCAAAAATACTTTCAGATAAAATACAATGAAAACAATTGACCGTGATATAAAAGGCTCCAAGAGAGGTCATATCCCAAATATTTGTACCATGTTGTTAGGCTGAAAGCATACTGGTCAAAGAGTTTTCAATCAGAAATTGAAAACTTTGTTTAGCTATAAATTTCTTAGTAGCTGTTTGCCACATGATTGGAAAGAGATAAAAGCACACTCAATGAGGGGCATCAGAACACCTTGTTCAGCTGTTCACTCACTCCTCTTTTTCTCTAATGTTTTTGATTTTGCAAGATATTTATGTCCATGGGTCAATGTTTTGCTGAGCTGAAACCTATAATTATAATGACAACACACTTCACAATGAAATGTCCTGCAAAGCAAAGTAGTTTCATTTACTATCTGGACTCTGGCTCTGAACTCCATAGTTTCTCTCCAAGATTATTACTTAGTTATTACATTTACAATCACTGTCATCATGAGACCAAGAGGAAAATAATAATTTTATATGCATATGAGTAGACACTCAAAGTGCTAGGGGTCTAGCCAGCTTTTACAGCTAAGTAAAAACTCAGAGCTGCTTTGATAAAACAAAAGGGCTCCTCATGCTTGGAAAACTGGCATGCTTTCATAGTTTGCTTTGAGTTACTGTCTGTAAAATGCATACTCCAATTTCAGGCCACTGTTTTTAATGCTGGCATATAAATGTTGGCTCATAGAGGAGCTGATGCCCTCCTAAGTGCAGAGCCTGCTGGCACAGCCCTGGCAGGCCATGCCCACCGGTGTGACCAGGTCTGTCACTGCGGGGCTGGGCTGGGCTGGGCTCCGCCGGGCTGTGCTCGCCATCTAGTGAGCCACCAAGAGAGGGTTCACACAGACTGTGCTCTAAAAGAATTATAAACCTTTTAAACACATCTAAGGAAATCCTCTCTTTTCTGCAGAAAAGGAACGCTTGTCTATGGAAAGTTAACCCTTATTTTTATTTCTGCCAATAAAAATCTCCTAATGTCCTAAAGTTACTGAATATAGTGATCAATTGGCACAGTTCAATTTCAACAAAGGCTTAGCAAACTGCTATTATACATATAATCATGTACTACAAAAATTAAAAGTACTTTTTCAAAGACTAATTATGTCTTCCTAAAGAGTTATCTCTTTTGAAGAGAACAAGAAGAGTGGATCTTATTTTCAGAAAGCCACTGCTGCTGTATCTGACCTGATCCTGTAATCTATTTACATGAAAGTAACAAGGTAGATTAAAATAATGTCCTGTTTGTTTAATGTGATCACTGCTCACTTTCACTATGGCAACATAAGCTCCAATTTTCCTGTGTAATGTGCTTTGCTGTACTGGGTGCTATCTGCAAGATAGCAAGATCTGCAAGATCTGCAAGATCTGCAAGATCTAAATCCACCTCTCTGCCTTTCCTCTCCTGTTATTGTGTAGCTCTTATGACATTTCCCTTAGTAAGTTCTCTGAATCTTTCTCTTACTCTTGTACATATGCCATCTTCCATGTCACCATTATCACTCCTTGAAAATCTGTACCAGTTAAAACAATATCCCCTCAGGAACTCTCTCAAATAAGGAATCAATTATTTGAAACAAAACAATGCCAATCAGCCTTGAGATCGCCCAACTGAAATTACTGCTGCACTCAATATTATCTCTCAAAAAGCCTGTATTACTTTCAAAAGTAGGCAGTCTTCTAAATGTAAAAAAGTCCCCCAAACCAAAATAAACCAACCCAACAGAAACAAACAAAGAAACCAAACAGGGAAAAATATAGCCTCATATTCCTTTAAGTTTTCTGTTTAGTTTGCTTTCATTTGGAATTTTGTTTGTTTCATTTTTTGTGTGAAAAATTATTTAGGACAATCACAAATCTTTTTAAAACACACACCTGTGGTGAGCCTTGTTGTTGCCAGTGCTTCATTTGAAACATTACAAATGATAAGGGTTTATAGAAAACATTTCATGCTATAAATCTAGGAGTACCTGACAAACAAACATAGCCTAATTGTCACAGATGCAGTATGCACAGGTCTCTAACTTATATGAAAGGATTTGGAAAAATGCTTCCAGAATAATTTTCAAGTCCCTCTATTAGTGAAAAAGATAAACACAGAAGATTTTCTTAGTAGAGCTTTTAATTTAAAACAAATAGACTTGAGGAATCACATTTGTACTGAAACCTTAGTTCCAGAATTTCCTTAGCTTTGGAAGTACTCTTTCTACTGAAAATAGACTTTGATCCTCTCAGGGATCTGGCTGTACCTTGACAGTCACAGTTGGTCTGGGTGTCCATGTCCATGAAGGAACCAAGTGTTAGGACAGGAGCTCAGCTCTTGACATTCATGTTCTTATTATAGGGAAACTCCCTACAATTTCTACACCTTTATCAAAAAGGAATTATCCTAATGTATAAGGTGCAACAAACAATGCAGCCTTTCGCTAGAAAATTTTTCAAAGCCATATTGTTGATAAAAAGACATTTCTAGCTTCTATCTATGCATATTGACCTCCAAACAATAAATTCATGTTCACCATGGAATATAATCTGTGTGTGGGTCATACAGAATTATTATATGACTGAATTTTCTGTAAATATATTCTTATACACCTATAGAAAATTTTGGCTATTTGTCTTTTTCTCTGAAAATCTGAAGACATTTTTAGACCTCTGGTTGTATCAGATTGTATCAGCTGTGCTGTTTGATGGATGGTCCTATATAGTATTCAGGCATCTTTTAGTCACAAAAATGGAAGGCAGAAAGCAAAAATTCTCTGTAAAAAAGAGAAATTACTAATCTTGTAAGTTGCTAAAAAAAGCCAAAAAACTTTATACATAATTTGGAGCATTTATTTTAGTTAGCATTTCTTTTGTGTCCTTGAAAGTGGGCTAGTAAATGTAATGTTATCAGAGTTCTGTAAGGGTAATGGCTTCATAATACCAGGCCATATAGTTATAAGTAAAGGAAATTGAAGAATTTCTCTTTGAGACCTGGACAAACAAATGGCTTGGCTGCACTTAGAGCCAATATCGCAGCTCTAACTCTCAGAGAATCACACAGAGAGAGCTAAGTAAAGGTGTTGTTGGACTTTTAATGTGCTTTCACCAGATCTAAATGCATTCCCTCACACATTCTTTTAATGTGACTAGACATTGATTCACTGGTTCATTGATACCTATTCTCTTAAAACTATGTGTGCTTACAACTTTCCTCTTTTTTTAACCTCTTCTGGTCATATATTATACCTACTAGGTCTCATACCTCTTGAAGCTTTAAGGGCTTCTGGATGTTAGTATAGCAATACAAAAAGGACAAAGGATCTTCCTATTAAAGCCAGATACAAATCTGGGAGTGATAAAAAACCAGAGAAGTTAATTAAAATATTTAGAACAGTTTTCCAAAATTTAGAGTCTGAGATCAGATTCTCAATCCTGATCACTGCAATTAATCTAAATCTATCAATACAAAACTAAAGACTGCAATAAACAGTCATTACGGTGTCCTGGGCAATTTTAGTGTGGCTTGCTTAATTTTTCTTTTAGTTTCTCTTGTACAGTCTGATGAAGTCAATAAAATGAGGTGAGATTATACTTTGCCCTCGATGAGATGTAACATTTTACCATTAGGGTCAAATGTGTCCTCTCATATAGGATTATATGCAAGTTGTGTATACATAGGAAGTAGTGCAGTACAGTAGGAGTGAGTATGAGATGTATTTCAGGGGTGTATATTTCAGATTGGCTTTAAATTATCCCTAGACCAGTAGACAATAAAGTTATTGTATCAATTATTAATAATTGAAGCCCATTAGATGTGGTATTAAAGGATATCTAATTTAATATGTAAGGAATCCACTGATCACATTGAGAACTCTTCAGGACATGAGCCCAAGGCAAGTCAGGCAGCAAAATCCGGGAGATTCCCTATCCCAAAACAGTGATCTTAACAAGAATGCTAATATCCTCAGAAATATCCCAAGACACTCCAGTTTATATTATGAGTGTATAAGGAATGTGTAGTGATTTCATAACTACTTGCAATCGCGAATGCTGTTATGCAGTGTTAGCCTTTGCCTAACTTTTTAATAGAAGATTCTTGATTTCCATGCTACAGTATGCAGGTGATGAAAATAACATTCCCAGAAAGACTGAGTGGGACCCAAACAACAAAATTGTAATGCAAATTAGGGAAGAAATAAAATTCTGCAGCAAAGAGGGAATTCTGCAAGTGCTGCTCAAACATTAAATTTTTTAGGCATATTGTCATTGTATATATTTGAAAAATACATGACTTGTGTTTTAACTAGAACAGCTTAATTACAATCCTTAATAAAATCTTCTATGTCAACCAGGTGCAGTAAACAGGACCTAAGGATCTTATTTGGATTTACTTTTTGAATTTACTCAATAATGTAAAATTTTTTGGTTCTATTTAAATTTTTACAAAGTTTTAAATAAGCAGAAAAACCTAGACTTCAATAAGATTTGCATCTTCATTTTTAAAATGTTCAGTTCTAAGATTTCATTTTTATTTTGAAGCATGCGAATGGTAATTTTCTTTTTCCCTTTTCAAAGGTGTTTTTGTAACTTTTCCTTCAAACCCACACATGGCATCTCTTCATTCTATATTCGAGCACAGAAAACACTGCAGTTTAGAGTATCTGTATCAGATTGGCAGCCTTTTTATCAGAGGATTAAATTCTTTAAAGGAAATGCAGAAACCATCTCTGCATTTTGCATCTGTTATTCAATTGGCAAGATGTATAGGAATGTTTCACCTGCTGCCTTGAAAACAGGCTGCTTTTTCTCTGGTACACCCAGCAATAAGTTGAGGAAATATCATGCTGACAGAGCTTGAGGGAAGAAGTAAAAGAACATTGCTCTCAAATTCATCTTTGGCAGCAGAGCAAGAAGCTATAATCTAATGGCATCTTGTGTGAGTTTACAAGATGTTATTCTTAGGGATCATTCTCCTGTTATAAAACACATATAATAAGTAAAAATTTTAGGGAAAAAACCCACTAGTTTTATGCTTAACTCCTACAGTTTCTCTGACAAAATATTTTTTCCTTAGTTTTTCTCCTTTTGGAAACATATTTAGAACTCATACCTGTCATACATGATTTTTGTGAAAGGCATAGGATGGGAATATCTCCCCCATAATTTCTTAAAATAAAGCCACATGGAAAACCTGTAAAATGGAAAAAAACTTTATTTATTTATTTATTTATTAAATTTTGCCCTCAGACAAACAATTATACACATTATAATTAGTGCTGAAAATTATGCAATAACCTGACACCAGAAAGTGTGTTGGCTCCTAGTCATAGAGCACAAAAAATTCCTTATCTGTGGTGATCTTATTTTTCATGGTAATTTGCATAGAATGCAAACAGAGTGCTGCACAAATGTACTTGTTATAAAGTTTTTCATTAGTAAAGTGGAGAAAATTAATTCAAAAGCTTTTTTCAGACATGATAATTCTTATTTAACAAACTTTTAAAATATTGAAATTTGTACTGGTAACATTGATATGTAGTGTTTCAATTTATGTGAAAGGATGTGGTAACACAATAATTTGTGGATTCATGCCTTTACCTTCTCTTTGTCTAAGGCTGGGAATAGAAATTCCATTGATTAGCAAAATAATTCTGAGAGCTTTCACCTTGTTTTTGTTGCTAAGGTAACCATTTCCTTGGCATCAATGCATCCAGCAGGTCTGTCTTACTTTACTGTGAGCCCAAACAGAGGCAGCATTGTGAAATGGCATGAGGGGGGGCAAAAAACCACAGAGATAAATAATGAGGGAAAGATCAACAAAAGTAGCTGAAAGTTAATACAGGGGTATTGCCTAATTGAATTGAATTAAGCCTTGTTTCTGTGTGGGTCACTTACAGTGCTCTGTGTACAGGTAAGTATTTAAGGCTCCAACAAGGGTACAGCTAAAAGCCAAAGAAGAACAGAAATCTCCACACAAGAAAGCCCCAGATCCTCACCCCTCCCTGGGCCACTGCCCCCTCCCTCTGAAAAAAAACCCAAAAACAGAGGGAAAGGTGAAAAGGTGAAAGATGTGGTCTGGGTCTGGGTACAATATCTGAGGGTAGAGATGTTGTTGTGCTTCCACAATTCTATCAGTCTCAAAATGGTAGACTTATTTCCAATAGAATAATTTCTTCTACTGCTCCCATCACATAATTTACCTGATACTCTGTTGGATGGGGTATTCCATGAGAATGTAGTAATTATGAGTATTTATTATCATAAATCAACAATTTTTGGCTTTTATGCAGATGATTTTATTCTTACTTTATTTCTGCTATGTGTGTCAGAAAACCATGTAGAGAAAATGAGACAGATAAGTAACTCTTCTATCCACTCTTCCTGGCTGAATGAACAATGCCTCAGCTGTTTCCTTTTCCAGCACTTTTCCTTGCAAATAACTTAAACACTGCTACAAATGAAGTGAGTGACAAGCAGGATACACCAAACACCATATTTGGCAGAAAGCTGGGTGACACATGAAAACCTGTCAAGTAAGTTATATTAGCAAACTGAAGGAAACCCCGAGTGGCAAAATGCTTGACTCTGAAATACAGTAGTGGCATGCAATCTCTTAAGAAAAAAAAAGGAAAAATCTCTAAGACAGTTGTATGAATCTAGGCAAGAGAAATAGTAAAAGCATCATTGTCACCTTACAAACTTACATTCAGCCAACCATGTCTGAAGGCTGATAATAGTCTCTGTACAGCTTCATACTCGAAAGTCAGGCACAAAACTCTGCTATTAGAGCTAGGAGTATTTGAAGTCTTAAACTGAATGTTTCAAATGATTATTGGTGTGGAAGTGTGAAGACACTGAAGTGGGTGCCTTCAGAAGGTGAAGTAAGGAGAGAGATTCCCAATTCACTGACACAGTTTTAACCTACTTCTGTACATAAAATATGCACATTTTACTGTAAATTTCTAGGTTAGTTCTCATGTTTATGAACACATAAATGATGTGGACTCACTTACCTGGGGACTGTCCATAGCTGCAAGAGGGAGGCTCCTCCAGAGGGAAGCTGAGCAGGGAGCTAAGGGTGCCCCAGAACAGCAGGGCAGTAATCCCCATCATCAGCGCAAAGGGGAGCACAGCAAGGCAGTAGAGGCAACCAGTCCCGTTGACACCTCATCAGACAGAGGCAAGGTAACCTCAGAAAAAGCTTCAAGATCAGTTCAGGAAAGACAAATGGAAATTTAACAGCAGATGACAAGACTGGATCCAGTTACCCTGGCAATGCACCTCGGGCCAGCCCAGACCTGAGTGTTGATAGACCTCCTGTACCAAAGAAAATGTGGAGTTTTGGGATTCCTCCATGCAGAGAGCTGAACAGCTGTGTGCTTTTAGGGCTCTGACAGGCATTTACTGTAGAATGACTTGGAAAGTTTCTATTTATTCTGCTAGAATGGGTGGATTAAAAAAAGAGTGTTTTGGATATTATCGGAAAATACATCAGAGCTAACCATGATATATGACTTCATTAGAAGAGTTTAATTACACATAATCATCTTAGTGTAGGCTCACAAAAAACTTTGTGGTTTGCCTTCACAGATGGAGAATACAAAGGGACTTTGGGGATTTTTGTTCCATATGCAAACCTAAGAGAAACAGCAAAGTCATCGCTGTGACTTGAGGAGAACAGAAGCCACAGCAACATTAAGTATTCTCTCACAAACCTCTGTGCTCCAGAGTACCATCCCATACAAGAATGAGGTCCAGCCCACTGCAAAGCAAGGACGGATAAGTAAGGCTGGGGAAAACAATAAAAGTCCTTTAAAAGTCATAGTAATACAATAATTTCTAGAAACAGAATAATATATTTTGAAATTTTATTACTGATTTATCTAGAACTTGGACCACAAAATAATTCAACTTTTTAAGAAATATTAAATTGACTAAAATTAGACACCTATTCAAGTTGACACCAGCCTTGGCACTATCAATGGAACAGTGTTTGAAGTGATGATAATGACGTCTTAAGCACTTAGTTTGTCTTAAAACACCCAGATATCTACACTGGAATGTTTAAAAAAAAAATTCCCAGTTCTTAAGTCAAGTAAAGTTAAAAGTGACTGCCATATCTCAGTCTTCACATTGGGACTTATTTCTTCACAGGTTTTGGCCCTTTTTTGATAAGTTTTTTTGTTTTTGGTTTTTTTTGGTTTTTTTTTTTTTTGTTTTTGTTTTTGCTTTTGTTTGGTTTTGGTTTGGTTTTTTTTTTTTTCAGCAAAAACCCACAAAATAGACCAAAAAAAAAAAGCTTTAAACTTGTGCATTTGGCCAGATTTTGACTAAGGTTCTGTTTTGGCTCTGTATCTACAGCAATTTCCTATTGATACTAAATTCCTGAAGAAGGTGCATATTTCTCTGCTCTTTCACCTGTGGGATTTGTCCAAAGCAAACTTACATCATCTCTTTATATACTGGATTTTTATGAGAGGATTTTCTCACACCTTGCATAAATTCATACACAGAGCAAAATTCTGGAGCTGTAAGATTTCCGTAGTCTTACTCCTCAGTAAGCAAAAAAATCTTAACTTGGGAAAAATCATCTGTATGAAAGAAAGAAACTCCCTAGTCACATAGCAGATCTCCAATATTCATTTGTTAAGGATTATGAAAAGCTTAGAGAAAGTATCTAAAATTTAGAGGCTCCATTTCCAGACAAAATTTACTTTATTTTCTATTTCTTCAATGCTATAGCAATTCAGATAAGAGTATTTCATTGTCTTCTGTTTATTAACAATCAGCTTATATTTCTGCAGTTATTAGTACCAGTGTGTTGTGCAGTTTTTAAGTCGTAGATAGACAATTTAGCACTTATCTTCTGAACAGAAGTTTTTATATGAAAATTAAAAATGGGCAAGGCAGTGATTTCTTTACCTGTCACATGAGAATGGGAATAGGCTTAATGAGAAACAAAAGGCTTGCTGTTGAAGACATTGTAGGCTGTTGCTTCCAACAAAAAAAGTCCTGGTATCTCTTTCATGCCACCAACTCTCAGTAACCCAAACAGGTTTCAAGAGGCTCAGAATAGAGATCTTCTTTCATATAGGTGGATTTACTCAGAAGATTTTGCTCTTTATTCCAAAGTACTTCTATTATCTTGGAAAGCCTGCAAGGTTTAGCTGAGGGACTCGGTTGAAGAGAATGAATTTTAAATCACAGAAATGAAAAAATAGCAACCCTCAGATAACTAGGCATTTGATCTTTAATTTGCAGTTCTGTTGAGCTGCTTAAAATGTCATTGGAGTCACATAGAACAGAATTGTGATGTTCTGAATGAAAAAGCAAAAAATATCATCGTCACTTGCATATCCATTCCCACACCTCACACTTCAAAATGTAGGATTGTCTGTCTTGGCAAATATATGGTGCCTATGAAAATAAATGATTTCTGTTCCACTCCTTTCATACATATATTGAACATAGTAATCTGCCCAGGTTAGGTTGAATATTTAGAAATTTGTCCTAATTTTACAGAGAAAATCTCAGACACTGAACTAAACAGTATGAAAATATTTTATGACTCCTGAAGCATTTTCCAATTTTTGCGTAATTTGATTTCTTCCTTTCCCTCATACCTTATTTAAACAGGAAAGACAGACAAAGAAAATACAAATAAAATCCAAGTGATGGTCATAATAAGTTCAAAAACTTGCAAATAATAATTTATCTGATAAAATTCTGAGACTTTTGAAGATAATTTGGATATAGGAAAAAAAATTTAAAAATGACCTTTATAAAGAATACTGACTTTTTGAAATCAAATAGAACATTTTTGCAGCTGACAGCAGGAAATCTGATAGCTCAATTTTGGTAGCTAAAATATTGGAAGTATGAATATTTTTGAAACTGTTATGTATTTCTGAACATATATAACTCAAACTTCCAGTTACTGCAAAGGAGTTTCAGATCACGATGTGTTCCAAAACAAATCTTATTAAAAAAAAAATACATGCAATCTCTAGATATCTATCTTGTCATTCTTTCCTGCTGTTCATTGCTGCCCTGAAGTGAAACAGAATGGTAAACTAGTCATGATTGCCACAAACTGAAGGAGAATAAATCTATTTCTTTCAGTTTGAGTTGCCTCCTGGATTCTGCTTGATGAAAACCAGAGACATCAGCCTCAGAAAAGAGCAGAGATGCTGCCATAGTTCACAGGATTATTCAGGGTATTTCTAAAACCGCTGTTTTTAAAGCTGGACATAAGACAGGACTTCATTAATGGCTATGAAATGGCAGTTTGAGGGAGAATCTTGCACTCTTTCTGAAGTGCCACTGCTGCAGAAGATGCTGAGCTACATGGACCATAGCCTTGTGGTCTGTGGCCCTCAGCTACAAACCCTTTGTCCATCAGAAGATATGAAACATGTCTCAAAAATATTAAAAACTAAATCTGTAGCTACAGCTCTTTTTTGGGGAAAAGAGTCTTTCTATAATCTTCCTTTGTTCATATGAGTATCTCCTTGGTAGGTTTCTTACTCACATAAAGAGAAAAACAGAAAGAAAAACTCTACCACGTGACTGCATGAAAAAGAATAATATGTCTTGAGTTGGCTGCTTATTAAGTTCTTATTTGTCTTGGTTTTTATACGTTGCATTGAAGTGCATTTTTCAAGGACTTTTTATGGTGGCAGAAAATTATTGTTCTCTTCTGACATGAATATATGTTGGGAAATTTTGCTTTGAGGGGAGGCATGTTCATGGTGAAGCCTTGACCACAACTACAGGGAGCTCAAAACTGAAGAAAGAGGGTGGGGAAAAAAAAGGAGAAGAAAAGAGCTAATTAAAAAAATGTTGTGTGGTAACCACATCACTGAGTTATAAAACAGAAAATTTGATGGGAAAACAAGTTTGAACATACAGTGAGTTCCCCTTTTGCAAAAAGGTGATCCAAGTGGGATGAAAAATTAGTAATCTAAACTATACCTTACTATAAAAAAAGACTGAGGCTTTAAATAAGCTGTTGTCTTAGTCATCAATTAAATAATAACCACTAAGTAAACTAGTTGGCGTCTTTGTTAAATAGGAATTTATGTTAAATAGGAATTTAATTATAAAACTTGAATCTTGGCAATGCACTTGAAAAGACACTTTAAACTGTAATCAGAAGTATGTTCTTATCCTTCTCACTTACTAATAACACCTGTCTTATTGAAGCAATTTCTTTTTCTTAAGTAATCTGCACATTTGACCTTTTATCCATTTTTGTATGCACTTGAGAGAACTATGTTCAAAGCAGTTTTAACCTTCATATATTACCAATATATACCAATTTGTATATTACCATTTACCAAGTCAAGTAAAGTTCTAGTACATTACTGGATTTCTAATGGGAGAGACAATAAAGAAAAATGAGAGGTTTTTTTATTACTCTTTGTGTCTTTCTATGTATATGTGGGAATATTTTTTGGTAATATTTCTCTGAACCCTAAGAAAAATCTTCGTAGAATGACCATTCTTCTGTAAAATGCACAGAGTAATAGAACTATCACAGACTTGATAGCCATTATCTTCCTTCTATACCATACTATTCCTCAATTTTGTTGCAGTATATTAGACTACATTTTATGATTACTCAATAAAATAACAGGCAGCATACTGCTATACATTGGATTATATAAACAATATAACCACAATTAACAATATAATGCATTTAAAAATTTTTAATATTACATACCATAATTTCAATTTTTTAAATTTTACTTTCATTACTTATAGTTTTTAGTGATAAATAAATAAAATTATTAGAAAGGCAAAAATACAAAATGGCGGTGCTTTTTATTGAAACATATTCTGCCAACGATAGTAAAGTTCAGCTGTGTCAAAATTCCAGTTTCTATGATACAACAGTACTGTATGATTCATCCATGTTTGTAGATCAACATCCAAATAGAAGAAAGCATTTCTACCAGAGAAAGCCATCAATGCAAGAGGTGGCTTCAAATCAAGTACAGATTGTATCCATAGCAGAGATTCCAACCTTCTTGTCTTTCAATCTTCTTACACCAACACGTTTCTACAGTCTAAAACAGAGGGAATTCTCTCTTTAAATAAGTGAAAGTAATGGGGGATGTAGGGAGGTGTAATTGCCAGCACCAAGAGGGTGACACAGCCTCTGCCGTCAAAATTTCTGTCTGAGTTTACCCTGTGTCTAAGGCACCTGTGCTGTAGAAGATGGGCCTGAAGGCCAGGCTGTGTCTGCAGAACCTGTTATCTCTGCTCTGAATCCCTCACTTCTCTGTGGTCAGGAACTGCAGCATCTCCCATGGCACAGTGTGTTTTTTATCTCTGTCCAGAAATTGTGTGGGTTACTCAGCTTTGCAGAGCTTTGAAGCATGGATGCCATTATTCTCAGAAAATACACCAAATTTTGATTTTTCACTAGTAAACATGGTTAGAAATAATTTTATTTATTTAAGCCCTCTGAAGCTTTCTAATACTCTCCCAGACATTCCTGATTGAGGAGCTTGTGATTCAGAATGAAATGTTAGGAAAATAGCTTGAGGATATTAAGTTTATTCTTGTCATTCAAAAACGCTTCTCAAATTTTTTCCATTTGACCAAATTTCATTGAACAGTTTTGGTTGAAGTAGTACAAGAACTGCAGCTTTCCCTTTTTAAAAAAATATACTTAAAATATTCTCCCAGCATCCAAGAAACTCTTAGAACCCTGTTCACTATTTTATGGAGTAAATCTGCATATTTCTTTTCTTGAGCAAAATCCCTAGCTACCACATTAAAAAGGCGTTATCATTTAATTGCAAGATCAGTTTACAGATCTTTAGATCTGTTTTAAAATTATGAAATCAAGATTGGAAATCCATGTTGATAAACATTACACAAGCACAAAAATACATATACTTTTCCCAAATCAGGTTGTCGGTTGTCTGTTGGGCTGTGGAAGTAAGACTATGCAAGCAAGAGAAAATTTTCTCTACATATCTCTTTATTTGCATAAAAATAGGAAATTAAAACATGGTTTTAATTACTGACACACATAAAACATAGTGTACACATAAAACATACTGTACATCAGCATCTTTTCCCCTCAGTACTGGCTTATGAAAATCAGAAGGGGAAAGGAAAAATCAGAAGGGGAAAGGAAAAATCAGAAGGGAAAAGGTGAAACCAGTACAGTTCCCCAAGATCCGTATTCTCAAAGCACAGACTCTCTGAGACTCAAAAGATGCAGGTCACAGAACATCTTTGATATTCCTGTGCCTTTGAAGTGTTGGGAAGTGATGACCAGGAGGCCATTCCATATCGATGAGCAGTGACTTTGACCTGAATTGGACTCCAGACAGGCAACTTACTTCTTTTTCATAGTTTTCTGAAAACTTACACTTTTCAATGTTTGATGTATATGATCTATAGCTTGAGATGTTGAAAGTCTGTCATAGATAATTTTTATTTCAAATCCAAATACTTCGTCTACTATAGACCTCTTACATAATAAGATAATTTACTGTTTCTCTCTCAGTTTTATGCTGCGTGTTTTTATCACATTTTCTATTTCTATTCCTCTGCACAGACCAGCTGATTTTGTGTCCCCATTAATTTGGAATGCACTAAAATCCATATGTCTGAAGATGTGTGCATGGATAAATATTTCACAAAGTTGTAGTTTTAACTGGTATAAATACTGAGGACAGCTCTTTCCTTCTATTTTACTTCCTAACACAAAACAACAGGTAACTGATTGTGTCAGGTCTGAAACTACCTTTTTTAGGGCTTTGCTTTGAGGTTTTGGGTTTTTTTTGTAATTTCTTTCTTTACTTCCTAATGCTTAGTCCAATAAACAAACTTTGCCAATAAATGTAAAATTCTGTTTTATAAATGACAAACATTTTCCCTTCTTTTCCTCCTAAAGTATCATTATAAATAAGGTATTGTTCTTACACTTAATCAAAAGTAAGACAAGTTCTACCCAGTTTTTAAGGTATTTTTTAGAATAATTTTTTCAAACATTAATTATCTTAGTGTACTTTAAAGCTCAATTTACCAATTTACCTTTATAGTTCAATTTACCAGTACAGAATTTCTATATAAGAATCTTTCAAATTTGAATTGATTTGCTTTAAAATGACATTTACTATAAAAATGCAATATAAATATGTATATAGCATTTCGGAATTTTATGAAAATATTCAGGTACACTTTTTCATCTGAATCCTATTATTACTGAAAGTAATTTAAAAAATATGAAACTAGTTTTCATCACTCTTCTGTAATTAAATGATTTAGAGCTGTTTACAAATGTAAGGTTTTTTTTTTGAAACATTCCTATAAAAACCTTTTTGACCAGCTCATGACCCAAAGAAGGAGAAGTCGATTTTTGCTTAGAGACTACACAACTATACTACAAGTTTTGTAAATTTTCCCAGAAGAGAAAGAAAAAACAGATGTTTTCAGAGCCATCCCTAAGGACTCTGATGCAAAGGAAAACTTCCTTTCTCAAATACATTAGTACACAGTTACATTCACATAACACATATTGACTCCAGTGCTATTTAAATTGTTTAGTTTTAGTTCATTTTTACTTTTTTGTTAAGTGACATCAAAACTATAGCAAAAAGAATGAAAAGGCACTTTAGGGACATAAAGGACTGATTAGATCAGTCAATATATTTAAATTTATATATTTCATTTAAGATAATAGAGAGCTGAGCTGATTGCATTGGATAATGTGGTCATCAGAGGAAAATATGGAAAATATATTAATCTATGTAAGAAAAATATCCTAGTATCATTGTCTAGGACCTAAGAGTAGGGAAATTAAATTTGGAAATACTTACATGTATGTATGAACATGTATCAAGAATGTTGTTATTCTTTTCTAGTTTTGAAACTCTATTGCATGAAACTTTTCAATAACTGGAAAAAAATATGCCATGTTATTTGGCATGGATGTAATTTTATAATTTATGCATTAAATGAAAAAGGCACATCTCTTAAAAAGGTTGCTATAATGAAGATGCAGTTATAATCTGGTAGCAATCATTTATTATTTCAATTCATAAACCTGTTGGTTGGTGGAATGAATTTTGAAAGCAACCAAGAGTCTGACGTTTGTTGAGGGCAATGGACACTTATTTGAGGAAATACCCCAGGACTGAATATTCTATTCAGCTGCCAAGATTTGTCCAATTAAGAAACTAGCTATCGACATTGATAAATGCTGTAGTGTTTTTCTAATTTCCAAAGATTTTCTGAATATTTGTTCTTTCTAGAATAAAATACCATTAGTAAATTTTTCATTAAAATTTTTAGGCTAATTTTCATGGAAACTTATAATTTGGGCTATATAATGCCTTACTTACAAACTTCTTAAAGAATATCACACAAATAATTTCTGGAACAAATAAATTACAAATAGACTATGAGTTGAAAGAAAATTAAATTCTGATTCATGGCACTCTTCCAAAGCTGCAAAAAGCTTACGGATTGCAATCTAAGAAATTAGTTGGAGAAAAAGGTTAGTTTTCAATATGCTATTTTTTCATGTGTTCTATTCAATGACCTTTGAAGGTCTCTGAAAATCTGATGTTGCCCTTACTGGGGAAGGTCAAAGATTACATACTGTAAAGGGAGTGTGACATCCAAGATCATCACAGGTTTGTAGAAGATAATAAGTCCATTTTTCATGGCTTGGTACTTTATGTTATGGCTGAGACCTAACATAAAACTTCTCTGCTCTTTTTTCTAACCTATCTGTAACTTATTGACTGTTAGTGCCATCACTAAGCTGACAGCAATGTTGTTTGTTAGTTATTCCTAGGTTATAGTCCCACATTTAAATATTTACCCAACATTTTGAATCTGATTTGGTTACTCGGTCTCAGTACTTTATGCTTTCACATTGCTAATATTTCCTAGTTCCCGTTGCTGTTTCCTGTTCCCAGTTCTGCTCCACATTCTCTTTATCATTGTTTGCAAATCTAATTGAAGTGTTCTTTATCTGTTTCCCCAGACAATTAAAGAGAATGCTAAGTAATGTGGAGTTTGTTGTGCTCTTCTTGCATACTTTATTGCAGATCTCAGGTCTAGTAGCTCATGAAATATAGGTATTTTCAACTTTTCTCTTTGTTCCTCTTTGAGTGTTTTGGTTTTCAGGTAAGTGCTTTTACATGCAAGTGAATATGATTAATTATACTGGTAAAGGTTTTTGACAAATTATCAAATGTCATGGTAAAATCTGGTGTAAGGAAACAAATTGTTCTACCATTAGTTAATTTGCAAGCAGGTAAGGGAAAGTATTTGTTTTACCATTACTTAATTCATAGGTAAGCACTTTAATGAATACTTGAAAACAATAATATTTGGATTGCCATTAATAAAATAGATTAGATTTCCACAACCCAAGCTTGATGTTTTCTTTTGCACTTAACTACTGAACTACTGAACAGTCTTTGTTGGACATATAAGAGCAATTTCTTGCATTGTATATATTCAAATTCCTCAAACATGCCTTAAAAAATTAGAAGGCTTTGAGAATTGATGATGAATGTTTTTCTCCAGCAGATTATTCCACGCAATTGTTCATGGTAAGAGCATCAGGAATCAGAGAATCCTAGAAATAAATGCAGACAAAAAAAGACATAATGCAAATTCAGCTTCTGCAAGAAGAATGTATATTTAAAATTGCTTTAGTATAATATCTAAGTTGCCACACTCACCTGTTTGTTCAAATATTTATTTTTTCAGCAGGATACAATAAGTATTAATTACTTTGGCCATGAAAATTGTTTAGTTCTACTTTGTACAAGAAAAGATAGATTTAAAATGCTGTCTGACTGGCACTAGGTGGAGCTATCTCTTTGAAATGAGTCAACTGTTGGCAATTCAACTTCCGTGTGTATTGCACTGCAAATTAACATATAAGTGGGAAAGAAATAAAAAGGGAAAAAGAATAAAGAAAAAAATCAAAAGATGAATCTAAAGAAGTAATATAATTATTTAAATCATTATGAAAAAGAGTCCAGATTAATTTCAAATTAAAATATTCTTTTAGCACACTGAAAGTTTTTTCCACGGTGGTAATTTTTATTAAATACTACTGAGAACTTAAGGTCTGAAGAAGCTTAGGTAGTCCAAATAAAATGAGATTAGTTAACAGCTAGTTGTTTTGTTACAACTTCTGCAGTAGCAATACATAATACAGCTATCATTCCTCTGCTCACTATAGGGGTAAAGCAACTAGATTTCTTTTAGTTCATATTTTGACATATGTGCTTCTACCCTGAAGCTACTGCTCCTTGGAATTTAACAACTGAGTATCTAACCCCTTCTCCTTGTACTCAGTCGAAGATATGTCTTTTTCACAACATTTGATGTGTAAACACATAACTGATATCTGCTTCCAATTAGAACCAAAATCTGTGAGTATTTTTGGATGGGACTTTGCTTGCAAGAGGCTATTAAATTGTGTTAATCAAAAATAATTAAGAAGAATTCTTTGTAATAAGGTTCAAAAGAAGTTTTGTGGATTATGGAGCCTTGGAAGAAATGACTTTTAGTGAGACTCATGCAAAATTTCAAAATTTTCCATGGGATGTTTCAGTTTTACAACATATTGTTAGAAGCATAAGAACAGAAATAAGAAAGCTGGCCAAGAAACAAAAAAGAAAGTACACATAGTAAGATTAGCTGTCCCATGGATTACACAACTCCTTTTTTTTTTTTCTTTTTTGAACTTCCAAAATAGGCTTTCCACAAGCTGAGCCAGATGTCTTTCTCCAGTACCACATCACCAGTTTTTAAATCCACTAAATAGGAAGAATATTCTTGGCTAACACTGAGTGCTAAGGTCTTTTTCAAAACAAAGAGAAAAGATAAGGAAATCTGCAGCTCATTTCTTTACATTCTAGTAGATTTCCAAAGTTCCCAGTGTGTGGCTTGACTTTCAAACACTAAGGTGTTCCATGTAGTGAAATGTCCTGATTTTCATGCAGAACGTTTGTCCTTTTTGAAATGTCTGGATACGTGTCTGGTGCATCTTCCCCATACTGTGCTATTTTCAAATCAGTACAAATTCCCCATCTCATTAATGCATTTTGCATTGGAAAGCATTTTGTTATGACTCTGCATTTCATTTTCCATCTATGTGGACTGCGTAAGTAAAATGAAGTACTTGAAAGGACTTTTTCATCCACCAGTAACCAGAAAAATTGCACATGAGCCAGCAATATACAGTTGAAGCCCAAAAAGCCTATCATGCCTCAGGCTGCATAAAAGCTCAGGCTGCATAAAAGGCAGTGTGGCCAGGGAGGGAGATGATTTTTCTCTTCTCTGCTTTCGTGAGATATCACCTGGACTACTGCCTCCAGATACAGTACAACAAAATATGGACCTGCTGGAGCTGGTCCAGAAGAGTGACACATAGAAGATCAGATCTCTGCTGTGAAGAAAGGCTTAGAGAGCTTGGGTTGCTCAGCCCGGAGAAGAGAAGTTTCTGACACCTTATCTGGCCTTTGAATATGTAAAAGGTGGTTCATATAAGTAAGATGGAAAAAAGCTTTTTACCAGAGTTTGTTGGAAAAGGGTGAGGGGCAAACAGTTTTAAACTGAAAGAGTGTAAATTTAGGTTTGATATAGGGAAGAGATTCTTTACTGTGAGAGTGATGAGACACTGAAACAGGTTGCCCAGGGAAGCTGGGGATGCTCCATTACTGGAACTGGTCAATGTCAGTCTTGGGGACAGGGATGACAGGGTTGAACTGGATGATCTTTAAAGGTCCCTTCCAACCCAACCATTCTATGATTCTGTTATTCTAAGTACCTAATTGTAATTTAGTTACAAAGGCTATCCATCATGGGCATATGATGCCTCTTGGTCCATACAACAGGGTTATTATACATTTAAACCAGCGCTGCTCAGGAAAGATGAAGGTGAATTAGTGGGTTTGGAGAACATGCCTCAAAATTTAATTTAATCCGTATTAATATATTTCCATAATGTGTAAACTTCTAAAAGCAGAACACAACAAAGCTTAATTTATCTGAACAGCATAGATTTTAGCTGAAGATTATTATAAAAAACCAGACTAATAATAGATGTTTTTCTTCTATTCACTATAGTAAAAAATATACGAATCTTTTCTTTAATATAACTTTTATACAATTCTGACTTCTATAGACAGAAGAAAATAAACATTAATAGTAATAGCAATAACAATGCCAACAGCAGCAGACATTTGTGCCCTGCCTAATCAATACCTAACAATTATATATATGCTTTTGAAAAAGCTCGGAGAGAATAGATGGTAAAATTTTCAATGCAGCCCTTCATAATGCAATGTTCTAGTGAATGATTAAGGAATCTAATTTCCTATGCTTCAGAGTAAAACAAAATATGCTAAAATATTTATAAAATAAAAAAAACCCATAGAGTTTGATGGAGCCTGTTTTGAACATTCAGAGCCTTCATTGCTATGGAAATGATGAAGTTGTTTCTAGAATATACTGTTGCTTTCTCTGGCATATGCTAGTATGAGACAGAGGAAGGATCTCCATTTTGCTTCCAAATACAATATGGCTAGTCATGTTCCTTGGAAAAATCAGAGCAAATTCTAAGTAAATGCTGAAATTCATTAATAATCGCCAGGGAGAGGGAAATTTAATAACCCAAAGAACAAATTTTAATTTCACAAAAAATTACCGCCTGACTTCTGTGTTTCATAGCTAGTCTGTTTTATTTGAATACTCATGAATAGAAATTACTAAACAACTTTGTAAACTTAAGATCAAAAACTGTTCACATCCCTGATGGTTCTATTGAAAGCATAATGGATGCTGCTGACAGAGTCCTACATATATAAACTGATTGCATTTATTTGCATTTGTCTGGGTTGTTAAAGATTATTTGAAACTACAGTAAAAATTGATTTTAGGGACTGTTCTATGTGCTTCAGTTTCAGGAGAGATCTTGATTTTTTGTTAGCACTTGTTAGCAGATTCTTGGAAAGTAGCCTATTGCAAGTTGAAAGGGAAAAAAAGAAAAACAGGGAAGCTCAACTTTACTGGAAGCACACAGATGAAAGCAGTCTTCTGTTTTGCAAATGCACAGTATTTTCTGAGAGCAATGAATAGCTCTCTGAGAAAACATTTTTGAGAGTGCAAAAAGGTTTATCTTTTTTTTATTATTGCTATGACATTAACATAACAAGATTTAAACACTGGAAGTAGGTTAACAGGATTAACATTTAGTTTTAGGTGATTAACAGCCTATTTGCAGAGCAATCTTATTTCTGGTATGTGAGAAAAATGAAAGTATAATGAAGTCATGCATGAAACTGTTTCTCCTTGAGGAACTGATTTTTCATTAACCATTTAAATAGTAAGTGATGATTAAAATATGGTGCAATTCACTCAAAATTCCCATTTATTTGGTTCAATTAGATTTATATTCAAAAATTAAATTGGTTGCAGAGATCAGCATGGTTATCCCAGTGTCTGGCACCAGATAAAAATCTGAGTACTGGAGAGATTTCTTTGGTTCAAATTCAAAACTGAAATGAATGAGTGTTACTTGCCAAACTTTGTTACAAGAGCCATAAATCAGTCTTGTAGTGAAAGTCTGTTCAGAGTATTTGCTAGGATTTTTGTGTAATCAATACAGATTTACACATGTAAAATATAATACCTTATATGTAAGTAAAATACAAAATGGGAACACTAGATGAAGTAATGTAACTGTTATTAACTTTAAATGGGATAGAGAGGTACAGCATATATTGAAGGCAGCAAAGGAGAAACAGCATGAAAATAATTAGCACTATTTTAAAATAGGTGATTTTTTCCCTTGCACATTTCTATGAATTTTCTTTCCTGCAGTGCTTATGCCATTTATTTCCTTACAGATCTCTTACAAAGCATACCATAGCAATATGAAAGAATTCCCAGTGGTGCACTGAAACTTTTAGTTTTGTACTTTCCTTACCATCTTGAATGAAACAGAATTTGAAATATTTTCCTCATACAATTTAAAAAAATGCAGTTTTTAAAATGTCAACATAATTGTTTCTAGATTATCTGTATCTTCTTTGGGTTTTTCATATAAACTTTTGTCTGCACTTTTTTTTACAACTTAGTGCGAGATACTGTTCTTTTCTTAGAAAAAATAATTAGTCTGCTAAGCCGGTCCCAAAAAAATCATACCCCATTTTTTTTCCAAGAACTGCATTTTAATTGTCTTGAATATCTGTGAATGTCTAGAGCTATAAATGAACAAAAGCCAGATAGAACTGTCAGATACTCACTGTTCCAGCACTTTTTAAAAACTTTTTTTGCTTTGCTTCCCAGACATTTTTAAAATGACCTATACCAGTACAAAGAGCAGCAATTACTGGTCTTTTCATCCCAGTACTGAGGATGTTGCTTAGTTTCCAGACACAAAACTAGCTTTACAAATAAGAAAATAGGAGATCGAAGCTGATTGAAATGGTTGAAATAAGTGATTTTTGACTGAAGCTGATCAAAATTTTATTATGTTTTTTAAAAATTTATGTAAATCCATGATGGAGCAGGCAAAGTGCAGGTGAGGGACCTCCATAACTAACATATTTTCAAATAATGATGCAGATGGGTTCATTACAGGCTAGTTAGGCATTACCTGGAGCAAGTTTCACAGCTGCCATTAGTTATTTCTGTCAAGTTACAGAAAGGGGAAAGTCCAGGAGATTAAAAAAGTAAAGAAAGAATGGGACGGATGTGCCAAATTTTGGCAGCTCTTCTAAGTAGACAGGAGATGTCTGCTCTGAGTGTGAGAACAGCTGATGTCACCTGTGTTTATTGTCTATCACAAAACAGAAAATTTGTAGACAGTAGGAAATATTTAGAAAGTCTAACCTAGTATGCCTTGTATCAGTATAATACGTAAATTTTTGATTTTTATCTTCTGGTTATGCCCAAGATGTCCTTCTTTTTGCCAGTATGACATTTACGTACAAGAATGGAACGTCCTGTATCTATCTTTTTTATGCCTTCATGTGTGTAAGGACATATACCCTCAGCTGCCTAGTGAGTAAGTCCATGAACCCATCCCTCACCATATTTTCTTGACTTTAAATCATTTTCTGATCACACCATTATTCCTTGGTGACTTGTCTGAATGTAGGATTTTTATTGAACCTTAACTTTCCTTAACTGTTGTTTCCATAACTTTCTGTGCTGCTCCAGAGGCAGCCTTTCCATCACTAACCAGAAGAAAAGGATTATGCCATATGTCATTGTGACACAAACCTATTTTAAGTGGCCCACTGTGAGATTTGCCTCTTTCACCATGCTATGATATGTACAAGTTCAAAACTGTTATCAGGCAATCCCTGCTCCAAGACACAGCCCTTAACAGCACAACTTAGTAACTATGTTTTGAACACCATCTAAGTGTGTTTTTTAACACTATTTTCCAGTGATTTCCCATTTTTGCAGGCTTCTTTTAATAAGTTCACATTTTTATGGTAGCTTCTGAATAGCGAGATTCTAAATACTTACTGGAGTCTGAATATTTAAAGAATCCTAAGGCAAATTAGCTCGTCAAAGAAGGAAATCAGATTGCTTTGATGTGATTTCTTCTTTAAAATCCATTTTGACTATTTCCTATACAATTAAACTCCAGATATTAGTCTATAATATGTTTATTATTTGTTCTTATATTGTCAGAAAAATATAGGTTTGTCATTCCAATGTTATTCACTATCTTTCAAAGGTAGATGTGTTAGGATAGATTGCAGTCTAAGCTGTACCTAAATAAAACACTGAATTTTTTTGTGTACCTTGAGAGGTACCTGACTTTCTTATTGTTTGGCTTGCAAGTTTTCAGTATCTAAATTTAGGCAGCCTTGTAAAGTTCCTACCAACTGGAAAAAGGGAAACATAACACCCATTTTTACAAAGAATAAAAGAAAGAGCCAGGGAAGTCCAGACCAGTGAGTCTCACCTCTTTACCCAGCAAGATCAAGGATCAGATCCTCCTGGAACCTGGGCTAAGGCACATAGAAAATTAAGAAGTTGTTGGTGACAGCCCACATGGCTCCATTAAGGGGAAATGGTACCTGACGAAACTGGTGACATTTTATGACAGGGTTACAGCATTGGTTGATAAGGGAAAAGCAACAGATGTCCTTTACCTGGACTTGTGCCAAGCACCTGACATTGTCTAACACAACATCCTTGTCTCTAATCTGGAGAGACCATGATTTTGATGGATGAATCCCTTTGTGGATAAAAAATTGTCTGGATGGTCACAGACATAGTTTCTGGCTACATGTTGAAGTGGAGACCAGTCATGAGTGGTGTTCAGCACTAATCAAGGAACATTTACAACAAAAAGAAAATTATGCTTATTATTTGGAAGAGAAAAATAAGAATTTACTTCCAGGAAATAGTCCTGCAGGGTTACTGTGGCATTGTAAATGTTAGATTTGTGTAAGACCCAATAATTTCAAAGAGGGGCAGAATAAATTCATGGCAAAAAAACTCAGAGAGGACTACTGAACTGATAGAGAGCTGCAGATGACCAGAAGCTCTGAACTGAAAATGCTCACAGATCAGACAGAAGTATCACTTACTCATGCTCTGTGCTGATCCTTTTTCTGAGCCATCTCCTTTGTTTGCCATTAAAGACAAAGAACTTTGGCTAGCAGGATGGATGTTCATCTCAATGTGACTTTCCTGTTTTTCTTGGCTTAAATATTTCTTTGTGTTCAGCACTTAATCTTTTGGTAGCTGTATAAACTCCGTTAAACATGTTGGATCTCAATCTAAATCAGATCTAAGCCCAGGACTAGAATTAGATTTTCATTTTGGGAGCCAGTTAACAATTTTTTTCTCCATTGTGTTTGAATTCTATCTTAATATATCTGACATATAACTGAACAGTATAATTTCAATAAAGATCTAAAAACAGGATGGGAGAAATAAGGTCATAATTTAAAAAATAGCTTCATTAAAGAAAAGGTTTAATTAATTTTCCAATTATCCTTACCTTTTAAACATTCAGTGCTTCAAATCTGAAGAAAGTAAAAACTATCTTGTTTATTTTAAAATCTAAACTAATGCTTGGAGAAATACTTTTTTGGGGAGAATAATTTTTCTAATAACTCTTCTTTTTCAGTATTGAAGAAGCAGATATTCAGTATTTCATTCAGGTCCTTACTCTTTCCAGTTTAATTGACTTTACCTAATGTACTACAAGAAGTATAGCAGAAAAAATGTGAGTAGCATTAGGAGTATTCTTAAAGCTACTTATCATTATCTATAATTTAGAGACATTATGAGTCTCTAAATTATAGATAAGTCTCTAAATTTTGATAGTTGAAAATTAACATGTTTGTTGTAATGTGTCGCTGTTTATAGCCCAGATTTACAACTGTGTCTAACATGCTATAGAAATCAGAACAAAATATAGTCATTGATTTCCCAGGGGTCACAAAATGTGTTCATTAATGAGTATTTTCAGGATGTAAGCTAAAGTATTGAAAAGAAGAAAATAAAGTATATCCTTGCCTAAAGAAAAAGCTTTGCTCTTACAATGAGTTCTGGATACAGTGCAAACACTGTGTAAGTGGGTATGTATGTCTCTAAACATTGTTTTGGACAGACTGCAGTTTGTGCCCACCCCTGTGCTTGTGTTGAACTCCAAGCATGTCCATATGGCTTTGCATCTGCATACAAACCTCTTCTAGAACTCTACTCTTTTCTGCTTGTTGCAGATCAAGTCCAGATATTTATTCCTTACATTTAATGTGCAAAACTACTTATTTTAACATGTAGCATATTCATTAAAAGCTCAAAAAGAAAATAATGTAAAATATTCTTCAATTCAAACCATGTAATAAGTAGGTTCACTCAATTGTGAAATGGTCATTGAGAGCCCTGCCTTAAAGGAGATATTGCTTCTCAGTAATGTCCTGAGCCACCTGTAGCTAATGTAATAAGCAATCTACTCCTTTTCTACCAGAATGAAGATTGACTATAACTAACATTACAGCACTTTTTAGAAAAGTCTGTCAGATATGTACTGCAGTTTAACACGAGAAACAAGCATAGCATGATTTAAGGAAAAGTTTGTATCCGTCACTCTCAATTTATTCATTAATTTAAAAGCTGTGTTTATAGTGTACAGAGAATCTTGCTTGAGCAAAGTCTACAGGGTACTATTCATGTTAAAAAGCAAAAATAATTCAAATAAATAAGATCAAAAATATTTGACTGTATGACTTCATATTTGCTTTCATGATTCCCTTCTTCATATGCAAGCCATGCACATGCAGAATGTTTGGCAAATTCATACTTTGAGTGCATTTATTTTTCATAGGATTGTAGTATCATAAAAGTTTAAGTTCGAGGGAATTTCTCAAGGTCAGCTGGTCCAACACCCCTGCAATGCACAGAGACATCTTCAGCTACATCAGGCTACTTAGAGCCACATCCAACTTTAATCTGAATGTTTTCTACCACCTCTTTGAATAACCTGTTCAAGTGCCTCACCATCACCACTGTAAATTTTCTTCTTTATATCTTGTCTGAATTTACCCTCTTTCCTTTTAAAACCATGATTGTTCTTGTCCTCTTATTATATGACCTTGCAAAAAGTCTCTGTTCAAAAGTCGCAGTTCTTATAGGCTCCCTTCATGTAGAAAGCCACAGTTATGTCACTGCAAAGTCTCTACTTCAGGCTCAGCAATCCTGATTCTCTCAGCCTACCCTCAAAGGAGGGGTGCTCCATCTCTCTGAACATTCTGGTTGCCTCCTCTAGACTGACTCACTCCAACAGGTCCATGTCCTTCCTTTGCTGGAGACTCCAGAGCTGGATGTAGCACTGCAGGTGGGGTCTCACAAGAGAGAAGAGGGATAGAATCCCCTCCCTTGCCCTGCTGCCTACACTGCTTTCGATGCAGCCCAAGATACAACTGTTTTTTGGGCTGCAAGTTCTCACTGTTGGGTCAGTCTCTCCTCCAATATGACCTCCAAGGCCTTCATTGCAGGGCTGATCTTAACTCATTCATTCCCCAGCCTGTAGTGATGCTGAAGGATGACCCAGGTGCAGCACTTGGCCTCGTTAAATCTCATGGGGTTCCCATGGGCCCACTTCTCAAGCTTGTTCAGGTTCATTTGGATGTCATCCTGTTCCTCAGATGTGTCAGCTGCATGACTCAGCTTGGTGTCATGTACAAACTTGCTGAAGGTGCAATCAATCCCACTAGATGGGATTAATGAAGACATTGAACTGCTGGTCCCCATACTGGCCCTTGAAGAGCATCAGTTGTCACTAATCTCCAGCTGGACCTTGAGGTGTTCACCACTACCCTTTGGATGTGACCATTCAAGTAATGGAGCCACAAAATCTGACACAATTTCAAACTTTGACTATTAAGAGGATAGTAATTATTCCCTCCTTAAATAACACACGCAAGCCTGAGCTCCTGCAAGAAGTAATCATTTGTATACTTCATAATTCTGACCTTTTCCTAACACTTTTTAATGCCCTCTTCCTTTGGTTGCCTTTGATAGTACTATTGAAATGTGTAACTAATATTCAGAAATCTGATACTAAGAATACTCTTGAAAAGCAAAAATATTAATGCTTTTCTATCATGCATCATAAATCCTACTTCATCTCTATCTTATTTGGAAGCCGCATGAGAAGTTTTGAAAAGAAAATAAGTGGCAAAAGAAAACTTGATTAGGATAAAGAAATTTTCATTGAGTTAAACTTCAGTATGGGCACAGTTTATATGGCTTGATAGTTTCTTCCAGGTACACCAGAGATTTATAACATGCTTTATTAAAAGAGCAGAAGTAGGTGTGATTCCCTCCTCAGGAACTGACTCTCAATATTTCTGTTACATTTTTCACGGTTCAAGTTTTTTGATGCATTGGGAATATAAAAAGGAGACAGGCATCAACTTGGTCTTAAATTATTGAGTATTGAACACTAATGAATACTTACTTGACTCATGCAGGATGCTAGCTGCAGACATACAGCAGTGTAAACATTTTCTAAATAGCAGCCCAGCTCAGTTTTACTGCTTATTGGAGATGATAGGCAAATATTGAAACTGTCATAGTTCATAATTCCTAAAACAAAAACAAAAAAAGCAGAAGTAAAATGGTTTACATATACATTAACTGACATCCGTCACCCCCTCTCCAAATTTAAAATTTTGGAGTCATTTTGCGGTTGCTAAGTCAAATGTATTTAGTTCTTATTGACATTGATGGTTTTATTGCAACCTTATAATGCTGTCCTCTATTTTATTTCTCAGTAGCTTGTTTCAGACAAGGATTATCTTTTTATTTGAAGTCACTCATGACCACCTCTTCTATTTAACCTTTTTCTCTCTGTGGTAACAGCAGAAGTGAGAGAAAAACTGAATATACTAAAGACAGTAAGCACAGTAATTTGAAAGAAGGGTCTGGGATGAAGTGAGATGGCTCAAGAAGCTCACTCAAAAATTTTCTGCTGATCAAGTGGGTGATAGTAGGACCCCAATCTTTGTGCTTAAATGTAGTACAGGAGCAGTAGCAACGATAATATGACAATCATGCTAGCAGTACTTTCCACTGCATTGTATATGCTAGTGTACATGATTTAAGAATCACATGTGGAAGAAAAGGAATTCATCAAATGTTATTCCCTTAACACCAGCTGATAATCTAGATACAAATTCAGTTCTGATTAGATTTTGTTGGAGACAAAATTCATGGAATGCAAATAAAGATGTGTGCACAGTGAGAATTTAGCCTGATCTCCTACACAGTATAGGCAATAAGGTTTTTCATCAGTTCTTGTTTTGAGTTAGAGCATGCCTTCTGAAGAACACACTATTTCAAGAAAAATATTTATAACATTGGAAAACTTATCATAATTTAACAATCCATATAAAATTGTTTTAAAGCTAAATTATTCTCATATTCATGCCTTAGGTCAAGTTTAAAATTACTTGGCTTTAGTTTTCTGTTTCTGTTCAGTTTTCTGCATAAAATTATTTGCTATTGAAGAATGCAAAATTTCTAAAAGAGAGATTAGTAGGGAAAAATATAATTTTATGAATTCACTTGCAGGTTTATCCATGTAACATCACAATATCATTTTCTCTTCAGCATTTTCTTACTCCATACAACATGAGCTAATATAAAAAGAAAACTTGTAGTTCTTCTTACAGACAATATACCAACTTGAGAAGCAAAAATTCTTTTGTATACCTTTTTTATTTACTTAAAAGTAAAATAAGTTTTCAGCTAACCCTTTGGGTAACCTATTACAAAACAATAAATCTTCCACAAAATGATTAGATGATAATGCCATTCTGTGATCATCTTAATTTGAGGTTTTATGTCAAGAGTGGAAACTACTGCATCAAAAATTCTTCAAGAACACTTCTGTGAAGCTTCTGTATGCTGAATTTCCCTAAAGTAATCCCAGATGAAACCTCTGTTCCTAACAACAGTGGATTTTAGAGAAAGCATGATGTGGTGGTTTTGAGAATAGTATTGACCTATTTCATAACTACTTTAGGTTTTGTTAAATGTTCTAACAGATGCAGTATCTGTCAAGAGTACTTAATTTAAAACTTATTATGCTGAATATATCCAGTTGTACCAATATCGTCATATTTAGACATAGATGATTTGATTTAATACTATTTACTTCATAAAATTAAGCATGCCTTCAGTTTATTAAAATTATTCCATTTTTACTATTTTCTTTTAGTATTAAGTATTTTATATCAGCTATTTAACAAAAAAAGGAAGTAAAAAAAATCAATAAGAAAATGTTAGGTTTCAGGCTAGAATTCACATGAGTTTAATTGTAATTATCAATAATGAATCACTACTCAAAACTTTTGGAAAAGCTGTATAGCAAATTTTAAAAAGATAGTTCTGAGTATTAAGATCTCAGGAATTTAAGTATTAACTCAAATTCTTTAAAGACATCCTGAACACTTGTTCAGGTCTCAGAACAACAAAGTTATTAAGCGTTTTGACAGCAATTTTAATGGATGTAAGAAAAAACTGTCAATTTATGACTCACCTCAAACAATATTAGCGCTGTATTTTAAACTTAAAAATACTAGTTGAACAAGAGAAAACACAAGGTTTAGGAAGAGAAAAGATTAAAGTTCTTGTACTAACAGAATACACATGAACTCATATTACCCAAAAAGTAGACACTGCTACGTGCTTCCAAAGCCAGTAAAAGCAAAACAATCACCTCCAAAACAGATGAAAAATAGATGAGATGGAAGAAATATTATGTCATAATTTAAAATCTAGTGATTGATTTGTGTGAGGAAAATTCACTAGCCAGGCATCTTAGAGACTTCTCAATGTCACCAAAAGCACCAGCTCTCCAAATCCAGAATACCTTCCAGAGCAATACACAGTCTCCAATGGCCAGGAGG
The DNA here is from genome assembly GCF_037042795.1 of Molothrus aeneus. Classification (NCBI taxonomy): domain Eukaryota; kingdom Metazoa; phylum Chordata; class Aves; order Passeriformes; family Icteridae; genus Molothrus; species Molothrus aeneus. Next base: position 28,835,688 of record NC_089650.1, on the reverse strand, counting down.
ATGGTGGGAACAGGAGCGAACAGTGGGCCCTGAGGTATGGAATTAATTACCAACAGAATAAACAAACCAAATTAGACACTGAATAAGTTACCTTCTCGACCATCTGCTGCCATCATCCTCAAACAGCAAATGAATTCAAGAATAAAATACTTGGCAAAAAACCAGCATGTCGATGCAACAGACGAATATTACTAGTACACCTATGTAACTGCTGCAGGACAAGATTTGCCAGGTACTGATTTGTGTCTTGTTTTGTTTATGGCTTTTCCTTTTACTTAAAAAGCAATAAAGAGAAAAATCAACTGTAATTTTACAGCTATTAGGTATCAACCTCTTAAAATGTAACAACAAAACACTCCAGCTGCTCCACCTATAGTAAGATTAGCTGTACACATGCTCAAGGCTGATGTTTAAAGCTGGAGGCTTCTAGATATAGGTATAATGAAAACCTGCAGTTATAGGCAATAAATTATTTCAATGATTTTCTTTCCCTATTATTTTTAAAGCATTGTAACTGGTACAGAAACCTGGACACTGTGAAGTCAAAATTAATATCTACTCTCCTGATTTTTCTGAAAACTCTAAAATATTACATAAATTTGCTGCAGAAGTCATTCTTCAAAGCACAATTAGAAACAAAGTAAAAATGCATAAAATTTGCTTATTTTTGGCAAGAAAAAGGAAAACAATGAGTTGAAGCGAAATATCATTCAAAAAAACCCCAGTGAATATTACATACCATTCTTTTAGATAACTGGTTTTACAAAACTTTATATAACTCTCCCACCCAAAAATCACTCCTCCCCCTCTTATTTCTCCAATTTAAAAAGGAAAATATCTAATTCATCACCATGACATTAGATTCATCATCACATTTTCTATTAAATATTCACTCTTTTTTTGCTACATTGCACAGATAATTATAAAGTCATTACTGAATCAGCAACACCTAAATATAGAGCAAAATTGTTGAAATAACACAGCTGTACATCCATAAAATGATAGATTTTTTCAGTTCTAATAAACATTTAAGAATGATAACAGAATTCTCCAAGTGGACCTAGTGTAAATATAAGAAATATTTTGTCTAAACTGGAAAGAAAGCTCCTGTCTTCCACTCTCCTCTTCCTGAAGGATTAAATATTCATTTAATATTTATTAAATATTAAATTGTTCAGAGCCCATACTGGCTCACATCTTCATTCCAAGGCTATGATTTATCACATTTTCATGACATTAATTTTTACAATTATTTAGATAACATAATAATCTTGGTGTGATTATTCTATTGTGAAGAAATCTTAGCACCAATTAGATCTGTGATAAATATTAAAATTTATTTTTAAGTAAGAGCAATGAAGGGATAAGTTTGCATTTCCAGCCTCATTGCCCAAATTTTAGTTTTGGTACAGTGGAGAATTGGATCCAGTGGAGCAAGGAAAACAAGATGAAATCAAAAGGCATGATATGAAAATACTATAATACTAATGGCTATAGCAAGTTAAAAAACAGATATTGACCAGTGAAGAATTTAATACTGATCTTTTGAATTCTACAGCAGTGAATTGGTCTTGCTATAATTTCTGTTGCTGTAATGAGTTACCTCATCACAGCTTCTTACTTTCTAAGTGCTGCTACTTTCTGAAATATTCTGAGAAAATATGAAGACACTAAAAGAAAGAAAATCTTGGGAAAAGGAAAAGTAAACTATTCTAGAGACTTTTTTCCCATTTTTAGAAGTATTTATAAATAAGGTGCACAGTAACACCATGCATATAGGCCATAATAATAAATACATGCTCATATATTGTCTCTCTTATTTGGAAATGTTTGCTCTACCATGTGGGAGAGTGTTGAGCCATCAAAGTGGAACATTCTAGTTAGATTTTTATCAATATGCTTCAGCACCATAGTTTCTCCACTGAGACTGAATATTTTAGGAATGTGGAGAAAGGCAGAAGTAAATTGACTTTTTATGAGGACAGTAAACTGATATTTAAGAGGGGGAGCTTAGGACACTATTTTCGCTCCTCACCTTTTCCTCATTGTGACATATAACCATTCTGACATTTAATGTAGTGCTTGTCCAAAGCAATTCAACTTCAACAGCATTGCAGAAAAATACCAGTGTGAACTGGAAAATCGTCTGCTGTGAATAATTGGCAACTAGTTGGCACTTGTTTAAAAATATAATTTCCTATATTTCCATTGACACTATTTTCACTCCTATGAGGTTTTATTGAAAATATGAAAATAGCTTTCTAGTTTTCATGCTATTTTCATTCCCATCGTTGACCTGATGAACTGGTCTCATTTCATGGCTTGCTTTTTTCATCGATAGTTAAATTTCTTTTACAAATATTGATCAAATGTATGTGTGTTAACATAAGCCTGGATTTACTTGTGATTCCAGTGGGAGTAGGCCCTAACAGATAAATGAGATTTTGACTCTTACGTTCTAAGTACATACTCTGTTTTTTAAGTAGCAGATGTTTTTTCCAGGGCATGAGACAGTAAACTGTCTCTTGATATAAATTTGCTTGCAGTTTGCCAGGTCAGAGCCAAGAATTTTGAGTGGAGAGAATTTTATTACAATGGTAGCTACTGAAGGGAGATTGCATTTGACCAAGTTAGTCATTGTGGTTACACTTCTGAAATTAAGGTGGACATTTGTAATTTTGGGGTAAATAAAACTCTATAAGAAACAATGACTCAGTTGCTTATAGAAAAAAGACAGCTGAATTCATATTACAGTGTTAAGTAGTGTTTTGTACATTAATTTTAAAAAACATTTTAGCCTGTTAGTGGCAGGTATTTTATGTCAAATATCCCTTTTACCAGATTTACTCCAACTGATGTTTCTCCAAAGTATCTTTCAAATGAAACACAAGGACGTTCTGGGGATAAAAAAAACAATCCACAACTATTTTTTTGATGAACTTTACACTGTGTGAATTTCTTCTTTTTCTCTGGAGGAAACCAAGGAGCAGATAATGTTTCAGATTGTATTGGGTTTGTGTGGCAAGGTTGGGGTTGGGGCTGGGGGGAGAGGAGGCCTTCTGTGAGAAGCCTCCCCTGTGTCTGATGGAGACAATGCCTGCTGACTCCAAGACAGAACCAACAATGGTCAAGGCCAAGCACATCAGTGGTACCATTAGTGTCCCTAAGATGACGTGGGAAGGGAATAAAAATTGCTGGGCAACAGCTGCTGGGAAGAGGAGTGAGGCTATGTAAGAAACAACCCTGCAGACACCAGGGTCAGGGAAAAAGGAGGGGGAGGAGGTGCTCCTGGTAGCAGGGCAGATTCTTCTGCAGCCTGTGGTGAAGGCCATGGTGAAGCAGCTGTGTCTCTGCTGCCCATGGAGGTCAATGATGCAGCAGATGTGCACCTGCAGTCTTCAGAGGACCCTACACCGGAGCAAGAGGATGCATCCAAAAAAGGCTGTGACGCTGTGGGAAAGCCCACACCAGAGCAGGTTCCTACCAGACCCTGCAGACCCATGGAAAGTATAGCCCATGCTGGAGCAGGGTGGCTGGCAGGACTTGTGAACCCGTGGGGGACCTATGCTGGACCAGTGTGTGTCTGAAGCACTGCAGTCCATGGGAAAGACCTGTGCTGGAGCAGCCTGTGAAAAACTGTCTTCCAGAGGAGGCACCCCATGCTGGAACAGGGAAATAGTATGAAGAGAAAGGTGTGGCAGACGATGTGTAATGAACTGATCTCAACTCCCATTCTCCATCCCCCTGCACCACAGGAGGGGAGGGGGTAGAGAAATTGAGAATGCAGTTGAGCCTGGAAAGAAGGGAGGGATGAGAGGGAGGTGTTTGAAGGTTTTGTTTTATTTCTTATTACCCTGCTCAGATTTGATTGGTAATAAATAACGTTTAATTCCCTGAGCTGAGTCTGTTTTGCATGTGATGATAATGGGTGAGTGATGTCCCTCTGCCCTTTATCTTGGCCCAATAGCTTTTGGTTGCATTTTCTCTTCTATTCCCTGCTTAGGAAGTGAGGAATATAACAGTTTGGTGGGCACCTGACATCCAGATGGGGTCAACCCACCACATAGATCAAGTGCAGAAGTGGTTGGAAGGACATGTACGAACCTAAGAGATGTTGACTGTTACTTCTTTGTGCTAAAATTAGTTAATGAACAAGAAAAATTTGTAATATAATTGTGTTACTGCTGTCAGAGAGGACCGATATTTTATAGCCATTCTTTTATAACATTTTCTTCTCAGAAGCATATAAATTCCATTTTAATCATGACCATAAATGCATATTCACATATTTATAAACAATTATAATTCTATATTTAGATATATGCAAAAAAGGAAAAAGACAATTTAAAAACTCCATCTCTTGGCCCCTCTGAGTTATAGCTCTTTCTCTTATATAAGCATACATCTGTAGGGAATGTATTCAATTTTCATTACCACTGATTATTTAAAGCTTAGTTATGGGCAAAAATGGTTGTAACACCTACATTGCTTTCAGGTATTTTAAGAGACAAAAGTTTTCTTATTTCAGTTGAGTCTGTAATGTTATTAATGAGAAAACCTTTAATTGCAAAATACATTGCATACAAATGTTGGATGAACTTGTGATGCTTCTTTGAACTGATATGTTCTGTTAAGAAACTATTGAATTTGAAATTGATAATTCACCCAGAAAAATTGAGAGAAATAATAGGACTGAAAAACATTTATTTTTTAATAACTCTAAAATAATACTTTTGTATCAAAGCAGTTTTTGTTTCAAATATCAGTGTAATGGTCCTGCTGTACTATTTATGGCTCAAAAATTGTTATTTCACTCACATACATTTATAAAGAACTAGAAAAATCTATTCTTGTTTATGCCATAATTGCCTTCTAGTTATTGAACAGCTTTTCCTCAGTATGTGAACATTAAATAAGATAAAATCTTTGCTCACAATTTACAGAGAATGTTTGGATAAAAGAGCGCAATTTAGCATTAACTAAAGAAAATTGGCAGATATGCAAGTGTTTCTTTTCATGTGCCTTTATGCTTGCTGATGGTGGGTGGCACATGGATTTACTTCCTAAGTTTAATCTTTCAGATGTTATGACTTGTGACTTGTATTTTGTCTTTGTTGCATTTGTTCTTTTTATTTTGCAAAGATAATTTTATATACCTACAAGTTTTACAATCCAGGTAATTAAATATATTATACTTAGAATATAGAATATTTTATATTTTATTTAGATATGTTTTATTTTATATTTACAATATAATAAAATGTATTTAGAATGCAGAAAAGTGAAAATTTGAGCTAATTCACAAAATTGCAAGGAAGAAGAAATATTCAAAGAGAGTACTGAAATTTCCATGTAGACATGTAGCCAGGGACACAGTCAAAAAATATAAACCTTCATTAGGGTGATAACTTTGCTCTATGAGATGAAACTAGAATGAAAAATGCACATCCCTTTCAGCAACGTGAACTCACAGCAAGGATTATAACCAAGATAAATTTCATTCCACCCAAGAGACCAATAAAATGTATGTTTTCAAAGAGTTCTTTTTAGAACTCTTTTATAGAAATAGAACTGTTAAAATTCCATGGAAAATTATGCTTTTACAGACTAACTCTTTACTTGGGAACTATGCATTAACAAACTCTCCAGAAGATGACAAATATACGCAAGTGAGTAGGAGAAAAACTGGACTTGGCTGTATACTTATTCAGAATGTTAAATCTATTGTCAACAAATGTATTTCAACATTATCACTGGAAAAGTATTGTCACTGAGAAAAAAAATACTTTTCAGAGTTCAGTTATATGCTATTTTTAGCAGCCAGTTCATATTTTTATAAGCACTCATCAAGTACTCGTTTGCTAGTAAGTCATGTAACACTTCAGGACTGAATGAACAGCAGTGTTGCAACGTACAAACAGGCCTTCATTTCCAAATTCCTGTCTTAATACCTTTCTGAGATCACCTTATTTGCCTTGTTTTCCATCCTCAGAGTACAGGCTGTAGTGATCCTGGCTGGCAGAGCCCTGTGCCTGGAGGAGCGAGCGATCCAGAGCACAGACAACTTGAGCCATGGCAGCAGTGCTGTACCACACGGACTGTGTGCAGCACTGTGCCATGGGACAAGCTCAACCAGCTCACCAAAAAAGGACAGCCCCCAGGCAGCTTCTCCTCAGCACTAGTGATTATACCTCCTCCTTGGTCTTGCCTTTATATAACAGTGCATCAAGAACTTCTTTTGGGGACATCGTTTATGTTTGACTATACAGAGTTTCCTCATAAGAAAATAGTTTGATAGACCAAAATGAGAGAGTTCCTGCTATGAAGAGGGTCTACATGGCTTGCTGCCCCTGGGTCGGTGTCCCATTTGATGTTACACTACTTGGGGCCCCCAGTTCTAAGGGGAAATAAGATTATCCATGCTATTCTCTTCTTCCAGCATTAAATTTAATGAAAAGTCTTTTAAATAAGACTTTAGGTGGTATAAGTGACTTTTTTTACATAGATCACAATGGATCAGCACCTCCTGGGGAAAAACAGGCCCACCTAGACTTTTTTCCTTATAGTGTTTCAAAATGTGAATGCCTGTAGGCTGTCCTTTGTCTTTTCCTGCAAAATTTTGAAAAACCTGGCTCAGTAGAAGATTTTCTGATCAGAGTGCAGGTGAGCAATCTTGGGCTTATTTGGTTTGTAATGATGTCCTGGCAAGGCAGAGCTATTCTTATGCCAGCAATAAAGATGATTGTTTTCATTAAAATTTCCAACTAATTGTTTTTTCTTTTTATAAAACCTTTTCAAAGTCAAAGCTGAACCTGTGCTTGGCATGGGTTATATTCACAAAATAAATAACTGGATAGTTTATCTCATATTCATTACATAAACCCTGTTCCAGGCCTACTTAAAACTGTCATAACTACCTGTTATAAAGTGCATGTACAAAATGATAAACAAACCACAGTGGCCCGGTTTCATCCCACCAAACTCCTGGAATCCCACTGATACTGCTAATTTAAAATTTTGCCAATTTTGACTCCCTTTATAATCAGTGGAGAGAGAACTGAGAGAAAAGACATCTCTTCAGAGGAGAAGACACAGCTTAGGTGGAACGAGACAAAGGTAGTGAGACTAGGAGTTAAGTTCATACCAAGGATGTAGTTACAGTAGTATGAACGGGCAGCTTTCCCTAGAGTACCAGAAATGCCTATGGAACTGGGTACCAACAGGATTCAAAACTATAATCAGATGAAGTACTTCTAGAGTCCATTGGCTAAATTTGTTGCTGTAAAAAAGACTGTCTCCTCCAAGTGGGAGAACCAGTGTTTAGAGAGCTCTGAAGAAGTGAGAAGGCCAGAGATGTCTTGAATAGAGAACCCAGTCCCACATCTCCACCATTCTGCATAGTGCCATAACTATCAACTGTCAGATGTAGAAGGATTGTATATTCAACTATGATTTATAAAGTAGTTATGTTACATATTATTTCTGTGTTTCATGTAAAAAGTAGAATGGAAATGAGGGAGAGAAACAAGTGAATGGGTGGATAGGTGGAATATTTTAATGAAGAAAGGACTTCATTTCAGAATCTGTTCTTAAAAATTGGTTATAAAAATTGATAGATCAAACTGGAAAGTTTGAAATTCTCTCCTTACTGATATCCTTCTGATAAATGAGAATTCAGGTGTTCTTGAGCAGTACCAAAAGTTGTTTTCAGCAGCTTTGGTGATTAATTTAACTATCAACTTGTCTATCTGAAGGTAAAACTAGTCCTTCATGTGGAATCAAAGGAGCAGGAGATGAATAACCATGTATGCTGCATGTTGCACTGCACACCAATGATTTCAGCATTTAATATTCTCTTTCCATACACATAGCTGATATTTACGCTTTTCAAATTAAATAGGTACCAGATTGTAAATTTTTTTTTCCTGTGAAAATTTTAGCAAATGGAAATTTTTTGCTAAAAATATTTATCCAGGGAATTCTCATAGGAAATAAAAATATTCTGGTTTTGTTCACACCAACACATCTCCCCTCCCAGACCATAATAATTAGGAAGCTAGCACGACATACGTGACAACTGTGACTGACTCGTCCATCCCTAAGATGGAATTTGTCTGCATAATGTTGTGGTAAGTGCTCCTGAATTAGATATATATGCAGAAATTGGTGGTGCCCAAGCCATTCATGAACAGGAAAAGGCTAATCATTTTAACTAAAATATTCCTACAGCTGAAGATGTAATTTAATTTTCAGGTTGCTATTTAATTACTGTTACAAACAATTAAGGAAATTCATTTGAAGGATACCATGTGTAAGTCTATTATAGTGGATGGAAAGCATTATATGTATATCTGACTATTCAAAGGTATTGGGAATCTGAAATTTCACTGGAGTGAGTGTACATCCTGAATTAATTCAGTTTCAGTCTGTGTAAATGGATTTACAACTTCTAGATGAATATATGTTGATGTTAAACATCTTTTGTTTTCCAGATAAATTTTAGCTTTGTTCAGGGTCTTGTCACATTTGACTTTTAATTTGAATTCAGAAATTTCCAAGGGAAAAAGAGGGGCAAATTTGTTGATTAATAAAGTACCCTTATTTCTTTGGAGGTGGAAGGAATTTTGTGGAAAATGAGTCTGAGTTGGCTCAGCAAAAACATGAATTGCATCAATTGTACCCTTCCTCTGGATATGTTGTTGCTAATGTGTTTGTTTAGCTCTTCAGAGCAAGACTTTTTAATACTGATGTCTAGAGATGATCCCTGCTCCATAATATATCCAATATTTTGCTGGACTTTCATGCAGTGGCTTCAATAACAAGAATTTTCAGACAATAGCACAATATACTTCATTCATCCAGTTTACCTTATCCTGTCAATTCAGAATTATTTTTGTGGAAGGCACGCCTGGATTTCAATGTAAGCAATTTTTCATAGCATTCTGAGACTGTTGAAAGAAAAACTTTGAAGTACATGAAAAGGGAGGAAAATATTTCCCTTGAGAGGTTACTTCTAGAAGGAAAACATGTTAGGAAGTCTCCAGTCAGAGGCTTTGCCATAATTAATTTTAAGGAAATATCTAGATATTCCTGATGCCACTAAACATCAAGAATTGTTCTCTGTGAACTTCAAAGGATAGGAAGGACAAATCCCAGCAGAAAAACAGAATTGCAGCTGAGGCTATTTACATTTTGACACACAGCGCTAGTGAGGGACTTAGTACAGCTGCTGAAATACCTGATTTCTGAAATATCTGCAGATCTGAGTATTGCAGTGCATTCTGGCTTATTTTTTATGACACCATGGATATATGTAGCAAATTATTCATACAGAGGCAGCATTCTATTTTTTTTACCCTTTTTGCTTTAAAATGTTTTCCTTGCTTGCTGTGCATCATGGGCTTAGGCTTATATATTAAGTCACTGTAGCATTTCTGTCAGTATCCAAAGATGATTAAATTCAAATTGTTTTGGACTTTGGTCTTTACAAGCTTGCTCTTTATCTACGTCTGCTAGAAATTGCTTTTAACTGTTCTGCTGAGCCATTCTTCCTATCAAGTAAACACCTGAAGGGGTTTACTTAAAATAGTCAATAAAAGCAATTGACCTTTTTGCCTGTCTTTAAATGTAATACTTACCTCTTTTTTTGAAAAGACAAAGCTTTCACTACTTAACTTTATTGAATTCTATTTGCTATTGGGGAGACTTAAATAGTTTCTTTCCTCTTACAGTCTGTTATTTTTCATGTGGACAAACAAAGGAGAATGAATTTCTGGTCTTAGTATAGAAGTGATTTCAAGCAAGATTGTCTATCCAACTGTAGCTACCCAACTCTATATTCTATGAATGAATAAATAAATAAGTATGGTGAGTAGACATTAAAGATATCCGTATGGCGTGCCAACTATTGAAGTGCTTAACTCACTGGATTAGAACTTGAAAATCAGAACATTTTGAATTTGAGTTCCCTAGTCACTGGCAAAAAGTGTTCTATCATTTCAAAACGAAACAGCTTCACAGTAGGGAGACTTCCCCACTGAGATAAATTGAATTTTTCAGATACATTGTTTTAATCATACGTACTTCTAGTAAAAAAAAAAAAAAAGTTATATTTAATTTTAATGGGGAAAAAACCCTATAAGGCAAAAAGCCTTCCAATTCCCTTGTGGCACCTCAGCCACTAGTGAGCGACAATTGCATGCTTTCTTATATTTTACTGCTGTATAGTCAATCATCCAGCAGCTTGATACAGATCTCTAGGATCACTATTCATATATTAATATAAGTTGAACTTTAGTTAATGTCCAGATGAATAACTTGACCAGATCAGAAAAATAGAGTGATTATGATAGCTTCATTCCAGTGATCTGATGTCATACACCCAAGTCTAAGTCCTTATCTTCAAAAACAGTTCAGATACTTCACATCTGACCATGGAAGAGGTGGCAGGGAATCCTACTGAAGAGAAGAAACTAGAGTGCTTTTTCTTTGTATATTCTCTGTGATTCTACTGACCCACCAAGGGAACAGGGGGATTGACAAGCATGGGGTTGTTAGACCCTGATTTGGCTTCTTTCTGAAATTAAATTTCTAAAGAAGCTCGAACAGCCCTCACACTGGAATGACAGGAAGGAAAGGGTAGGCCTCTGCCTCCTTGCTGAGTACCTTCTCCCTGGGTCTTTTCTGGTGCAGTACTAAACACCTGCTCACAGCTTGCCCCTGACAAAGTGTCTTGTTCCATTAAAGGCACTTTTGCAGAGCAGAACCTGATGGAAGAACACCTGAGCTGCAGCATAAAAGCTACAAATGGCTATTTCAGAAGTTTGGAACTAACTCTTAAGCCTTACTCAGTTCCACCAGTAGGTAGGAAACAATTTATGTTTGCAAGGTAACTTTTTCTTCAGATTTAGGAATGGTATATCAACATACTTTTTCCTATCTGTCAGATCTTTAAAATTTCATTTAGAAGCATAATCAGAACAGAAAATGGTTCTATTTTCCTTACAACTAACTGTGATGAGAGGTAAAAAAAAAAAAAAAGTGTGAGCTAACTAGCCATAGACTGCAGATTTCTACAAGACTTACTTCAAAACCTTCAAGTCTGGTATACATTCATGCATAGGTAAATTTCTGAATTAGATTTCGAATAAGTTAATATTGTATTCCTTATCTTTATAAGTATATAAAAATCCCTGAATTAAGAACTTAAATTGCTAAATGTGTAGGAAATATTTGGTAGAAAAAATGCAGTGGAAAATTGTTCAGATCTGATAACTGAAATAATGATAAATGGAAATTGATAGTCAAAAGTAACCAAAACAGAGAAGAAAGTTTATTTCAGGCAAGAGAGATCTCTGCAGCTGAAGTCACTCTACAGTTGAGAATCCATATAAACCAAAAATGTTAATTTCATTAATATTATTTAGCTCCTTAATCAAATTTCAATTAAGATGTAATACTTGCATAACTGGAACCAACCAAATTTTAGGAATCCTGAAGTTATCATGGTACCTTACCAAAAGAAGCAATATATCTCAAACTAGAAAGTACTTTTATGCTATATATTTGCTATTCTTTTTAATTTAAATGATTTGGTTTATAGTATTTTTATCCCAGAGAACAATTGCAAAGATGCATGCTGCACTGAAGATTACATAGCTAGCCAGATAACTGAGTTTTGCTATTGGACAAGACATCTGTAAAATTATATCAGTAGATTCTGAAAGCTATAAAGCAGTGCCCATGTGAGTACCCACTAATCTGCATGCTATCTACACACACTTCAGTTCTTCACCACTGTACAGATGTCACACAATCACAGAATCAAGAAATGATTTGGGATGGAAAAGATCTTCAAGACCATTGATTACAACCTTCGACCAAACACCACCATAACAACTGGACCACAGCATAAGATGTCACATCCTTTTGTTTCCTGAACACCTCCAGGGATGGTGATTCCACCACCTCCTTGGGCATTGCATTCCAATATTTAACAGTTCTTGCCAAGAAAAATTCCCCCTGATACCCAATATGAATTTCTCCTGGTACAGTTTGATGCCGTTTCCTCTTGTCCTGTTGCTTGTTGCCTGGGAGAAGAGATCAACTCCCACTTTGCTACAACCCCTTTTCAGGTACTTGTAGAGAGTGATAATGTCACCCTGAGCCTCCTTTTCTCCAGGATAAACAAACCCAGCTCACTCAGCTCTCCTCATAGGACTTTTTCTCCAGGCCCTTCATCAGCTCCTTTGCCCCACTCTGGACATTCCAGCACCTCAATGTCTTTCTGTAATGAGGGGCCCAGAACTGGACACAGGACTCAAATTGTGTGCTTTTTCCCCTGTGATGAATACAGGGAAAAAATGGTCCAGCTGGTCCAGCTGGCCACAGTATTTCTGATACAGGTCAGGATGCTATTGGCCTTCCCAGCCATCTGTGCACACACTGGATCGAGTCTATCTGGCTGTTAACCAGCACCTCCAGGTCCT